>NW_005871068.1:10665028-10744493 GCF_000147115.1 Myotis lucifugus
CAGTACATAGTCTTGACCGATTGTAAATCTGATTTCAGCAGTGCTGGTAATACTTAATTACATTTATACATTTGCTTTATTTCCTATCACTTCTGTTTGTTTGTCTGGAACTTATAGTATTTTTTTTTCACAGTGAATATCTTTACTTTTAGTTACAACTTAGTGCTTTTAAAATGGAATTGAATTATTTGTGCTTAAAATTATAATAAATATAATGGAATTGCATAATAATGTGATATATCAAATTAAGAATTTTACATTAACAGATTCTGAAGTTTATCATTATCATAAAATTCGGGGGACAGGGTAGATTAGATATATGCAAAGATAGTTATCAAATTTTTCCATGTGTCCTAGGCAAGAACATTTTAGTTTCTCCTTTAGTTTTTTTCTTTTTCATATATTTTGATATAGATTTTGATAGTACAATTTTTATATTAGTGGGGAGATGATACACATTATTTGAAGTCAATTGTAATATTAAATAATTTTAAACTCATTATTTTATTGATGCTTCTCAGAAAGGATAAATCAGAAAAAAAAACAATTATCAGCATCCTAAAAATATTTAGATTGGATGCTGGGGTCAATAGATAAAATGATACTGGTTATTAAAATTTGGTTAGAAAAACCCAAAATTTGTACAAGATTGAGGAACAAAGTCAATTTTGGATTATGTTTTTTATTTCATTAAAAATAAAAATCTATTGATATTTTAATAATTTTACATGATAAGAATTTCTTTAAGAACCTATAAGCTATCTGAATTATTTATGAAGTACATTGACTTATAAAATAGAATTTTATATATTTTTCAATCATACCATTTAATTATTCTTACATAGTATCTTTCTATTATTTATGATATTCCATGGTATGGAGGTATTGTTAAATTTGAAAGTCTCTTATATATTCATGAATAAACACAGAGACTGTACAGTAAGTGCTACATTTGGCACTATATTCAAAGAAAATTTTTGGTGTGACATTTTTTATAATGAGCAGACATTTACCAACTATCAAGTAAAACTTAATCTTATAACCCTGGGCAAATGTCATTCGTTAAGTCATTGCAATCACCTCATATTTTACAAACCTCACTAAATACCTAGGGAGAATTCCAAATAAATATCACTACTACACTGAACAAAATCAATAGAGAAATAATTACTATATAATTTTAGTTAAACGAACACATCTATTACATTTCTAAACAATTGGAAAAGGCACTTTTTATCCCAGAATAGTGATGACACAGGAGATTACCACTCACATTTAATAGGAAAGGTATTCTATAAATACTTGTTGCTAAAAATAGTTTAATATTAGTCAAATATGACCATATAAATCAGATTTATATAATCACCTTCTTAAAAGTGTAACTCCGTAACAAACAACAGTTGATTTTTTTTTAAGTGGAGAGAACACTGATAGAAAGACTAAGGAAGTAGGATATATGTCTGGTTTTGATGCTCTAATAACTTAAAAGCTTTAGGCAAGTCACTTAACCTCTCTGGTCCCCCAATTTTCTCATCTGTAAACAGACTGGATGATCTCTCAAATGAATTCCAACTCTATTAACTCTTTTTCTGTGGCCTACCTTGAAGAGTTCTATCTTTAGTTAAATCATTTAATGTGTTTACTTCTTTGATTTTGTGTAATGCTATATTTAAAAAAGGTTTAATAAAATACCATTGTCACCTATTAATAATTTTTATTAACTGAGGTATCTATCAGGAAAATGGTGGGACTTATTCAACAAACTAATCTATACACATCTGCCTTCCTAGAAGGCCATGATACAAAGTTTCAGGTGGCAGAAACCTCTAAAACATGACACAGCATTTTAAACCTCTACTACTGTTTTCTCCATTCAGTCAATCTACATGTAGTACTTTGGATTCAAAAG
Organism: Myotis lucifugus; assembly: GCF_000147115.1. Taxonomy (NCBI): domain Eukaryota; kingdom Metazoa; phylum Chordata; class Mammalia; order Chiroptera; family Vespertilionidae; genus Myotis; species Myotis lucifugus. Next base: position 10,666,938 of record NW_005871068.1, read on the forward strand.
ACCTCGGCAGGCCATCACAGATGAACTCTCTCCTATCTTGTAATCCTTATTCTTTTAGGACTTGTATATGATGTATAAAATCATTCGATGTCTCCCCATGTTAAATGAATATTAGCTCAAGACTAATTTCTTGGTGATTATATGTACCAAGGAAGAAAAACTTCACAATGTTAGTAGGACTCTACTTATTCCTTTCACTACTGACGGTTTAATTATATGTTTGAATGAGAGTTTAGATTTGTTGGCACTTTGGGTTACTGATAGTCTCACAAGCCCAGTTACACTTCATAATATTTATATCCACAATCACGAAAAAGCCTTTTCACATTTTTATATAAAAATATAAATGTTATCATGTGCCCTCAATTGTCTAATTATTTGTCATCTGCATATACAGGCCAGCATGCTGTATTATGTGGATATAGCAGAACATTTCTTTTCAATATTATTGGTCTAGTGGTTTAAAATGTGAACACATATGCTAGGTACAAGCGAAGGACAAAACCGTGACTAATCATGAGGTAATACAGTATAATGGATAGTACTTGATGTTAAAAAATTAGTTTTCAACAGCCACGCAAATAGAGGAAATTATGCTTGAGTTTGATGGTAACACTATTCAAGCCTCATGCATGGTTACATTTCCCTAAATATTTTTTTAGAGAAATCTGGCTTCTACCTTATGTAATTAATAAAAATCCTTCAAACTCATTTCATTTTGTGTTAAGATGAAAAGAGATATAACATTCCTATTTTAGATCAACCATAAACCACATTAATTCTGATTTAAAATAGAAACTGACTTTTCAAGTAAGGATGTATATCTGCCTCATCTCTGCAGAGAAATATATTCATATTATAATTTTAACTTTTAGATATAAATGTTTATGAAACTCCCTGTTTATTTGTTTCATCTAAAATAATACCTGGTTTGAGAAACACACTTGATAAAATAAATGATTACTAAGTGTACCTTACTCAAAATTATTCACTCTAGATTTTAATTTATTAAATGGTAAATGCAAGGTTTTATTTTTTAATAAGAGGTGCAGTATTATGCTAGTGTGATTATGCAGACCACTATTATTTTTTCTTATTAATTCTTATAAATGAGTTTCTGCAGCATTAATATAAAGCTACATCTAGACGTCTTTAGCCCCTTTATAAATATAGAACTGAGTAACAAAGGTTGAAGATATCCCCAGTCACCATTTTGTAAAATGTGCAAAAATTCAGAGTTTTTAAATATAACTTACCTGTAATTTTCCAATTTTCAAAAAGCCATAGCAGCTGTTTTGGTGTGACCAAGGGGTTTCTGGAGATTGAGGTGGGAAAAGGTATCCATTTCTGAGAAACACTCACTGCAAGAAGGAGGGTGCTATTTGCATTTAATGTAAATACCACTTTCATTTCCTTTAAGAAAAACAACACAGAAAAACCTGCCTCATTCCTAACAAAAAATAAAGTTTCTTCTTAACTTGGTAGTTGATTGCAAAAAACTATTTTGTGTGTAGAAATGGTCTTTTCACCAATTATTTTTAGCATAATGCTATTTTCATTTAGAAAGGTCAGAGGAGTTCTTTGCTCAAACCAATGTGATTTTCCTAATAAGCTCACCATTCTAAGTGATCCAACAGAATTGCTCTGTATGTTAATAAGGCAAGTAAATGGCATTACTTCACAGAACTGTTTTCCAATGGTGGTTTGTTCCAACAAATTAATTTGTCCATACTTTTCTAATGCCACATATACACTATCAAATATGAAATGTAGCACCCTTATCATTCAATTCTTATACTTTGCTGTTTTGTATTCATATTTGAAAAGAAAAGATAGTTTTCCATCTGCCTGTAATCATGATGATGAGATTAAGTCCCACTGAAAAGAAACAAATCCAAGGTATTAGAGAGGCATGTTCTTTTGAATTGCTCCTATAGGACGGATAGTTCAATATCCTATTTTGTGCAGTCATTATTCTTCCAAGCCTCCTGTTCTCCTTCACATTTAGTTAGTGGTCAATTCACTATCAGGGGAATGCATTTTTTTTCTGTTAGACACTGAAGATGAGTAAAACAGAATTATCCTATCACTAAAGATGCCATAGCATCAAATGCCTTATTCACTCCAGTTGTATTTATAGATATTCCCAGCAGCACAAAGAATCAAATGAGGCAATCTACAGATCTAGCCAGAATGCCTTTCACGGGATCATTTAAACAACAGTTATTCTTGTTACCAGTTTCCATAAGAATCCGATGAAAATTTTTCATTGTTTCCACAGTTATTAGACTGTTGGCTTCTAATGACACTATGAATATACAACTCACTATTGTTTCAGCACAATGTTTTATGCATGATATTTTAAGAACTGTACAAAACACAGCATTAAAATTTGAGAGTGAAAAATAATAGCATTATGGCTCATTACATTCTATATTGTAGTAGTCTAAAGTGTGAGTAACTGTACTGTCATCCTGTCAGCTCACTTTAAAAGATCTGCCCTAATGTTTTACACAACATCATTTTTTTTTCAGAGAAATAACTACACCAAAGTGTTCCAGTTCAGAATTATATTGTAAATGTTTAAAAATGCTTTCACAGTCACCTGAGAACTACCTGCACCAAAAACGAATCATCAATTACAACAAAACCAACCAAATTTCTGCTACTAATTATAGTTTTTATCAAACAGAAAACAAACAACATACTGAGCAACAACAACAAAAAATATGATACGTGGGAACAAACTTATCCAAGGTGTAAAAAGACATGTACTCGTAAAACTTATTAGACATTTTAAAAGGAAATAGAGGAAAATACAAACTAGTAGAAATATATACCATGTTCATAGATTGGAAGAATTAATGTTATTAAAATGCCCATAGTACCCAAAGCAATCTATAGATTTAACGCAATCCCTATTGAAATATCAATGGCATATTTCATAGGTCTAGAACAAGTATTCAAAAAATTTATATGAAACCAAAATATCAGATATCAAAATACCAGATATAGATATACTATAAAGCCATTGTAATCAAACAGCCTAGTACTGTCACAAGAACAGGCATATAGACCAATGGAACAGAAGAGAGACCCTAGAAATAGACCCACTCCAAGATGGTCAATTAGTATTTGACAAAGCAGGCAAGATGGTACAATGGAGAAAAGATCATATCTTCAATAAATGGTGTTGGTACATGCAAGAATAAACTCAAAATGTATAAAATATTTAAATGTAAGTCATAAAACCATAAATATCATAGAAGAAAACATAGGCGGTAGAATCTCAGACATCTCACATAGCAGTATTTTCACTGATGCATCTCCCAGGGCAAGAGAGACAAAGGCAAAAATAAACAAATGGGACTACATAAAACTAAAAAGCTTCTGCACAGCAAGCCAAAACACCAACAAAATGAAAAAGAAACCTACTCTATGGGAGAACATATTTGCCAATGTCATATCTGATAAGGGGATAATTTCCAAAATATACATAGAGCTCACACAAATCAACACCAGGAAGACAAACAATCCCATTAAAAAATGGGCAAAGGACCTGAATAAACACTTCTCAAAAGATGACATACAGATGGCCAAGAGACATACAAAAACATGCTCAATTTCACTGATCATCAGAGAGACACAAATTAAAACTACAATGAGCTATCATCTTACACCTGTCAGAGTGGCTATCATCAATAAATCAACAAGTGCTGGTGAGGATGTGGAGAAAAGGGAACCCTAGTCCGCTGCTGGTGAGAATGCAGACTGGTGCAGCCATTATGAAAAAACAGTGTGGGGTTTCCTCAAAAAATTAAAAATGGAACTCCCATTTGACCCAGTGATCCCACTTCTGGGAGTAGATCCTAAGAAACCTGATACACAAATCAGAAAGACTATACGCATGCCTTTGTTCATAACAGTGTTATTAACAATAGTCAAGATCTGGAAACAGCTCAAGTGCTCATCAGTAGATGACTGGATAAAAAAGCTGTGGTACATTTACACCATGGAATACTACGCAGCTGTAAAAAGGAAGATCTATTACCCTTTGAGACAGCATGGAGGGACCTGAAGAGTATTAATTATGCTAAGTGAAATAAGCCAGTCAGAGAAAGACATGTACCACATGATCTCATTTCTGTGTGGAATCTAATGAACAAAATAAATTGATGAACAAAATAGCTCTAGTGGCATGGATACATGGAAAAGAATGACAGATCTCAGAGAGGTGGTGAGTGGAGGGGATGGGAAGAGTTTAACCAAAGAACATATATGCAAATTCTATGGATACAGACAATAGTGTGATAAAGGCCTGGGGTTGGGCAGGAGTCTAGTGGAGGTGGTCAAAGGGGGTAAAATGGGGTATATCTGTAATACTGTCAATAATGAAAAAGCTCTTATACAATTTTATATGACACTAAAGGCCCAGTGCATGAAATTCGTGAACTCAGGAGGTCCCTCAGCCCAGCCTGCGCCCTCTCACAGTCTGGGAGCCCTTGGGGGATGTCTGACTGACAGCTTAGGCCCCCTCCCTGTGCAGGAAGTGGGCCTAAGCCATCAGTCGAACATCCTTAGCGATGCTGCAGAGGTGGGAGAGGCTCCCGCCACTGCCACTACGCTCGCCAACCATGAGCCTGGCTTGTGGCTGAGCAGAGTTTCCCCTGTGGGAGCTCACTGACCACCACTGTTTAGCTCCTGCATTGAGCGTCTGCCCCTGGTGGTCAGTGCGCATCATAGCGACTGGTCATTCTACAGTTTGATTGATTTGCATATTAGCTTTTTATTATATAGGATTCCAAAGCCTTTTACTCCTACAAAGCTTTGCTCATAACTGATAGATCATCTGCCATTGATGGTTTATTCTGAATTTAATTGTATTATGTAGTAAATATTCAATTAAGACTCATGCTTGGCAGGACTCTCTTGACATTTGTAACTGTTTTAAATAGCTAAGGTGTTGTATGAGGAACAAGTGACAAATTAACAAACATGTATGAGGCGTTGAATAGCAACCAGAGTAATTCCAAGTTGAATTAATTATCATATTAAATATATAGAGAAGGAAAAAATAAAATACCTGCTTTTATATGGACAAGTCTTATTTAAATATACATGTTTGAAGATACGCACTTTCAAAGGAATTATTTTCCACTCAGGAGCATATGGTACTATACTGAGCAAGTTTTAAAACTGTGTTTAAAACAACATGTTTTGATCTGGTAAATATTTTTAATAGACTTTATTTCCTAGAGGAGTTTTATTAGGTTCAGAGCAAACTTGAAGGGAAAGTATAGAGATTACCTCACATGTGCACAGCCTCCCCCACTATCAATAACCTACACCAGAGTGGTAAATTTGTTGTAGTTGATGAACCTACATTGATACATGATCACCTGTAGTTTGCATAAGGTTCATTCTTGGTGTTATACATTCTAGGGATTTTGACAGAAGTATAACAATATGCACCCACCATTATAAGAGAATAGAGAGTATTTTCACTGTCATAAAAATCCTCTGCACTCATCCCTTTCCCCCCCCCCACATTTTCAAGTACTGACCCTTTGTTTCCATAGTTTATCCCAGTGGTTCCCAATGTGGGGCACATGACCTACAGGGCAGCAATTTGATTTTTAAGAGGGGCAATTTTAGAATGAGTTATTAAAAGTGAATTTTTTGCATTTCTTATGGTTCTAGGGGCCTCAAATAGAGTATATAAATATATATTGTGGTATATTTATGCATTTCAGTTATCTATTATATTTTGAAACTTCATTTGCAATTTTTTATATCATTACATATTATTATTATCTCACAATTTCTTAGTGATTTCTTCCTCAGTACTTCAACTGTCCTTTTGTTCTTTTCTTTTTCTTTTTCATGGATGCCATGTCCTTTGGAAGCTTGTTTAGACCAAGGTAATGGCCTTTTAGGTTTCCTCCACGTGAACAGTAGTTCACTTTTTAAATAACAAGAATTATATGTCACGGGTGGGGGGAGGCATCAGGATTTTAGATATACTTAGGTGGGGCATAGCCAATAAAAGGTTGGGAACCACTGGTTTAGCCTTTTCTGGAATGTCATGTGGTTAGCATCATACATATGTAGCCTTTTCAGATTGGCTTCTTTCACTTAGTAATATGCATTTAATTTGCCATGTACTTTTATGGTTTGATAGCTCATTTCTTTTTAGTTCTGAATAATCCCTTTGCTTCTAAGTTTGGGAAATTATGAATAAATCTTCTGTAAACATTTGTAGGAATCAGCAGGCGAGTGGATTAAAAAACTGCGAAATACTACGCTGCTGTAAAAAAGGATTCTTACCACTTGCAACAGCATGGATGGAACTGGAGAGCATTATGCTAAGTGAAATAAGCCAGTCAGAGAAAGATAAATATCAAATGATCTCACTCATTTGTGGAATATAATGAACAACATAAACTGATGAACAAAAATAGATCCAAAGACATAGAAGCATCAAACAGACCATCCAACCTCAGAGGGAAGGCAGGGGAGGAGGGGGTACGAGAGCAACCAAAGGACTTCTATGCATGCATATAAGCATAACCATGGACACAGACAGTAGGGGGGTGAGGGCATGTGCCAGGAGATGTCAATGGGGGAAAAAGGAGTCATATGTAATATTTTAAACAATAAAGAATTAAAAAAAAACACCTCCAGTAAAGCTGGATTGCATTAAAAAAAATTGTAGGCCGTTGTTTTTTTTTGGTGGACATGTTTTCAACTTATTCGGTTAAATACCATGGAGTGCAATTGCTGGATCATATGGTAAGAGTATATTTTGCTTATTAAGCTATCACCAAACTGTTTTCCAAAGTGGTTGTACCTTTTTGCATGTCCACCAACAAATGAGAATTCCTGTTGTTCCACATCCTCACCAGTACTTGGTATTGTTGGCATTTTGGCTTTAGGCATAATAATAGGTGTGTAATGAGCAATAACTTTTAAAGAAACAATAATTTTGCTTTTCTAAAGTGCTATGTTTCTTTTTCTTTAAGAAATAGAGCTACACTCCTAAAACTGAACATGAATTAATTTTCACACTCTTTTATCTATTAACCTTTCAATGACATAGACAATGGCATTGTCCTAGTTAAAAATCTTCATTTTATATATTTTCAGAACACCATAAAACATTAAAAGCAGGAAAAAGAGAAGAGAAAAATAATAAATCCTGAAACTAGTAGATAGCTCTTTAAGAGATAATCATTACTGTTTGAAAATACAAAATAAAATATCCACAGTTTCTATTATATTTATATCAATATTATTAGGAAATTCATCAAATCACTTACTGAATTAAGGAAAATTTTTGTACTAGCTTAAATGAAAATCTGTGGAAAATGAAATATTAGTTTACTGTTACGTATTGTTAGAGTCCATTCTGTTTTTCTGTGCTTATCATTTCATATATTTATTTATTTTAAAAATCTGATTGCCAGCTTATTTTGTTGATATCTTGCAAGGCACTGCAATATAGAAGTTGCGTCTATGTCTCCATGCTTCCTAAATGGTCATTTCTTCAATTAATATTTGTGGGTCTGATTGCCAGGTATCATGCTGAATGACAGGAGTATAACAAAAAAAATTGCAAAAAAAAGCAACAACAAAGTACATACATACATTAGTCTTAATCCTCTAGGACTAACTGACATTTATTTTACAGGGTGATGTAGATACATTAAAAGCAGCAATTAAATGCATCTTTAATAGGTGAGCCATGGGTGTTTGGGAAGGATGAAACAGAATAATTTAAGCCAGGTTTATCTATATTAACTCAAATCCCTGCAAAGTTATTAAACACTTTTAAATGTGGAAACTATTCTCTTTGATAGAGAAAACTGAGACCAAAAAAAGCCTTTATATTACTTTTAGTGTATTACAGTAATATAGATACATTGCCCCCTAAAACATAATGATCTGGTTTATCTACTATCAATATATTAGAAGTATATATCTGAATGTGGTTTTTAATTTTAATTGACTTTGTGAAGGTAACGAATGCCAGATTAAATATAAAACATTAAATCCAATATAGTTCAGATGGCATGACAATTTCATGCCTTGACACATATAACGTGTTTAAAACACAGAGCACTGATAAAGAAAATATAAGAGGAAAGAATACACAATAACACAGCAGGGCTTGGAATAAACTTGGCACCTCTGTGAATCACACACAGTAGCTTCAGGCCTAATAGGCTCTTTTCCCAGACTGACAGTGCCCTGCATTTAGGCTTCTTTAGATGTCAGGGAGGAGCCAGAGTTCAGCTCACTTCTTGAAGTCATAGGTTAAAGTACAAGTCTACCCAGTAATTATTTTTGAAAGGAGAGATTTCTTGAAAATTTTGCTGACCTGCTGCCTAAGGCTCCATCTTTATAGAAAACTAGAAATATGAGAAAGAAAAAAGAAGACAGCATGATGGCAGAAGCAACCCACAGGAAACTGACTTGAGTACTGAGTCCTCAGTACCTCTAATAATCACCACAAGGCAGGAACCCCAAAACGCCGGGGAAGTATCTACATCTAGATTGCTATTCCAGGGACAGCAACATAGTTCTGGAGCAATAAAGGGAGAAATAAAGAGACACTGGCACCCTCTTAAAGGACCTACACACAAAATCTTATTCTCAGCCACTCACCTAGAACTCCAGTGAAGGGAGAGCAGAGCAGACTAAACTCTCATGAGACTGAGGTTTGTGGCTCTGAGAACAAGGCTGAAGGAACAGCCATTAGGAACCTCCGTACCTCAGACACCATCTTTCTTGGGTGGAATACTCCCCTCATTATGCCATCAGACTAGAGGAAAGCAATAGCCCCACCCTCTGGACTCCCAGTCACCTACCCTGCAAAGTTGGTGCCCTGCTGAGGAGTCAGCTGCCAGGGCCAGGGTGTAAAGGTCTGGGAAGACTCAGGGAGTGTCATTGACTGAGTGGTGCTTTGGGGAAGGGGACATTCCTCCCACTTTCCTGTGAATAAGACCAGTGCCTCCCTCTCATGGGCGATACACTAACCCCACTCTGCTGACTCCAGGGGGCCCTGCTCTGCAGAGATCGAGCTCCTGACAGAATCTGGGACAGACTGAGATGTGTGGTTCTGGAATAGAGGCCATTTTTTCCTCGCATGCCTGATTGGTGCAGACCACTCCCTTCTCACAGCCAAATCTTGGTCTGTTTGTGCCTGATAAACACTGCTGGTGTCACTCCGACAACTCCCTGAGACCCCACCCCAACACAGAGGTCTGCCGGCACTCAGACAGGGGGTAGTTAGAGTTGGTGTAACCTGGGACTTTTGCTGAGTAGCCACATACCCATCACAGGCACTGAGTTTGAACCTGTATCAAACTGAACACCACTCGCCCCTATCTGATGATTCATTGAGAACCTACCTTATGCGATTCGAGTGCTGCCAGAGGATCTTTCAGTGAGTGAGCCTAACAGGCAGCTGGCATGTAGAAGCAGGTGGAGGCAGATCTCAGGGTGCCTTGGGACTTCTGCTGACCTGCCCCCAGGCCTGGTACTGGCAAAAGCAAGCCTTGGTGCACAGCTTAATCCTTCCCGTAAACAACCAGGCCCAGCAAAGAGATCACTTTGTAACTCCAAATAGGTTGCCCAGAGCCAATTATTGGCAGCACCTGATAGTGGCCTGCACCAATCCCTCTCAAGAGGCCGCAGAACCAACACAACCAGGATCCAATAAGCTTCACAAGTGGCATATTCAGAGAGAGATCTCCCAGCTGAGGCGAATTCTGCTTCACGTGGTCAGCACCTGAAGAGTAGCTTGTACAATGTGGTTCTGGCTGATCTTCACATTTAGTTAGCCTGAGGGTTGACCCCACACACAAATGGGCCAATAGCAATTAATACTCAATTACAACAGGGGGCCCACAAAAACCACACAAGAGCCAATCCCTCAAGATTGGAAACAAGACAGGAGGTCCACTTTCACCACTGTTATTCAACATAGTACTGGAAGTCCTGGCTGCAGCAATCAGACAAGAAGAATAAATAAAAGGCATTCAGATTGGAAAGGAAGAAGTAAAACTGTACTTACAGATGACATGATGCTGTATATAAAGAACTCTAAAGATCCCACCAAAAGTCTACTAGAACTAACAAATGAATTCAGTAAAGTAGCAGGATTCAAAATAAATACTCAGAAATCAGTTGCATCTTCATGCACCATCAGAAAGGGAAACTAAGAAAATAATCCCATTTAAAATTGCATAAATATATAAAATACCTGGGAATAAATTTAACCAAGGATGTAAAAGATCTATATTTGGAAAATTATAAGGCACTGAAGAAAGCAATTGAAAAAAAACCACACACAATAGAAGCATACTGTGTTCATGGATAGGAAGGGTTAACATTATTAAAAATATCCTTACTAACCAAAGGAATCTGTAAAGTCAATGCTATTCCTATCAAGATACCAATGGCCTGTTTCCCAGAAATAGAATAAAGATTCCAAAATTTTTTTCTGGAATTGTCAAAGACCCCTAATAGCAATAACAATCTTAAGAAAGAGCAAAGTTGAAGGAATCACACTACCTAATATCAAACTATACTATAAATCCATAGAACTCAAAACAGCATGGTCCTGGCATAAAACAGATAAACAGATCAACTGAACAAACTACATTCTTACAGCATACACAAAAATAAACTCAAACTGGATTAAAGACTTTAATGTTAGGCTTCAAACCATAAAAATCCTGGAAGCAAACATAGGCAGTAAAATATCAACATTTCTCATAGCACTATTTTTTCTGCTATATGGCTTTGGTCAAGGGAAACTAAAGAAAAAGCAAACAAATGGGAATACATCAAACTAAAATGTTTTGGCACAGCAAAGGAAACCATCAACAAAATGAAAAGTCAAGCCATCTTGGCTGGTGTGGCTCGGTTGGTTGAGTGTGATCCCATTCACTGAAAGGTTGCCAGTTTGATTCCTGGTCAGGGCACATGCCCAGATTATGGGTTTGACTCCATTGGGGTTGTGTACAGGAGGCAACTGATCAATGTATCTCTCTCACATTGATGATTCTCTCTCTCTTCCCCCTCTCCTTTCCTCTCTCTTTAAAATCAATATAAACATTTTCAAAATGAAGAGACAACCCACTGAATGGGAGAACATATTTGCCAATGATACATCTGATAAGGGGTTAATATCAAAATTTATAAAAAACTTATACAACTCAACACCAATAAAACAAACAATCCAATTAAAAACTGGGCAAAGGACCTGAATAGACACTTCTCCAAAGAGGACATGCAGATGGCCAATAGACATATGAAAAAATGTTCAATGTCATTAATCATCAGAGAAATACAAATTAAAACTACAATGAGATATCTAACACCTGACAGAATGGCTTTCATCAGTAAATCAACAAACAACAAATGTTGGCGAGGATGTGGAGAAAATGGAACCCTTGTGCACTGCTGGTGGGAATGCAGATTGGTGCAGCCACTCTGGAAAAGAGTATGGAGTTTCCTCAAAATATTAAAAATGGAACTACCTTTTGATCCAACAATTCTGCTTCTGGGAATATATTCTTTTTTTAATATATTTTATTGATTTTTTTTACAGAGAGGAAGGGAGAAGGATAGAGAGTTAAAAACACCGATGAGAGAGAAACATTGATCAGCTACCTCCTGCACACCCCCTACTGGGGATGTGCCTGCAATCAAGGTACATGCCCTTGACCAGATTTGAACCTGGGACCCTTCAGTCCACAGGCTGACGCTCTATCCACTGAGCCAAACCAGTTAGGGCTGGGAATATATTCTAAGAAATCCAAAACACTAATTTGAAAGAATATATGCACCCCTATGTTCATAGCAGCATCCTATATAATAAAACCCCAGTATGCAAATCTACCGACTGCAGAAGGACCAGCGGAACTACCGGTCACTATGACATGCACTGACCACCAGGGGGCAGATGTTCAATGCAGGAGTTGCCACCTGGTGGTCAGTGTGCTCCCACAGGGGGAGTGCTGCTCAGCCAGAAGCCGGGCTCACAGCCCACTGCAGGCAGACGGTAAGTAGCGAGGAGTCCCAGACTGTGAGAGGGTGCAGGCCGGGCTGAGGGACCCCTCCACTAGTGCACGAATTTTGTGCACCAGGCCTCTAGTTATTTATAATAGGCAAATTTGGAAGCAGTCCATGTATGAAATATGGGTGGGGGAAGGTAGAAGAGGGTAAAGGGTAGATAATTGGTGATGGAAGGAGGCTTGACTTGGGGTGGTAAACACACAATACAATATACAGGTGATGTATTATAGAATTGTACACTTGAAACCTTTATAATTTTATTAACCAACATACCCCCTAATAAATTCAATACAAATAATTATTAAAGGATATATTGCAGCTAGATGAAAAGTGAATCTAGAGTTTTAGAAGCATTTTCATTAATGTTAAGTGCAAACAATATAGTATAATACAATTAAAATAAAAGACAGAAAAGTTAATTAAGGTGTCATTTCTTCCAAATTAAGTCCAATGAAACCCAAATAGAATGCTGACAATTTTTAAAAGGGGCTTTTTATAAATTTTGCCTATAATTCACATGCAAACAGAGAACTAGGGTAATCTAAGAAAATTCTGAAGAACAATGTAAGGTGCTCTGCCTTACCCACTTCAAGGCTAATTATAAATCTACAGTAATTGAGATGTATGGTGTGAGCACATGAATTAGCAAAAGAAGAAAATAAGATAAAAGGATGCCCCAAATATACATGTATATACTAATCTTGATACACAGTAGAGGTGGCACTACATATAAATAGGGAATGGATAGAGATTTTTTTAAAATGATGCTAGAATAACTGTTCTTTTTGAAAAAAATTGATAAAAATAACTAAAAATGATTTCCAGGTTTATTAAGCGACATAAAGGTGGAAGAGTAAAACTTCAATATTTTAAAAGAATACATAGGAGAATATAAGAACTAGACCCACAATGCAATTGAAATATTGACAAAGGATGCGAACAGACAATGGAAGAGCAAATAAAAAGGCCAATGAATATAAAAGATGTATTATTACAGAAAAGGAAATTTATATGAGATGTAACTTCACATTCACCAGATTGAGAAATTTTAAATGTGACAATATTTAGTTGATAAAGATGTGAAAAATAGAAGATACATACACCATTAGAAGCATAAACTGGTATAACAATTCTAAAAGCAAGTATCGCAAAATGTGGTTTTATTTTGTCATTTTCTATTTGTTTGACATATTCTATAATAATTAACATGATACCATAAAATATCTCTCTTTAAATCAGAAAATGAATATACATGAACTATCCTTAAGAACTAACTCATGCGTTTACCAAGTCCATTTGAAAATGCTTTATTCATTCTTCATATAGAGTCTACACATTTACTATGTACTTGCTCTCTTTGTTAAAGGCAACACTGGAGACATTTCTTTCAATTGCAATGCCTTATCCATATGCATCATTTCAGACTGACAAGTGACCTTACTCTACTTAGACAGCTATTCTTTTCATGCTATAGAAACATGTTCCCTTTTATTATCTGAGCTATGAATTTTGAGTAAAATGGTACCTGCCCTGCCCCTAATGTCATGTGTGATAATAATTATGTTCTGGTCAAATTTTTTAGATACAACTTTAACGTAGGCAGTAAATATTTAAAGGTAAATAACAAGGAAGTAACAATGAACTAGATTATTTTGCTGATCAACTACCACTCAATCCTGAAGGGCTTAAAATGCCATTCTTCCTAAGTCATGGCATGATACCCTAGGTGAGTGTCATTCTAGCATCATTGTCATCAACTATTACCTGTCAAAATTTCATTTTTGGTTATTTCCTGTTTTTAGAATTTTTCTCTAGCAGAGAATATATGAATCTTGATGGATGTTAATTTTAGAGGAAAAACAAGGTCTTGGGTATATATTTTCATGTGAGAGGTATTAATTCAGCCAGGGGATAAACCATAAGTTGAACAAAGATCATTAGAAGTTTTTTGTTTTGTTTTGTCTTTTTTTTATGTAACAGGAGGTATGGAAGACCACCTTGTTACTTAAGCATTCTTCCTTTTAAAGGAACACTTTAACAAGTGAAAAGGAGTAAAAAGAAGCAAGTTGTTAAGCACAAAAAAAGTGGCCTATTGCAGAGAAAATGTGCTGAGCAGTGTATTAGACATAAATTGTCATAATTATTCACTCATTACAGTTTTCAATTCAGGTGAGCTCCTGGGTAAAAATTATATGGGGTGATATAATGCTGTGTGTGTGTTTTAGTGGTAGACTTTATTTTATTAGCTTATATAGGACTGGAGTTCACAAAATCAGTAAGAGTACAATGGGGTCTCTGCAATTGTTTGCTTATAATTACTGCATCTTATGAGTGAAATTACATGGTTTAGTGGTATTTGAAAAATTGGAGGTTTGCAAAGGTCTCTGGACATATACTTTGGGGCTGTAGAAAGTATATATTAGCTGGTTCCATATGATTTTTATGAATTAAAGCTTTATAATTAACCCCAAAATGGATATAGCTATATGTGATTTAAGGGGGCAATGCTTTCTCTATCCTGCCATATTTAACACTATATTTGGTTTATGTCTGTGATGAGATAATGCTTATGTTTTTGTTTTGATTTTTAACTGATTTAATTGCTTTTTGTTTAATCGATTTCAGAGAGAGGAGGAGAAAGGGAGAGAAAGACAGAAACATCAATGAAAGAGAAACATTGATTGGCTGCCTCCTGCATGCTCCCTACTGGGGAACAAGCCTGTAACCTTGTCATGTGCCCTGACCAGGAATTGAACCCTGACTTCCTGGTTCATGGGTAAATGTTCAACCACTGAGCCACACCAGCCGGAGTTTACATTTTGCTATTTTTAAATTCACACTTCTTTGTTCTTATTTTTTTAGACACCATTAATAGGTATTAAAAGAAAATAAATATTATTTTCTTCCCCACATCAGGGAAGTTTTCTGACATTATTTCTTCAAATAGGTTTTCTAACCCTTGTTCTTCTTCCTGTTTTTCTGGCACCCCTATTATTCGTATGTTGCTTTGTTTCATGTTGTCCCATAGCTCTCTTAGGCTCTCCTCCTCTCTTTTTAATTTTTTTCTCCAATTGCAGTTCAGTTTGGGTGTGTTTTGCTTCCCTGTCTTCTAATTCGCTAATTGGGTCCTCTGCTTCTCCTAGTTTACAGTTGAAACTTTCCATGGTGTTTTTTTTTTAAATATATTTTATTGATTTTTTACAGAGAGGAAGGGAGAGGGACAGAGAGTCAGAAACATCAATGAGAGAGAAACAGCGATTAGCTGCCTCCTGCACACCCCCTACTGGGGATGTGCCCGCAACCAAGCTACATGCCCTTGACCGGAATCGAATCTGGGGCCCCTCAGTCCCCAGGCCAACGCTCTATCCACTGAGCCAAACTGATCAGGGCATCCATGGTGTTTTATTGCAGCTATATCACTCTTCATTTCTCCTTGATTCTTACATAAGTTGTTAATTTTTTCATCCATCCGGTTTATGAACTGTATGACCCTTATTCTGAATTATTTTTTCTGACATATTGCATGCCTCTGTTTCACTTAGCTGCTTTTCTGGTGATTCATCCTTTTCTTTCCTTAGGGGGTTTCCTTGTCTAACCATCTTTGATCTCATTGACAGTCTAGACGTCGTGTTGTGCAGGGAATGCTACTTGGGTCGCTGTAGCTCCTTTGGCTGTGGTTGCTCCTCGGGCAGTCACAGCAGCAGCTGCTCAAATATCACATAATCTCACTCATTTATGGGATATAATGAACAACATAAACTGATGAACAAAAACAAATCTAGAGACAGAGAAGCATCAATCACACCATCAAACCTCAGAGGGAAGGTAGGGGAGGGTGGGGTAAGGGGGAGAGATCAACCAAAGGACTTGTATGCATGCATATAAGCCTAACCAATAGACACAGACAACAGGCTCTTGAGGGCATGAATGGGGGGGCGGGGGGGCAAAGGGGGGAAAAGGACACATATTTAATACCTTAATCAATAAAGAAATTTAAAAAAATAGAAAGATTATTGTACAAGAATTGAAAATGTTTTAAAAAATTCCCAAACTGGCTTTTGAGAGACAACAAAGTAGATCTCAAAAAAGTAAGGCTCAGACAAATTTCAGAGGGAAGGCAGGGTGGCTTGGTGGGTGGTGACTGATTAACTGGGGAACTTATATGTATATATGCATAGTCCATGGACATAGACAATAGAATTGTGAAGGCCTGGGAGGGGCGGTTGTGGGGTGGAGGGGGTCAATGGGAAAAAACAAACAAAGGGAACATCTGTAATAATTTCAAGAATAGAGATAAATTAAAAAAAAAACAGTAAGACTCAGATTTTATCCTGCAGCAAAAACAGGAAAGAAAATAAAGAATGACAACTCCACACAACACCCACAGGCACAGAAGTGGAGAATCACCAGGGTGGAGGGTAAGAGGTGCCCACTGTACACAGATTCTCTGCCCAGCCTCAACTTAATTGCTCCAGGTGGATCCTGATCCTTCTGCTTCTGCAATAATTGGGGGCAACTATGATCACTCCCTCACAATAGAGAGTAAGTGCATTGACTCCCAGACAGTGGTGAGATTTAGAAGGGGAAGCTTCAGCTTAGGCACTGGGGAAGAAACTGAACAACAGCAAAAGCCACTCTTTTTAAAAAATATATATTTTATTTGTTTTTTACAGAGAGGAAGGGAGAGGGATAGAGAGTTAGAAACATCGATGAGAGAGAAACATCGATCAGCTGCCTCCTGCATACCCCCTACTGGGGATATGTCCGCAACCAAGGTACATGCCCTTGACCAGAATCGAACCTGGGACACTTGAGTCCGCAGGCTGATGCTCTATCCACTAAGCCAAACTGGTCAGGGCCAAAAGCCACTCTTTTATACCTGTCCTCAACTAGAAAAAAATTGAACACATTTTAAGAGTATCTAATGATATGTTCAATAATTGGTCTTTAGAAAAGAGAGAAAATACATGCAAAATATAAAGGACTAATATATAAGTAAGGCAATTCCACTGGGAGTAGCTGAATAAACTATTATCTTGAAAAGAAAGGGTCAAGATTAAACCACTGTATTTTTCTATTATGTAAATTATATAGAGTAACAAAACATACATGAACAGAATTTTGTCTGCTTTTATCTTTCTTTTTTATAAAAATGGATTATATTTAATGAGCAATGACTTTTGCCACCCAAGCTAAGATTTATCTTTTACTCTGAAATTCCAAAGTATCTTAAAGGTTGCTATTTGAGACAATATTTTCATGTTAATCCTATTTATCTTCTTAAAAATCTAAAAAAAACAATTTCTGTCAATGAACATTTACTGAACTTGAAGTAAACATGTAGCATTGTATTGAATGTCTTACTAATATTTTAAAGTTACAGTTCTAATATATTCATAGTGTACAAATTACTATTTATACAGGGAGGAAATAACCAGAGTTATTTTGTTACTAAAATCAATTTAGGGAAAAGTTAATAATTCAGTCATACCTTAAAGAATGGAAGGAATAAAAGAAAAATAAAACAGAAGGAATAGTGAATGATTTACATTATGTAGACTACAAAGTTTAATTCATCAACTTACTTGGAATGTTTTGAGGTAAAGTTGTTCTTAAGAGTGAAGGTTGAAACTATATATGTTGTAGGGGAGATGACTGCACTTCTTGTCTTACAGTGGGCTCTCTACTTAAGATAATTACATTGAAATGAGAAACAATACAAGAAAAGGATGCAAATTGTATTTAGAGGTTGAGCCATGGGTGATTAAATTATCTCCACATTGGTCTAGGGAAGAGTTGAGACCATAATAGGTCAAATCATATCTGTGAGACAAAATAAAAGGAACAAATAGTGAGGACATAAAGCAAAAAATATATATAATTGAGACAGCTGGAGGTGATCTTTTTATGATACCAATTGAGGATTTATTTATTATAGAAAGTTTTTATCAAATTAATCAGCTGAATTTAATGCAAAACATAGTGACAAAGGCAACTCAGATTTATCTTAACTGAAAATACAGGGAAGTAATTTAGGTTGGTTTGAATTCTAAAGAAGTCAGACTTGAGGGTGAGTGTAAAGATTGAAATTCCTAGGAAAGGTGGACACTGGACTTTAGAAATGAAAAACATATGCAAAGAGAAAGATTGGAGACAAGTTTTGGCTACTTGCCATTGGAAAATTGAAAAATCCAAATATAATAAAAAACTAATGGGTTTTAATCACCATGAGTGTAAAAATTGTCTTATTCACCCGTGTATTCCCAACACAAAACATGCTGACATTCTCAGCATTTATTGACAGACTGATTGATCGCACTTTCTAAACTATTATATTGGTGCCTCCAATCTTTAAGCTTTACCCAAAGATGAGAATAAGTGATAAGGTAAGTGGTTGTGATCCCTACCTCTATCCAGACCTAACACGCAGCAGAGTTCTGAGGAACAAGGAAACATTAAACAGTGACACTGTTGTGACATGTTTTGAACTTATCTAAAGTTCAAATGTGATACTTATAACCTTGGATGCAATCTCAGAGTGATGCATATTATAAATAGCAGATTATTTTAAAGAAGCATTTATCATGCAAGAAAACAATGTTGCTTCAAAAATAATAATCGGGTAAGGGGGAGAGATCAACCAAAGGACTTGTATGCATGCATATAAGTATAACCAATGGACGCAGATAACAGGGGGTGAGGGTGAGGGTGAGGGCAGGATTGGGAGGGGTGGGGAGCAATGGGGGATAAGCACACATTTCTCATACCTTAATCAATAAAGGGAAAAAATTACTCTAAACAACTAACTTTAGTTTTTAGGAGATATCATACTTCCTGAGTTACAAACAATGTGTATAGTTATCAAGATCCTAGTCCTAGTTTTACTGTTGTGAGTTATTTGGGCTTAGGGATCACTGCCTGTGAGATTTAATTTTCTCATTTGCATTCTAATAGAACAGCATGAACAATCCTATTATTTATAACAACATATGAAAAGTCATTTTTTTCTTTAAAAAGAGAATATTAAATTTATTTTTAAAAGCTTCTGTAATTAATGTCTAAAAATAAAAAGGAAGAGATATGTAAAAAAAAGAATAATAATCAGTCAGTGGCCCCTTCTTAAGGACAGGATTAACATCCCTTGTGTTCAGTTTCAATATTAATGTGCATACACATAAACATTTGGAAAAACAGGTTCCATTAGAACATGCTATGTAAAGGTCATACAGACCTTGCACATATTGCTGCATCTCTTGAGTTCAAATATCTGATCTGTTTCATAAATTCAAATATCAAATTATATCCCTTTGTGCCATCCAGAATTTTAAACTTTTTTTAAATAAATTATTACTGTTGAGAGTATTAGAGATATCCTTCCTCCCCCCCCCCAGTGCCCCCTCCACCCAGTTCCTGCCTCACCCCAGGCCTTCACCATACTATTGTCTGTGTCCATACGTAATGCATATAAGTTCTTTGGTTAATTTCTTCTCTCCCTCCCCTTACCCCTTCCCTCTGAGATTCATCAGTCTGTTCCATGTTTCAATGTCTTTGGTTATATTTTACTCATCAGTTTATTTTGATCATTAGAATTCATGTTTATTTTGATTTTTTAGATTAAATTGTTGATAGATATGTATTTATTGCCATTTTATTATTCATATTTTTATCTTTCTTCTTCTTCTTCTTCTTCTTCTTCTTCTTCTTCTTCTTCTTCTTCTTCTTCTTCTTCTTCTTCTTCTTCCTCTTCTTCTTCCTCTTTCTCTTCTTAAAGAATATTCTTGCCAGGTCAGTGTGGCTTAGTGGTTGAGCATCGACCTATGAACCAGGAGGTCATGGTTTGATGCCTGGGTTACAGGTTCTATCCCCATTGTGGGGCATGCAGGGGGCAGCCGATCAATAATTCTTCTCATCATTAATGTTTCTCTCTTTCTCCCTCTCCCTTCATTTTTGAAATCAATAAAAAAAGAATAATCTTTAACAGTTCATGCAATACTAGTTTGGTGGTGATGAACCACTTTAGCTTTTTCTTGTGTAGAAAGCTCTTCATCTGACATTCAATTCTAAATGATAGTTTTGCTGGGTAGAAACCTACCTTGGTTGTAGGTCCTTGCTATTCATCACTTTTGAATATTTATTGCAATTCCCTTCTGGCCTATAAACTTTCTGTCGAGAAATCAGCTGACAGTCCTATGGGCACTCCCTTCTAGGTAACTAACTGCTTTTCTCTTGCTGCTTTTAAGATTCTCTCTTTGTCTTTAACCTTTGGTATTTTAATTTTGAGGTGCCTTGGTGTGGTCCTCTTTTGGTTCCTCTTGTTTGGGACTCTGCACTTCCTGGATTTGTAAGTCTATGTCTTTCACCAGGTAGGGAAGTTTTCTGTCATTATTTCTTCAAATAGGTTTTCAATATCCTGACCTCTCTTTTCTCCTTTTGGCAGCACCACAATGTGAATGTTCATATGCTTGAAGTTGTCCTAGAGGCTACTTATACTATCTTTATATTTTTGATTATTTTTTTCTTTTTGCTCTTCTGATTGGGTATTTTATGCTTCCTCATATTCTAAATAACTGATTTGATTCTCTGAGTGCTCTATTCTATTGTTGAATCCTTGTAAATTATTCTTTATTTCAGTTAATGTATGCTTAATTTGGTCCTTTTAAATATCTTTGATGTTCTCACTAAGGTTTGTGAAATTCTCACTAACTCCCTTGAAGCTCTCATTAAGATCCTTGAGCATATTATACCATTGTTTTTAACTCCGTATCTAGTAGTTTGTTTGCTTCCATTTAATTTAGTTCTTTTTCTGGAGATTTCTTCTGTTCTTTTATTTATGACATGTTCATTTTTCTCCGCATTTTGGCTACTTCCATGTGTTTGTTTCTATGTATTAGGTAGAGCTGCTATCTTTCCTGGAATTGGGAGAGTGGCCTTGTGTAGTAGGTGCACCCATGTGTGGGCTGTGTGCACTGTCCTATTATAGTTGAGTCTTGATTAATATTGGCATCACTGGGAGGAATTGACTCACAAGCCAATTGGTGGAGAAGACTAGAAGCAACTACTGCAGAAGAGCTGCTGTGTAGGTGACACCCCTATAGAGCAGGACTTGCTTCAGTGGGGCTTTGGTGTTCACTGAGTCTGCACCTTGATTGTGTCGCTCATGGATGTGTAAAGTTGTAATATGTTGTGGTCTGAAGCTGCCCACCAGGTGCATTGGCTCTGGGGCCTCCTGGGAGGTGCAAAGTCAGCCACTACCTGGGACCACCCAGCAGGAGCTACAGAGAAATCTGCAGATGACTGCTACTTGTGTTGTGCTTTGAAGTGCTCAGGTGAAGCCAAGCTGTGAATCAAGGCAGGTTGCTCCTAGTGCCAGGTCTTGGGCCTCTTATTGATAGGTATAGGGCCGTGGTCGGCAAACTGAGGCTTGCAAGCCACATGCGGCTCTTTGGCCCCTTGAGTGTGACTCTTCCTAAGCCTTAGGAGTACCCTAATTAAGTTAATAACAATGTACCTACCTATATAGTTTAAGTTTAAAAAATTTGGCTCTCAAAAGAAATTTCAATCATTGTACTGTTGATATTTGGCTCTGACTAATGAGTTTGCCGACCACTGGTATAGGGTATGCTGATGCCAGCTGCTGCTTATTTGGGAGATTTTAGCAAAGTATGAAGCCTGTTCCAGGATGGGCCATTTGTATGAAAAGCCACTGCAAACAGCTTGGGTGGGGCTACAAAATCAATGGAGCAGGGTCTCAGGGAATCAACAGGATGAAGTGAACAATGTGAGCCAGATTGATGGAGACTCAGATATGTCTGCTAGTCAGCTCTGTGATGTGGGAGGTCTCAGCATAGGAACAATGAGCCCTGTGAGCAGCTGTTTGAGACAGAGATCCCCCCTGAGTTCTTGCCCCTATGCCAGACAATCCAGTTCCTCTCCATATGTCCCTGAATCTCCCTAAGCCACTACCCTCATGCTGGAGTTCAGAGGGAGAGAATTCAAGTAAGTACATGTGCCAGCCCTTTAAGAGCATCTGCAGGGTCTCCTGCAGGTTCTGTGTCACTCAGCCACAAACCCTGCTGGTTTTTACAGCCTAAGTTATGGGGCCTTCTCTTCTCAGTACTTGAACCCTGAACTGGGGAATCTTGTGTGGGGGCTGGGAACCCTTGCTCCTCATGGGAGACCTCCACAACCAAGATGACCCCCAAAATTAAAAACAAATGCCACACCTGGATGTTGGACCAGCCTGTATTATGCCTCTACCCCTCCTACCAGTTTTAATGTGATTTCCTCTTTACTTCTATAGTTTTAGGACTTCCATTCAGCCAAATTTGAGGCTGTTCGGAATGATGGTTATTCTGTATTTTAGTTGTAACTTTGATATGATTGTGGGAGGCAATGAGTACTGGCATATATCTATGCCACCATCTTGGTTCTCCCCCAGAATTTTGAACTTTGGATAATGAATCCTAAAAGTTTCAGATTCCTATATATTTAAAAGTCCATAGGAAGCCATATGCAATTAGAATATGTTATATTTTGGAAGTTCTGTCAATATCAGCTCTCTGATAAACAATGCACTCTTAGTGTTGAATCATCAAAACATTACAGCAGTATTTTACAACTTCAGTTATGCACTATGTCAAATAATATGCATGCCTGCCCTCTAAATATGAAAGACAATTTGTTTGGCTCCACATTTTTTTGTTTCCAGGATTACACTGCTCACTAACAACAAAAGCAATATGATAAGAAATATAGCCTCAGAATACCACAGTTTCTGCCCCTCAAGAGCAAAAATTCTCAGTCTTAACCTCAATGCCAGAAGATGAATCTCATTATGATAATTCAGTGACTGTTTATGGGTTCACATTTTCAAGTGTACATAAGATAATATAAAACAAACACAAATTAGATAAGCAATCAGATTACTGAAGTTTTTGTCAATGATGTAAAGAATATGTTATAAGTCAAATAGTTCCAAAATGGCGGCAGAGTAAATAGAAACTATACTAACACTCTCCTAGGACAAAACTTGACATAAAGCTAAAATACAGAAAAAAAAACCTACCCTGAAAAATCAACTGAAGACTAACTGGAAGTAACCCTGATAACCAAGGACAGAAAGTGGAAATGACATAGAGACTGGTAAGGGTGGAGGTGTGAAAGGGCTGGCCAGGCTACCACGGATAGTAGATGAAGTTCTGGAGGGATATCTCAGCTGTGGGGGGTTTTCCACGGAGAAATCTGGGGTCTAAACTCCAAGCAGGGCTCCCCAACCCAGACACCAGAACTGAAAAAGGTGCCCACACAACACCTGGCTGTGAAAAGCAGCGGGGTTGCTGTCTACCAGCCAGAGATGGCTGCAAATGCAGGCACCCTCTAAAAGGGCCAACACACACAATTTTGTGTGAAGCCACTCACCTTGGGCTCCAGCAGAGGAAAGGCAGAGTGGACTAGAGCTGTGTGAGGAGATTCCAGATTTGGGGTCTCTGCTCTTAGAGCTCAGAAGGTAGCCACCCCGGTTTCCTGTGCTGAGTAATTCCTTCATATTGAAGATGACATACTCTTCTGGCAGACCTGGGGGGCGGGGAAGCAATTTCCCCACCCTGTTAGAAAAACTCTTGCCAGCACCCTGTGGAATCTAAGCCTTGTTGTGGTCCATAGCCTGGGGCTAATAAAAACAGAATTACAGACTGCAGATAGAGGCTGATCTCTGTATGCATTGAGTCTTTGCCTGATCTCCTTCTGGACTCCCTGCTAGGAACAGCAGCTTGGTGCATAACTTCATCCTTTCCAAAGCACCCAGCCACAGCAGAGGATTGCAGATAGCGCCAAACAAGGTACTCAGTGCCAGTTACAAACAGCATCCAACATTGTCCTGCACTGGGAGTACTAGCATATGTACCTAATAAGCAGACACAGACCCAAACAGGCAGCCAAAATGGGAAGAAAAAAGACAAGACCCAAATGAAAAAAGAAGATAATTCTATAGAAGAAGAGCTAAAAGAAATGAAGATAAGAAATTTATCAGATATAGAGTTCAGACTAATGATTATAAGGATGCTCAACAGCATAAGAAAAGATATAGAAACCAAGAAAAAGGAATAGTCAGAAATGAAGAATGACATATTACTAACAAAGAACACATTGGAAGGAATAAACAGCAGATTAGGAGAAGCCAAGGATCTGATCAGTGAATTAGAACTCAGGTAGAAAAAAATCTCTCAATTAGAGACCCCAAAATTAAAATAAATAAATAAATAAATAAATAAACAAAAACTAAAAAAAAAAACAGGAGGACAGTTAAAGGAAGCTGTGAGACAACATGGTATGTAACAATATTTGCATCATTGGAATACCGGAAGTTGAAGAAAGTAAGCAAGGGTTAGAGAATCTGAAAAAATAATGTCAGAAAACTTCCTTAACCTGGTGAAGGAAAAAGTCACCCAAGTTCAGGAGGCGAAGAGAGTGCCAAGAAAGAAGAATCCAAACACAGCATAATTAAATGCCAAAAGTTAAAGACAAAGAGAGAATCTTAAAGGCAGCAAGAGAAAAGCAATTTGTAACTACAAAGGAGCTCCCATAAGTCTGTCAGCTAATTTTTCATCAGAAACTCTACAGGCCAGAAGGGAATGGCATGAAGTACCCAAGGTA
The DNA here is from genome assembly GCF_000147115.1 of Myotis lucifugus. Classification (NCBI taxonomy): domain Eukaryota; kingdom Metazoa; phylum Chordata; class Mammalia; order Chiroptera; family Vespertilionidae; genus Myotis; species Myotis lucifugus. The sequence goes on from NW_005871068.1 coordinate 10,691,676, forward strand.
ATGAAAAGCAAGAAACTGAAACAAAGATTACTATATCCAGCAAGGCTATCATTCAAAATAGATGGTGAAATAAAGAGGTTCCCAGATGATAAAAGCCTAAATGGGTTTATCACCAATAAACCAGGACTACAAGAAATGCTAAAGGGACTGTTGTAATAAGAAGAGATATATAGAGAAAGAAACACAGACATAAAAAATTAAAATGGCAAAAAACAAGTACATATCAATAATAGCCTTACATGTAAATGGATTAAATGCTCCAATCAAAAGACATAGGGTAGCTGAATGGATATGAAAACATGACCCAATTACATGCTGTCTACAAGAGACCCACCTCAGAATAAAAGACTGGGGTAACAATACTCATATCTTATAAAGTAGATTTCCAAATTAAGGCCATCTCAAGAGACAATAAAAGTCACTATATAATACTACAGGGATGGATCTAACAAGAGCTTATAATACTTGTAAATATATATGCACCCAATATAGGAGCACCTAACATTATAAAACAAACAAACAAACATAAACACTAATACAGTCATAGTAAGGGAATTTAACATCCCATTGACTTCACTGGATAGATCTACCAGACAAAACAAAAAACAAAAAACAAGGAAACAGTGACTCTAAAGGACACACTGGGTCAGACGGATTTAATTGATATTTATAGAACATTTCACCCCAATGCTGCAGAATACATGTTCTTCTCAGGTGCACATGGGTCATTCTGAAAGATAGACCGCATGTTAGGACACAAAACAAGTCTTTACAAATTCAAGAAGATTGAAATCATATCAAGCATCTTCTTGGGAATACAAGGGAATAAAATTAGAAATGAATTATAATAAAAACACTCAAAAACATTCAAATACATGGAGGCTACATAACATGTGATAAACAAGAGTGTGTTACCAATAAGATCAAGAAAGTAATAAAAGCCGAAACCAGTTTGGCTCAGTGGATAGAGCGTCGGCCTGTGGACTGAACGGTCCCAGGTTCAATTCTGGTCAAGGGCATGTACCTTGGTTGCGGGCACATCCCCAGTAGGAGATGTGCAGGAGGCAGCTGATCGATGTTTCTCTCTCATCAATGTTTCTAACTGTCTATCTCTCTCCCTTCCTCTCTGTAAAAAATCAATAAAATATATTTTTAAAAAAAGAAAGTAATAAAAAACTTCCTGGAAACAAATGAAAATCAACACACAACACCCAAAATCTCTTGGACACAGCAAAAGCAGTCCTGAGAGGGAAGTTTATAGCACTACAAGTCTATAGAAAAATTAATAATAAACTATTTGACCCTACAACATAAAGAATTAGAAAGAGAACAGTAAGAAAATCCCAGAGTAAGTAGAAGGAAGAAAATAATAAAGATCAAACCAAATAAATGACATAGATACGAAAAAACCAAAATCTAAAAAACAAAAAGCAAAAACGAAAAACAAAAGATCAATGAAACCAAGATATGGTTCTTTGGAAAGATAAACAAGATTGATGAATCTCTATTCAGACTCATCAACAAACAAAGAGAGAGGACTTAAATAAACAAAATCAGAAACAAAAGTGCTGAAGTAATAACTGACACTACAGAAATACAAAGGATTGTAAGAAAATATTATGAACAACTATATGTCAACAAGCTGGACAATGTGGAAGAAATGGACAAATTCCTAGAAAAATTCAGTCTTCCAATAATGAATCAGGAAGATTCAGAAAACCTGAACAGGCCAACAACAACTGATGAAATTGAAGCAGTAATAAAAAAATGATAAAAAAAAACTCCCAACAAACAAAAGCGCTGGTCTGGATGACTTCACAGGGAAGTTTTACCAAACACTCAAAGAAGAACTAACACCTATTCTCCTTAAATTATTTCAAAAAAATCAATAGGAAGGAACTCTCTCAAGCTCATTTCATGAGGCCAGCATTACCCTAATTCCAAAACCAGTTAAAGACACTAAAAGGAAGAGATTTACAGGCCAATATCCCTGATGAACATAGATGCTAAAATCCTCAAGAAAATATTGGCAAATCGGATCCAGCAATATATTAAAAAGATCATACACTATGACCAAGTGGATTTATTCCAGGAATGCAAGCCTGGTACAATATTTGCAAATCAATAAACATGATATTACACATAAACTAATTGAAATTAAAAAATCATATGATCATATAAATAGACACAGAAACATAAAATCCAACAGCCATTTTTTGATAAAAACTCTCAGCAAAATGGGAATAGAGGGATCATACCTCAACATAATAAATGCCATATATGACAGACCTATAGCCCACATCATACTCAATGGGCAAAAACTAAAATCATTTCCCCTAAAAACAGGAAGAAGACTGGGTTGTCTGCTTTCACCACTATTATTCAACACGAGGGGCCCAATGCAAGAATGTGCACACTTTGAAAGGAACTGTGGGCTGTGAGGCTGTGGTGAGCACAGGGGCAGGTCTCGGCCCATCCTCCATGCCCCTGCCTGGCCCCTCCCGCCGTGGCCCCTGGTCCCTTGTCTGCCAGCAGCCCCACTCCCTCTGCTGCCGCTCCCATGCACTGAGGGCACTGGCCCAGCTCGCACCCCCTGTCAGCACAGAGAGATTGGGGTCGGTGCCAGCAGCGGGTGTGAGCAGCAGCTGCCGGCCCCAATCTCCCCTCAGGAGCAGGGGGGAGTGGAGAAGCCCTCAGGGGTGATTGGAGCTGGCAGCTGTTGCATGCACTTGCTGACAGTGCTGAGCGATTGGGACCAGCACCTGGTGCCGGCAGCAGGTGCAAGCACCAGGCAGGACTGCAGTGCGTGGGAGCAAAGAATTTTCAGTAACAGTGACCTGCGCTCCACTTTGGTCTGGTGCCCCTGCCCACCTGCTCCACCATCCCACAGTGCCTGACGCCTGCCATATTCCATGCTCTGCTGCCAATGTCTGCCATGTTCCACGTGTGCCCCCTGGTGGTCAGCGCACATCATAGCAACTGGTTGTTCGGTTGTTCTGCCTTTTGGTCTATTTGCATATTAGCCTTTTATTATATAGAATAGTACTGGGAGTACTAGCCACAAAGATCAAAGAAGAAGAAATCATAAAATGCACCTAATTGGAACTGAGGAAGTAAAACTTTCATTATGCCCAGATGACATGATATTGTATATAGAAAACACTAAAGACTCCCTAAAGAACTAGATTTAATAAATGAATTTGGCAATGTAGAAGGATATAAAATTAACACCCAGAAATTGATGGCATTTTTATATACCAATAATTCAGAAAGAGAAACTAAAAAAACAATTCCATTTACCATTGCAACAATAACAATAAAAATTTAAGTGGCTTAGGAATAAACTTAACCAAGGATATAAAAGACTTGTACTCTGAAAACTATAGGACGTTGAAAAAAAAGATAGAGGAAGATATACACAAGTGGAAGAATATACTGTGTTCATGGATTGGTAAAATCAATATCATTAAAATGTCCATACTACCCAAAGCAATCTATAGATTCAATGCAATCCCTATTAAATTACCAATGGCATATTTCACAGATTTAGGACAAATACTCCAAAAATTCATTTGGAACCAAAAAAGACCCCAGTAGCTGCAGCAATCCTGATAAAGAAGAACAAAGTTGGAGGAATCACAATACCAGATTTCAAATTATACTACAAAGCCATTGTAATCAAAACAGCCTGGTATTGACACAAGAGCAGACATATAGATCAGTGGAATTGAACAGAGACCCCAGCAATCAACTCACACCATTATGCTCAATTAATATTGACAAAGGAGGCAAGTGCATACAATGGAGTCAAGACAGTCTCTTCAGTAAATGTTGTTGGGAAAATTGGAGAGATACATGCAAAAAAATAAAAAAGAAAGAAACTAGACCACCAACTTACACCATACACAAGAATAAAATCAAAATGGATAAAAGATTTAAATGTAAATCATGAAACCATAACAATCCTGTAAGAATTCATAGGCAGCAAAATCTCAGACATCTCTTGTAGCAATATGTTTGTGGATACATCTCATGGGCAAGAAAAACTAAGTAGAAAATCCACAAATGTGACTACATCAAAATAAAAGGCACAGCAAAAGAAACCATAAGCAAAATGAAAAGGGAGCCCACTGTATGGTAGAACATATTTGGCAATGATACATCTTATAAAGGGTTAATATCCAAAATATATAAGAAACTCAGACAACAAAAGGAAGACAAACAATCCAATTAAAAAATGGGCAAAGGACCTTAATGGATCTTTCTCCAAAGTGGACATACTGATGGCCAAAAGACATGAAAAAATGCTAAAAGTCACTGATCATCAGAGAGATGCAAATTAAAGGACACTAAGGTATCACCTCACACCTGTAAGAATGCTACCATCAATAAATCAACAAATGTGCATGTGGAGAAAAGGGAACCCTAGTACACTGCTGGTGGGAATGCAGAATGGTACAGCCATTATGGAAACCAATTTGGAGTTTCCTCAAAAAATTGTATTTGTAACTGCCATTTGACCCAGTGATCCCACTTCTAGGATCATATTCTAAGAAACCCAAAACACCAATCAGAAAGAATGTATGCACCCCAGTGTTCATAGCAGCACAATTTACAATAGTTAAGATCAGAAACAGCCCAAGTGCCCATCAGTAGATGAGTGGATAAAAAAATCTGTGGTACATTTATACCATGAAATATTATGCAGCGGTATTAAAGAATGATCTCTTACCCTCTGAGACAGCATGGAGGGACCTGGAGAGTATTAAGCTAAGCGAAATAAGCCAGAGAAAGACAAATATCACATGATCTCACTCATATGTGGAATCTAGTGAACAAAATAAACTGATGTACAAAATAGATCCAGAGACACAGAAGTATGGAACAGACTGTCAAATCTCAGATAGAAGGTGGGGGAGAGTGGGAAGACACAACCAAATAACTTGTATGCATATATGCATAACCCATGGACACAGACAATAGTGTGGTGAAGTCCTGGGGCAGGGGTGGGGGTGAGAAGGGGTCATTGGGTAAAAATAGGGAAGATATGTAATACCTTAAACAATAAAGATAAAAAAGAATGTTTTACCTCATCTAATGTAATGCCACCATTAATGAAAACAATGGAAGCTCAGTATGTATTTGATTAACTCAAGATCACACAGGTGGTTGGTAAATCCTAAAGAATTCTGTTTATATTTCTTAACTAAATATTTTTACAATTATACTTTATATGTTGTACTAATATTAACTACCAACAAATCAGCACTAACTGGAACTTTTTTAGATTTAAAAGGACTAAGTTGAAAAGATTTTGAAAGCTCATCTGGTGGGAGTAGTGAGAGTGGGTGGAATCTAAGGTGGCAAGAAGGGTCAGAGGGTCTGAATATGATTGTGGGCATGTGAGACATATGCCAGAGATTTAGGAGCAAACGAAGTGAGAAAAATAGATTTTTAGCAAGGTTAATTGGTACTCATTCACAGAATAAGGTGGAGGAAACCTCACCATCAGGGAGTTAGAAATGAAAACTGCACATATACATTTAGTAGCTAAGATAACATTCTGGGATTTGAAGTTTTCAAAAGAAATGAGTTCTCAATAATTTTATGCACTGAACTCTACCTTTAAAATAATGTTAGTACTAGTCATCAACATCTGGGACTTACTACATACAAAGCGGGTTTTTCAAACACCGCTGATGTAATGTGCCATAACTGAGGAGCCATAACTGATGCTCCAGACTGGCATGTAGTGTGTCCGGACATCTGTTAACCCCAGGAAGATTTGAGGGCTTTGGAATTTTGTTAAAACTTTATTACAAGATCCTAAGACTGTTGCCTTAATGGTAAAGAAGCCAGCACTGGGGCGGAGTTCTGGGCAGTGAGCTGGCCCCTGCCTTGGGCAATGGACGCATTAGATGAACCCAAGTACCTGATTTTACACAGCCTTGACTCACCAAAGGTTTGTGCTCTCCAACACAATGTCATTGGAGCAGGATTTTTTCTTAAATATGTTTTTATTGATTTCAGAGAGGAAAGGGGAGGGAGAGAAAGAGATAGAAACATCAATGATGAGAGAGAATCATTGATCGGCTGCCTCCTGCATGCCCTACACTGGGGATCCAGCCAGTAACTTGGGCATGTGCCCTGACCGGGAATCGAACCATGACCTCCTGGTTCATAGGTCGATGCTAAACCACTGAGCAACACTGGCCGGGCTGGAGCAGGATTTTTTAAAATCTGTTTTTCTTTTGTGTTTTTTTTTTCAGCAAAAGGCAGTCTCCCATCCTACTTTGAATATAAAATTCATGTTTGGAGTTATATAAATTATATGGTTTGAGGACATCAATGTATGGTACAGCCTAGTTTATGTTATTCTTACAATATATGTATTCAAAAAATACACGTTTCTAAAACAAGATTTGATCATATGAAATATCTTAAGCTGGCAATGCATAGGGGTGAAGAGTCAAACTTTAGAATCAGTCAGTCTGAGTTTGGATCTCAGCTCTACCATTGACTAGCTGAGTCACTTGGGTACTTAAGCCCTTTGAAAGCTTGCTTTTTTATGTGAAAAATGGACTAAGTGTGGAATTGTTACAAGTAATATAATTTCCTTACTGTTTGAAGAATGGCTTCAGGCAATCTTTGAGTGTAGTTCTGGTAGTGACAAATCCTTTTGGTTTTCCTTAATCAGAGAGTAACTTTACTTGCCCTTCATTCCTGAAATAGCTTTCCCACACCTTTTAAGCACCTGAAAAAAAGGTGTTACACGTCCTTCTGACTATGTTTCAGAAGAGAAATCACTGTGATTCAAATTGTTTTTTCCCTATATGTAATGTGTCTTTCTGTCTGGATGCTTTCAAGATTTTGTCTTTAGTTTTCAGAATTATAATTATTATATGTATTGCCATAGATCCGCTTAGGCATATTTTGTTTCAGGTTCACTTGACTTTATTATTGTGTAGGTTTGTGTCTTTTACCAAATTCAATAAATTTTCAGCCATTCATTTGGGTAATATTCTTTCACACCCACCCACTTTCTACTCTCTTGCTAGGACACCAATGATGCAAGTGATGGATCCTTTGCTATTGTCTCAGAAGTTTCAAGACCCCGTTCTTTTAACATTATTATTCTATATCATCTATTTTCTTCAGAATGGGTAAATTCTTTTTGTTTTCAAGTCCACTGATTTTATCCCCTGTCATCTCCCACGACTATCAAAGCCATACAGCAAGTTTTCTTTTTATTGTGCCTATTGAATGTTTTAGTTTCATACGTCCCATTTTGTTCTTTTTGTAACCTCTATTTCATTTCTGAGCTTTCTCATATGTTTTGAAAGATGTTGTATTTGAGTGTTTAAGTATCTTTATGACTCCTGCTTTAAAATTCTTGTCAGATAATTTTAACATCTGATTCATACCAGTGATCACCTTAGATGTCTTTTATCATTCTAGTGGTTTTCTTGGTTCTTAGTATTATGAGTGATGTACTGGACATTTTGTCTCTTATGTATGCAGATTCTTGTTCCTCTTCTAATTTTTCATTTTAGTAGACAATTACCTTTTGCAATTTTAGTCACAAGTCCCAGTCCTGCTGTGGTTCCAAGAATAGTTCTATAATCAGAGCCTTTGTGGTGTTATTATGATCTGCTTGGTTAACTGGTGAGGTTGACATTCCCAGTGGTCCCTAATGCTACTGCCTGAGGATTCAGGAGTTCCCCAGGCTAGGATGCCCAGTGCTTCTATGTGGAGTAGGGATTTCTCATATCCATGAAGACAAAGGGTGCATGTTGTGGAAGACTGTCTATACTGGTATTCTCCAACTGCTGCGATGTCTCCAGAGAAGAGAGGGGACTCTCATGGTCACCAGGTCAAAGAGGCTTCCATGGCCAGACACCTCTTATGATGGATAGGGCTACCAGTATCTCGTGCTTGCCATGATGTCCCTGGGTGTGGGAGGGAAGTCTCGGGTCCATAAGGACAAAGAAGCTTTCTGGGCCAGGTTGCTCGATGTCATTGTGTCCCTCTTGTCATTTCTGCCTAACCTTCCTGGTGTCTCACTCGGATAAAAGGTAGTCTCTGACCTGCAGGCTTTCATGGCAAAATCTTCTGCTTGTTGGGTGGAAGAGTACTTCCTGGCTGGTAGCTTGTTGGTGGGGGGTGGGTGGGAGCATCCCCCTTCCAGGGCCCTGTGGCTTCCCCAGTATCTCTGTGCAGGAGAAGGCAGCCTCAGCCCACAAGAAAAAAGAGTTTTCCTGGACTAGGCCATTTGATGTAATCAGTGTTGTCAGATGTCTCCCCATCTTTTAGCAGAAGAGGGTAGTCTTAGGCCTGGGGGAAGGAGAGGCCTTTTTGTTGGCTCCTTATTACTAGAAGGGATCCTATTCAATGTACCTTGCCAGTTGTATCTAGCTTATCTGGTATTGTCAGAGGAACTCCTATTCAATCCAGGGGCGGAATGAGCCACACTGACCTCTGCTGCCTTGTGTTACTAGTTTGTGGTAAGGGATACATCACATTCGTTGGATGGGGTTACATAGCACAACTTGCTGTTGTTTTCCTCCAGTTCTGGGATCTCAGATTATTGTGCCTTCTGCTGCTTACCTTTCACAACTATCTTTGATTGCCTCTTGTGTTATCTCTAGGGCTTATTGTTGCACTTTGCTAGGAGAACATGAGTCAATGCCACCTCATCTAAACTGAGTGTCAATCTTGTTGGACTAGGTGATTCAGTTAACAGTGTTTTTTAAAGTTTACAACCTAAAAAAAAGACATTATAGGACCCAAATCACTATTCAATTGCATCATTCAGTGAGCACGGTAGCTGTTGACTGCTCAAATTATATGTAAATGGCAGCCCTTAAAGTTAACAACAAATAAAGCATCTACTATATCATGTGATGAGTAGAATGACTGTATTCGGTTATGCTTTTTTGAAGTATATATTTAGAATTTATGTTAGTAACTTTACTAAAAATAATGCCAGAAAATATTTTAGTTCACTAAACTATATGTAAATTTAATATGTATATTCATTTTTTGTTTAATTGTATGAAAATATATGTCAAATATTTGCAAAAATCCCCTCCAGCTTGAAAATTGTTGAATAAACACACACACATACACACATTTCCATCCATTAATCATATACATGTTCAATTTGAACAAGTTAGGAATACAATATGAAGCTAACACTCTACCTAAGAGTTTGCATAAGTGTTTTAGTCAAAGTCAAGGCTAGCTATTAATGAGAAAAACTCTTAGTCAAGCATATTTGGTTTGAATATAAAAATACATTACAACCATCCGCTTTTTTAATAATTAGAATTTTTTACAAAGGAAATAACAATTAATAGCAAATAATTCATGAAATTTATAAGGTTTTACTTTCCAAATTTCTTTTGATTAAATGTAGGACAAAAATATTTTTAAATGTTTTAAGGTAGTTGAATACCAAGTAATTATTGCTGAACCACTTGTTTTTAGGTTAGAGATTTCATTCTAAGCTTTTTATTATGGTTTACAGAAACTTTCATAATCTTGCTGCAACATTTTTATTTACTATTAATGCCTTCTTCAATTAAGGCACATTTTTTAGCCATTCTTTCCTACCGCTCCACTCCAAATCACAGGCCTTTTATGTGTATGTAACGTTGGTTTTCTGTCTCATGTCACTGTGTGACACTCAAAAGCCTCTCTTAACCATCTTTCACCCCCTCTAATATCCTAGTGCTCTAAAACAGAGTATACCACATAGAAATTCCCAACAGAGTCTTGTCGAATGTATTGGTGTTTGATAAGAGAAAAGATAAGTAAAAGTAAAATTATGAGAGAGGAACAGTTTTTCTTTTAAGAATCATAGTTCAAATTCAGCGATGGGTATAGAGGATGCTATATAAATGACTTTCTATTTTAATTAAGTGTTTAATAAGGCCTCTAAAACAATACTTCATTGCATCCTGCTCTTCAGAGCAACATTTGGGACTCTAATAAGTGATAAATAATAAGTAATAAATATTAACAGGATTTTTGGATTGCAATAAGGAGATTTGGCTAAGCTATTTATATATATTCTTCTATAACTGGTCTGATAATTTTCTTTTGTTATGTCTACAATTTACAGTGCTGTGTTGTCAATTGCCTTATTTATTAACTTATGGAGTTTATTCTTTAAATAGAAAACCACATACAAAACCTCAGATGTAACACAATAAACAAGTCATTTTTCTTCTCATCCCTTTATTAAAAGCACAGTTTTCAAAGAGTTTTAAATTACTCCTTACTTTTTTGTGTGAGTTATAATATTAGGGAGGGGCAAATGATACATTTCATGTTTGAACATTCCACATTGATCCATTCCTAATTTCAATTTACATCATTAGAGGAAATATATATATATATATATATATATATATATATATATATATATAGCATTTGAAACACATTTTTTTCTTTGTAAAGATTTTGAAAATTGGGAGACCAAATAACAAAATTCAGAATTCTGTCAAAATAGTGTAGCGCATGGAGCATTCCAAACAAGACAGCTATTTGGGAAGGCCTCTCAACACATAATTTTTCTCCCTTTTCTGAAAACTGCTACCTTCTTCATAGCATAGTCTAGGGGGCTGTTTGTACTGAGTGACAATGACTTCAAGCCAAGACTGGTTGGACTAAGCTTGACACCTGACTTACATTAGTACATATAGATAGATGATCTTCCTGTTGTATTTTACCTGAAACTCATTAAAACCAGGGCTATTGAACTTAGTCATCCTAATAGTACACAACTATAGGAAAATCCCCTGTTCCCAACCATTCCTAGAGCGTAGTTATTCATTTTTCTTTGGGTTCCACTATTAGATAAACGATAACACACACACACACACACACACACACACACACACACACACACACTCACACACACACACGCACTCACCCCCTTGACTTTTGAAATGTATTTGATTTGAGTTTGTCTTTTACAAGGGAGATACATTGTTAATATTCACAACATGGCTTGAAAAATCAGGTATATTTCAGAAAGAAAAGATGATACTACTTGATACACTGAAGTAAACAAGGGACAAGGACATTTTCAACAACATAATCATGCTGTAGATGTAATTTTTTCAAGAAGCCTGGGAGCATGTTAATATTATGCTTTGCATATAACCATGAATGGAACTGTATAGAAAGAAACACAGTATAATCTTTCTTCATGTTATACTTTTATGTCAATAAAATATTTTATAAAAAATCTTCTATATGACTATACTTTTTACATATAACTTAAAAATAATGTAGAAGGCACATCTCATTTTGTTAATCAATTTAAAAATAAGTTATTTGATATAAAACAGGTTTGATTTGCTCAATTTGTTCATTATTTTGTTTTGAGGAAGGTAAAATCAGATAAGTCCAAGGAATTATACAAGTAAATATGGACACATACTTAAATTATAGTTACTAATAACTGGTCCTAAATAATTCAGTGCTCATAATCTAACCATAAAATAAAACAATACAGGTATGTTTGAAGATAATTTTGCTCCCTTATCTCTAGACCTAGTCTCCTGTTCTCCTCTTCACAGCTGAATACATGAATTTTTTAAAATATATTCAGTCCAAATGTTCTATTTTTAATAAATCGTTCCCTGCCCATAAACAATAGATGGTATTGTGTGAGTATGTAGGTGTGTGTATGCATATAATCTTTGCAAATTTACTTAAATATTAGGTGTCCTTCACAGAGCTAACTAGAACCTGGGACCTTTCAGTCCGAAGGCCGATGCTCTATCCACTGAGCCAAACCAGTTTCAGTTGAATACATGAATTTTATGTTCACCAATTCAGTCCAAATGTTCTATTTTTAATAAATCGTTCCCTGCCCATAAACAATAGATGGTATTGTGTGAGTATGTAGGTGTGTGTATGCATATAATCTTTGCAAATTTACTTAAATATTAGGTGTCCTTCACAGAGCTAACTAGCTGCCCATAACAATCTATGCCCCCCACTCATATTGCTGAGGAAGAAGCTGCTCACCCTGTAACTACATTTTATAGCCCTTGTCACACCAGGTGTGGTTATTTTATTAGTTTCTCCCAGTGGAATATGAGTAGTAGTCATTTGTATCAATTCTGAGTTGGGGATTTTCAAAAACGAATGTGTCTTTTCCACTCTCTTTTCCCTCATCCAATGGTTGAATGCAGAGGATTCTGAGAGTAAAGAAATGGTGAAGCAAAAAGATGAAAGAGGTCTGAATCCCTACATAACTGAACGTAGGAAAGCCACATGCCACTATGAACTGCCATGGTCTGTGACGAGCAAACAATAAATGCCTATTTTGTTCAGCCACTGAAATTTTGGCTATGCTTTGCTCTAATAGCTAGCATTAAAATAAGTAATACACTGTCATCCTTTCCTATAATTCTAAACCTTACCTTTTCATTCAACATTATGTATTTATAGTATATCATTATTATTATACATTGACATAATACGGGGGTTTTCAAAAGTGACACTGGATAATTCTTTGTTGGGCGGGGGGCTGTCCTTTGCATTGTAGAATGTTTAGCAGTATTCCTGGCCCTCCCTTGTCATTATGATAAAAAATCACACCATTGTAGAATATCATCTTGTGGCAATAGCATGACCAATTGAAAACCGCTGATATGATACATCATTTTTAGTGACTCAATAGTTTTTCATCTCATGCACTGAGGATATTTATGGTATTTCACTATTAAAACACTACTGCAATGAACATCCATGCAACTGCTTTTGAGCTAAGTTTTACTACTCATATTAGTTCCCTAAGAAGCACAAGCACCTTTTCTTCAATACCAATAAAAAGTAAAGCATTAAATTATATAGTTCTAAAAAGTGACAGTTTAAGAGGGCGGAGGAGAATTTAGAGCACAAAGCCAGCACAAAAAGCAGATGAATTCTACACTGGACACAATCAGTTCTTAGTTGTTAATTGATGTAATGGATGCTTTTGGGTTAAGAATTTCAGCTAAATGGCCTACCATCTACTATCTGGCATTCCTTTATGATTCTTACTTTCTCCAAACTAATCTCTGTCATCCAACTCATCTTCATATCCTGTCAGTACTCACTGCAAAATATATTACACATGAAGCTATATTTTTCTATCATAATTTCCACTACCCTTGCCCAAGTAAAGCTGCCCTGGACGGGTAGTTCAGTTGTTTGGAATACTGTCCCATACACCAAAAGGTTATGGGTTCGATTCCTGGCCACAGCACATACTTAGGTTGTGAGTTCAATCCCAGCTTGGCACGGGTTGCAATGCTCTCTCTCTCTCTCTCTCTCTCTCTCTCTCTCTCTCTCTCTCTCATCAATAAACATCCTTGGGTGAGGTTAAAAAAAAGTGAAAGAGCCACTGAAGGAGAAATGTGCTTATGTGCTTTCCATCCAGACTTCTGCAAAGCTGGATGAAGAGATCCTTTTCAGCCACTAATGATGATGTGGCCTTGCTGACTCTTAGTTTAAGGACCAGGAAAACCAGATATTTATATAAATAATCCTTGAAATGAAAGTATAAAGATTATTAGTTCAAGTTCTTCTGCAATGGTGATGTAATATCCAAGTACGACAGGGCAGGGTCATAACAACTGAAATTTCCAGAACTGGGCAGACACTAGCTTGGGCCCTAGTGTCATGAGCATCTATGCCACTGAGGGCTCTGCTGGGACATGGGAATCTATTTTGCTGAGCAGTATATCTGTTCATGTCTAGTGATTATCTAGCTTTTGAAAATCTTTGAGTAATTACATTGGAAACTTTATCTAACCTGATTGCCTAGGCCAGTGGTCGGCAAACTCATTAGTCAACAGAGCCAAATATCAACAGTACAACAATTGAAATTTCTTTTGAGAGCCAAATTTTTTAAACTTAAACTATATAGGTAGGTACATTGTTATTAACTTAATTAGGGTACTCCTAAGGCGTAGGAAGAGCCACACTCAAGGGGCCCAAGAGCCGCATGTGGCTCGCGAGCCGCAGTTTGCCGACCACTGGCCTAGGCAAGCACAATTTCTTTCAGCCAATCCATACAGGACCTAAACTCTGTACCTGCCTACCGCTTGCCCTCTTTGTATTTTCTCATGGCAAACAACATTAGAGTGACCCCCTTAAAAGTGAACATCTCATCATTGTAGCTCTAAAATCCATCAGTGGTTTCCTAATGACCTTAGAATAAAGTTATAACTCTTTCTAGACTCAAAAGTCCTCTCAAACTCTCCTACTTCACTTTATGGCACTTGGCTCAGGCTGCTCTCTCAGCTCCACAGATACTGGCCCCTTTCAGTTCCATAAGTTCACCAAGTGATTCAAGCCTGAGGGCCTTGACACATACTATTTCTCTGGAGTTAATATTCCCCTTGTTCCCCCTAATTTTTCATAGTTCAAACTTCCCAGCATAAATGTCACCTTTTCAGAAAGGTCATTAGATCACTGAGGATCATAAACACTTCAATAGTTTGTTGGTTTAATTATTATTTTTATCTTTGTGGCATATACCAACTATCTTGTATAGTGCCTGGAGCCCCAAAATGCTCAGTTACTGCAAACTCAAGCACATAGGACATGAGCTGTAAACAAAATCATACCCAAAGTCTCAAGAGAAAGATGGGACCATGAAGCTTCTGAGTTTATGTACTGGAGGTCAAACAGGAAGGCTTTAGGCTTGATTCTCTCTATTTTGACCAACCAAGTTATTATTTATATCTCTCAACAACAATATGTACTTAGTAAAAAGCCTTCATTGTTGAAATTGCTGCAGGAAAAGTAACTTTGTATTGCAAGTGTAAAAAAAAAGTCTCAGCCCCAGACTCATTCTTTCCTTTAAAACAATTGTTTTCCTTACATGATTTTGAAAAATAATGTACAAATATTCTTTCTTAGGCTGCAATAATAGGCAGAATATGTGGACAGCATATAAGATTTGAGTAATTGTTTTTCAGTCTAGGGCAGTGATGGCGAACCTATGACACGCGTGTCAGAGGTGACACGCGAACTCATTTTTTTGGTTGATTTTTCTTTGTTAAATGGCATTTAAATATATAAAATAAATATCAAAAATATACATCTTTGTTTTACTATGGTTGCAAATATCAAAAAATTTCTATATGTGACACGGCACCAGAGTTAAGTTAGGGTTTTTCAAAATGCTGACACGCCGAGCTCAAAAGGTTTGCCATCACTGGTCTAAGGAAAATTCAGAATAAGATATTTTTGAAGGTATTTAATTTTTGTTTAGTTTCATACAAAGGGCACTACTTGCATTCAGTATATTTAAAAATTGTATGCATGTTCTATAACATTTTTAATATTAATTTACTTTTTAAATATATATATATAGTTTTTTAAATTTATTTCAGAGAGGAAAGGAGAGAGAGAGAGAGATAGAAACATCAATGATGAGAGAGAATCATCAGTTGGCTGCCTCCTGCACGTTCCCTACTGGGGATCAAGCCTGCAACCTGGGCATGTGCCCTTGGCTGGAATCGAACCTGGGACTTTTCAGTCCACAGGTCAACACTCTATCCACTATTAATTTACTTTTAAAAACTGTATTAAAATTTGGTAGATAATAAGAAAATTTCTGAGATGGTTTAGCAAGAGGGCTAATACTTTTCTTTTTTTTAAATATATTTTTTATTGATTTCAGAGAGGAAGGGAGAGGGAGAGGGAGATAGAAACATTAATGATGAGAGAGAATCATTGGTCTGTTGCCTTCTGCACACCCCCTACTGGGGATTGAGCCTGCAACCTGGGCATGTGCCTTGACTGAGAATCAAACTGATGACCTCATGGTTCATAGGTCAAAACTCAATCACTAAGCTACGCTGGCCATGGGAGAGGTATCATACTTTTCAATATAAAACAAAGTTGAGGAATTTATAACCAGACCTTTATATCTATCAACAAAGGCTCTTTTATTGCAGAATAGTTATTTAAGGTCTGTATTCCTAAATATAGCATGCCAGATTACTCTCTATTTCGAATCCAAAAGAGTTCTTATGCTATTCTCTATGAAAGTTATTAACAAACAATAGTTTAAATTGGGCAATTATTTCCTAGTATGATAGATTTTTGGATGTCATCATTTCAAGAATGATTTCTTTAATTAAAAAAAAAAAACAACTCAAAAACTGCTGACTTTCAGAGTCATTGACACTTTCCTTGAGGATGAATAATTAATTAAGAGGAAATGCTTTTTAAATGAGCTCCATGGACTTCAGACATATATTTACTACAAGTTACTGAACAAATCCACTTCAGAATTTAAAAATATACTACATTCCGTTTGAAACCTGTACCTACTCAGCTGTATATTACCTTAAGAAAAGGAACTACCCATTTACTAAAATTCTGCCAGATTCTTCAAATCATCTAGGATTTCTCTTTCTCCCTCCCCATCCTTTAATCAAGCCTCAACAAAATTAGATGCTACAATCAAAAAGTTTTTCTTTAAAGTGCAATGCCCACTTTCTAGTCCAAATCACAATACGTTCATGGTTAGACAACTATTATGACCTCTTAACTGATCTCTCCAAATCCTCACTCAGCCTGTTGACCCTTTAAGCCCCACCCAAGTCTCCTCTGTTCTAAGTAAAATTCCCTTTTCACAGCGTCGTCATTGTGAGCCTTAAAAAATAAAGAGATCATATCACTCCATTTGATTAAAATGCATCAGCAGTTCCCTATTTCTCTTGAAATAAAATACAAAATGGTAAACACAAGCTATAGGATGCTGCATGATGTAGTCTCTGTTTACCCCCTCCCCCCGCAAAATCCATGTCAATCCATTCATTTATCCACTTTCTCACCATACTTGCCTTAGGTTCTTCAAAGGCACTTACTCTTTTACACCTTGGGTCTTTAATAGATGCATGTTTATAAACCAGAAAACATCTTACCCCCCCCCAAAGGAATATAAACTAGAAAAGTACATCCAATGCCTTCACTTCAAGACCAATTTCTATCTTCAAGTAAATTTATGACCAACAGAAACTTTGCCAAAGGTAAAAGCTTTTGTTTGCTTGGTTTATATGATCAAAAATAATGTAAAGCTGCCAAAATGTTAAATTTGTTTACTCTTAGATTAAAAATACATCGAAGCTCCCCTCATCATTAAAAAGAGAAAGCGCATCTCCATATAATAAAAATTACCTCCTTCCAATATGGAAATGATATTTTTCAAATAAGTAGTATATTTTCAAGCCATTATTTTCCCATTTATTATTTCCCCATTAATCCTTATATACTGTCTTATAATCATACGGATGTTCTTCGTGAGTTCATTAATCATTTTGTCCTAAATAAGTTTCTTATTTAATATAAAATTACATTTCACTAGAGAAAAGTAAAGTATAAATAAGAAGAACAAAATACAATTTTATCACAGATATACACACAATTATTTGAAGATCATAATAAAAAAGATATTCATCTTTAGTGTCTCTATCTCTCTTATATTCTATCTCAATTCTATATTCTTCTTCAATACTCTTATCCTAAAAACCATACTATAAATACTGTTTTACAATCCATTTTCAAAATTCTTCAATAGGATATTGATCACTGTCATCATTTGCTTAACTATACTTTTACTAGGGAAAATTTAGAATGTAACCCATGCATACATCTATGAAATATAACATGCATGCCCATTTTAAATTTAAATGCACATTGCCTACATAATCTCCAGAAAATTTAGAAGAGTATACATATGCTCCTACCAACAGTGAATGGAGGTTTCTATTTTTGCCAATCTTGGAAATACTGACCACTGCACGTTTCTTCTCATCCCCCCACTAAATATTTTGTAAAAAACTTATGGGTTTTTGTCAGCTCCCCCTTCACTCCTACATCATCTTTGAAACAAATGAATTTAGGATTCCCTTTAAATCCTTTCTTATAGAGCTCAAAATCACTTAAAGTACATTCACTACCAACAGAAGATGCAGATTCCTCCCAGCACTTGGTTGTTAGAACCTCAAAACTATTTTAAAGTAGTAACGCAAACAAAAATATACATTGAAATAAATCAAAGATAGGTATCCTGAACGTTGCACCCTATAATTAGAAATGCCACATCAACAAAAGATCGTAAGTTAACACTTTTAAGTGTATGATATTTATAAACATATGTACATATTTAGAAGTTCCCTAAAGTAACAAACTGCTTCTTATCTGAAAATTGATTTGACAGCTATTACTTTGAAATTTGTAATGCAAATTATGAATGAGGAAATATCTCCTAGGCTAGTCCTTCATATATATAATTGAATATTTAAAAGCTAGAACTAAAACAGTAAAATAGAATTCTGGATTTGGGGTTCTAGAAATAGTGAACCACATCATATAGGTGACTGAAAGAAAGAAAAGAGGGGAGAAGAGATAAAGGAAAGTGAAAGGAAAATATAAGGGAGGAAGGAAGTAGAAAAAAAAAGAAGCCAGGACAAAATTCTAATGTGTATTTAGTTTCGTCCTCCTCCAGTGCTCATTAAACCCTGTCTGATCTGCCTTCTATCCCTTTCTCTGTCATCACCTCCCATTGCTGCACTTTCCACTACCCTCTCTACTCTAACCACACAAGCCGTTTTTTTCTTTTTCTTGATGATGCCAACTTCATTCCTCCCTTTGTGCTTGTCGCTCTCCTGTCTGGAGTTCTTTCATCCAGATCCTCATATTCATTGGTCTGCCTATTTGTTCAGGTATCAACTCAAATGTCACTGCTTCGTAAAGGTCTTTCGTTCCCTTTTAATTGTGAGGAAACTTTGAAAGTGGCAGCACTATTTCTCATGCCCATCAGAAGTACACAAGGGTTTCTCCAATTTCTCCATATACTCACCAGCATTTGTTATTATCTGTCATCATCATTAGAGCCATCCTAGTAGTGCAAAGTGGTATCTCATTGGTGTTTAACATCTTATGTGCTTTCTTACCAACTGTATACCTTCTTTGAAGACATGTCCATCTAGGTACTTTGCCCATGTAAAAGATTATTTATCATTTTATTACTTTGTCGTGTTTTTATATATTCTGGATACTATTTTCTTTTCATATATGTGATTGCTAATATTTTCCCATTTTGTGCACTGTTTTTTTTCTTTTCTTGATAGAATAACTGTAATGCCAAAGTTGTTTATTTTGATGAAATCTAATTTTTTATGCCTATGCTTTTGGTATCATATCTAAGAAATTATTGCCTAATCAAAGGTCAAGGATATTTACTCATATTTTCTTCTAAGATTTTTATAGTTTTCACTTTTATATTTAGGTCTATGGTCCATTTTGAGTTAATTTTTCTGCATGGTGTGAGGTAAGCATCCAATTTAATTCGAGTGTATGTATCTTTCTAGTTGTTCCCTCACCACTGGCTTGAATATATAATTCTTTCCCATTTTTATAATCTTGGCCTCTTTCCCTCCATTTATGACAGGAAGCATCTGACAACTCTAGGAGTATTGGCTCAGGAGATTTAGAAGCAGCTGCAACTCTACAGCTATGGCCAGGTGGTGACAACAGTCTCTGGTGGTATAGCAAAGGGCAGATCATCCTATAAGAGAAGCACCAAACCCCAAACCTCTGTCTTATGGTCACATCCACCCAGAGAAAAGCTTTGGTTACACTGACTTAAAGAAACAGGGGTGGGGATTGAAGCCAAAATGTCATATTCTCACTGTGATATTGAGTGATTCTCTTAAATGAATGTTTCTACATTTTAGGTGTGTTAAGACAATTTTCAGGGACTTTCAGTGTTTTTTTTTTATTAAAATTTTCAACAGATGTGGTTGTCTCACTGGAGAGAGTGTCCATGAAGCACTTTGCACCATACAACAGGATTCTAAAAGTGCTTCTCTTCAAGATAGTCATGTTTATTTTTTACCACAGCTTCTTCATCCTGAATACTTGTAAAGTGTGAGGCTCCTCACTTCAGCCTTCATAACTGCAGTGGCAGGGCTATGATGAGGGGCAGAGAGGAAGGAGCAGGATTGGAGCGTATATTTATGTGGGAGAGAATTTTTTGTGGATTGACTCTAATCATTTGTGAATAAAAATTTGACATTTTTACTTTGTATTTATAGGCTCTGTTTTCTTATATTTCTTTTGAAAAGTATATAATTAACACTAAATACTGAAATCTTTACTTCCAGAAAAAAAACGTTTCAGAAAATGTATCAAAATCTGTATTTTGCAGGTGATTGTCTTTTACTTAGCATATAGTTTATCTTTGGTGAACACAATTATTCATCCTCACTAAAGAAAAAATAAAGAAACAAAGTGATTTGGAGATTAGCTCTTAAGACACTTGGCAATAAGTTATTGAAGTCATTCAAGCAATGTATACTAGTTCAAGTGCACAAAGAAAAGGCAAATTCTTAAATTGTTTGGTAAGTTTCTACTTATCAATATTAATTGTAAAAACCTACCAAACATAAAAAATTAAAAGGACATGCCCTAGCCGGTTTGGCTCAGTGGATAAAGCGTTGGCCTGCGGACTGAAGGGTCCCAGGTTTGATTCAGGTCAAGGACATGTACCTTGGTTGTGGGCACATCCCCAGTAGGGGGTGTGCAGGAGGCAGCTGATCGATGTTTCTCTCTCATCGATGTTTCTAACTCTCTATCACTCTCCCTTCCTCTCTGTAAAAAATCAATAAAACACATTTAAAAAAAATTAAAAGGACATAAGAAAATAATCAAAAAAGAGTTAAAGCCATGATTAATTGTTGGTTTTAGAAATGAGAAGGAACTTTGAAACTAAAGTGGTGTGCTGGAGCTAGCTTTTAAGTAAAAGCTGCCTCATGAGACCTGAATGTTAAATTTGAAGGATATTTGCAAGCCTACTGTTAAACATAGCCCTAAACTTACCATTAAATAAATTATATTAAAACAACTATAATCAATTTAAAAACTCAAGATTTCCTAATGATTTTACTTTATTTTACTATTTTCAATGCTTATGAGGTTATTTACATCTTTGTATCTATTTAGTGAAAATACTCTATAATGGTATGCTAGTGCACATCTCTCCTCAACTCCACACTCAGCAATATCATGGTGGTAGTTTGAATTTGGATATGGTTGAAGTATTTATACCATAGAAATCAGTAACCACTACCAATCAGAAATTTTCTTTTTTTTTTTCAGTGAGCTGGTTGTTAAAAATTTATTAGCACTCCACTCACACATAAATATAGGTATAGCTATAGATTTAGAGAAATAGATCAATATAAATGTTGATACAGATATAGATATATAAATTCAGCTAGCAATACCAGCAAGATAAATGAATGAAAACTGAAAATTTGTCAGCACCTTAAAAATAAAGAAAATGTGGTATACGCATTAAATGGAACATTATGTAGCCATAAAAGGAGGAAATGCTGACATATGTAACAACATGGATAAACCTGATAATTTATGCTAAGTGAAATAAGCCAGTTGCAGAAGATCATATCTATGGCATGACTCCACTTATATGAAACATCTAAACTCATAGGAGCATAAAGTAGAATGGTAATTGCCAGGGGTTGAAGGAGAAAGACATGGGGAGATGCTGCTCAATGGGTATAAAGTTTCAGTTATACAAGATGAATAAGTTCTAGAGATCTTCTGTACAGCATTGTGTTATAGTTAAGAATACTGTGCTGTACACTTCAAATTGTATAAAGAGGAAATCTACTCTCTTATATTTTCTTACCACAGTAATCATAATAGTAATAATAAATAAAGTAAGCATAACAACTAATTTAAATTAAATTTAGAAACAACGACAGAGAATAACAGTGAAAGCAATAGTGGTACCCAATAAACAGACCCACATCTACGACTCGTCACAGTAAATGTTTATCAAACATTTACTAAGTTAATGAATGCTCCCTATCACTTTCTGTGCTAGATAGAACAATGAGTAAAAAAGTCACTACCATTAGGACGCCCAAATTTCACAAATGGACATGGAATTCTAGAAACCATCTGACAAGAAATATCCATGAAGGAGGAATTAATACTTACCAACAATCTGTTATGTGACAAATATATACTAGATGTATTTACATCATTCCAGCTAAATTCTATATAAATTCTGATAGCAAAGTATCATTACCACATTTTACATATTAGACTCAGAGAAATTAACTCTCAATAATCACTATACTTAGATTCTATACCCATTCTGCTATTAACTTTTGTCCATGTAACTTATTCTCTTTTATAAAGTTATTGGCTTCTCTCTCAGTAATGACTTCTATCAAAGGGAAAGTAACATATCACAAATTGGGAAACTTTTACAAATGAAAGGGCAAGAGAAAGATAATGCTGAAAGTCATAACTACTTGGATATTAATGAATACATTGTACTGGTGACTTCTATTTGAAATCACTGCCCCAATGAAAGACATTGAGAAAGAAAATAGGCAGCTTCTTAAATTCAGAAAACAGAGCAGACAGAGATCCTTAAAAGTATAACAGGTATTTTTTTTATCAGCAAAGTTTTATTGTAAAATAAGGAACCAATATAAAAATATGATGTAAAAGGGGAAGAGGGGAAAGGGTATGGGTGAGGAATACAGATATGCATTACAGACTGTAGAATAAATTGATCCTGAACATTTGGGGGATATAAAACATCTTGGAAGATACAGATCCTACACTGGAGATGGAACCTTCCAAGGTATGGGATGAGGTGAGATCTCTCTTCGGTGGTGAGTTTCCCCTGACTTCAGACAGCATTTGGCCAAGCCAGCAGAGAAGGGACTTAGAAATTCCTTCCTCTTAACTACCTGCCCAGTCAGAGGAACCATTAACCCATCTACCAAAAGGGACAGGAAACCGGCACCCCTGAGGGAGCCTATTCCCAAACATACATAATTTCATTAACCCTCACAATAAGCCCCATAAGGTAGGTATGATTATTGACATTTTATCAATGTGGACAATGAAGTTAGGAGAAATTAAACTTGAGATAGCTTCCCTGGCTAGTTTCCAACCTAGTGTGTGGCTGATTTAAAACTTAACCCTTACATGTAGGAACATTTTCCTATCCCCCCCAAATGGTCTTCACAGTAAAGACCTTAAAAGTTAAATGGAAACATCTCAGCTCCCCCACCTCCCCTGAAAAACCACCAGTGCAGGCTAACTAACTTCTTTAGTAGAGGCCTATGCCAAAGCCAACGGAATTCTGGGACATTTCTGAGGCACAACTGTACCAAACAGAGGTTTAAGCTCCCAAACCCCAAAGAAATGCCAGGAAAGGGGATGCCAGTCTGAGTCAGGTCCCTCTCTCTTGTACATGAGTCTTTTTTTTATGGCGGAAGGTAGAGTGCCCCTTTTAAGACTTCAGTTGGCTGGAGTGAGTCTTGCTTCCACCCAGGTCCTTTCTAGCCTGGGCGTCCTTTAGCTCTAAGGCAGCAGTTCTCAACCTGTGGGTCGCGACCCCTTTGGCGGTCGAACAACCCTTTCACAGGGGTCGCCTAAGACCATCCTGCATATCAGATATTTACATTACGATTCATAACAGTAGCAACATTACAGTTATGAAGTAGCAATGAAAATAATTTTATGGTTGGGTCACAACATGAGGAACTGTATTTAAAGGGCCAGAAGGTTGAGAACCACTGCCTAAGGCAGGGGTGGGCAAACTTTTTGACTCGAGGGCTACAATGGGTTCTTAAACTGGACCGGAGGGAGGGCCGGAACAAAAGCATGGATGGAGTGTTTGTGTGAACTAATATAAATTCAAAGTAAACATCATTACATAAAAGGGTACGGTCTTTTTTTTTTTTAGTTTTATTCATTTCAAACGGGCCGGATCCGGCCTGCGGGCCGTAGTTTGCCCACGGCTGGCCTAAGGCTTCATTCAGTCTCAGAACATCTTGAAGAGTTCATGCCCATGGACCTGAAGGGTGAAATGTTCTCAATCCACTGGCATCTTGGGGCGGGGGGGGGGGAAGAGAGGAGTCAGTGTTGGTGGGCGGTGCTTGCTTAGTGCTTCCAGGGGGCTGCTTGAGACAAGGCTCCCCTTTCTTGCAGAATTTTTCTTTCTCTGTGCCCTGGTCTCTCCCAGGACAGGCACAAATACAAACCTCAAAGCTGTTCCGCCCCAGCAGATTACCATTGGAATCTTCCAGTGTGATGATGGTGAGGATGGGCTGCTGGCTTATGCCCCCATACAGGAGCTATTACACATGAAGCTGCAGTGGATGGTGGTATAGTCAGAGCCCACCTCAGGCAGCTCATGGGACACCACCACACAATGTCACAAAGTGTTGTTGTCATTCAAGTACTCGGCACGCAAATTCCTTTCCACCCGGATAAGATACTGAGGAGGAGCCAGACCATTACTATAGTCAGAGCAGCACTCATTGTGGGGCAGCACTCACGACCTCTGTCATGTGCTCAGACTTCTTACAGATGGCCATGACACGGACATGGGTACTGAGCGGGTGTGGAGAGTTGACCCACAGCTGCATGGGGGGCAGGTCTTTGCCATCTGGCAAAACAGCTTGTTGAGGGTAGGCTAGTACATGCAGGTTATAGACTTTGCTGTCCCAGAATTCAGAAATCCTAAACGGAAACCATAGCTACCAGGATAGGTCTTCTGGGAAGGGACAGAGGATGACAGGACCCAGGAGGTGGCTGGTGTTGGGATAGCAGCTGCTAGTGCAGGAGGCTACTGGAGGCTTCATTTGGACCTTTATCCAGGCAGTTTATGAGGTCTGGGGACATCCAGACCAGTTCATCCATTGCCTGGGAGGCTTTAGGATTCAGATCATTGTTTTCATAAAGTAAACTCCAAACGTCTGAAAATGTCTCCTGACTCAGAGGGGGATCCATGACTTCTGACTGTGGCTCATTCATTGCAGCTCCCTGGAAGGCAATGGGGCTGCTCTCTTCTAATTGCTGGTGGTCTCTGACAATCCTTGGTGTTCCTTGACCTGTAAATGCATCGTTCCCACCTCTGTCTTCATCCATCGCATGGCCTTCTCCCTGTGTGTGTCTGAACTTCAGGGGAGCGTATCACAGTCCTGAGAAGCACACTCCAAGGCCAGAAGCCAGGTGACCCTGGGGGCCCAGGGGACACCTGTGTCCAGGATGGTGGCTTTGTACTTTTTATAACAGGTATTTTTTTAAGTATCTGCTAAACCCCATGATAACCTTTCTAGAACTATCCACATCTTTGGGTTTATGTCTTCTAGGGTACACTATAGAATGTAGTTAATGATAAAAACAAAAAGGCTTTAAATATGAAGCCTGGTTTTATTATAATAGGAGAACAGAGTATTAGAAGTTTAAGAGGTAGCAGATAGGCCCTAATTTTTCAATAATCACTACATTTTAGAAAATAGAGAATTTTATTTTTTGAGAGTCTTCCAAATTCAGCACTCTATTTAGAATATAATTTACCTTACAAACAGATGATGTTAGACCCAATAATATTTTTCAGAAGCATAAAATTAAACATATTTTATTATTTGATTATATAGAAAATATAAGTACATATCCTAGACAGTGGAGCCTTGACTTACGAGTTTAATTTGTTCCATGACGGAGCTCACAACTCAAATTACTCTTTTGTCAAATCAAAAAGTGAATGAGTGAGACACGTGATGCTGGGCTGATGTTGTGGCGTTCACTGTGATGTTCGCTGAGCCAACTAGCGGTGGGGTATCTGAAGCTGGCTCGTAACCCGAATTTTAGCTCGCAACTCAAAGCAAAAAATCGGCTGAGAGACGGTTCATATCTCGGAAAACTCGTTAGTTGGGACACTCGTAAGTCAAAGCCCCACTGTACCTCAAAGGAAGACATAAATATTTTTAGTTCCTATTTAAAAATTTTAGTAAAAAAGTTAGTTGATCCTTGAAAAAATAATTGAATCTAAATTTATGTACATAAGTTTACATTTAATTTGGCTTTTTAATTTTAAAAAACTGTTCTTACCAATTTTTGCTAGAAGGGATTGCTGAGTAGTATAATGTTTAGGAGCAACAGTTCTGAAGTAACACTTCTTGGCATCAAGCCACTTCCTGTTTTGGGTAATATCTCTATGCTTCCAGATGCACTAATAATACCTTCCTGAGCAGTCTGACACATTTTAAGAATTTATTATCTATCTATCTATCTATCTATCTATCTATCTATCTATCTATCTATCTATGCCTAAGTGACCGAATGACCAAATGATCTGTCGACCTGTCACTATGACACACACTGACCACCAGAGGGCAGATGCTCTATGCAGGAGCTGTCTCCTAGTGGTCAGTGCGCTCTCACAGCGGGAGCACTGCCCAGCTGACCAACCCGTCCCAGAAGTCCACCAGCAGGGCTGCAGCCACTCACTCCCTCAGTAGTCCTGCAGGTCCAATCTCCGGACAATGGGCCAGGCACCTATGGACCAGCACCACCGGCATGATATGGACAGTGCCACTGGCCTCCTGGAAGTCAGCCTGAGGCACTGTGGCCGCTTCCCCTCCCTAGATACTCCACAAGGAAGAAATGATATAAAAGTGGCCTCCAGGTGGCTCCCAACAATGAGCGCAAACATCAGCGGGATGGATTTGGATCCCAGTGGGCACCAAACAAAGGGTTCATGGCTGGCGAGCCTCTCCTGATTGGGATTGACTGGGCACAAGCCCATGGCAGGCACAGCGGGGCTGGGATGAGCGGGAGTGGCAGGCAGGAGCAGCAGGTGGTGTTGGACTATGGGTTTCATCCCAATCCCCGCAGGCCACCCCGAGGGACCCCAACCATGCACGAATTCATGCACCAGGCCTCTAGTGGGAATTTTATTAAAAAATCAAAATCAGGCCCAGCCGGCATAGCTCAGTGCTTGAGTGTCGACCTATGAACTAGGAGGTCATGGTTCGATTCTCGGTCAGGGCACATGCCCAGGTTGCATGCAAGAGGAAGCTGATCAATGATTTTCTCTTGTCATTGTTTCTGTCTCTCTCCCCTCTCCCTTCCTCTCTGAAATCGATAAAAATATATTCAAAAAATAAAAATCAGAATATATATAAAATGTAAAATATACAGGGACATATTACTTTATGTCATTCTCTTTATCTTTTTCAGAAAGTGACAAATAAGAACATAAAGTTAACAGGAGACCTTA
This sequence comes from Myotis lucifugus, assembly GCF_000147115.1. Lineage (NCBI taxonomy): Eukaryota > Metazoa > Chordata > Mammalia > Chiroptera > Vespertilionidae > Myotis > Myotis lucifugus. The sequence continues at coordinate 10,718,824 of NW_005871068.1, forward strand.
GAAATAGAAAGACTTCTTTTGCATGAATTGGTCACATTAATCCTTGTTCCATGCTTTTAAATGAAAAATTTAAATCTCATTATACTTCAAAATAATGTACCTTTAAATAATATTAATAGTATGCCATCAAATCAGCTATAAAAGGAAAAAACTGTTAATTAGCAACAAGCATCTGATGAAAAATGAATGTCTCTATTTTTCACTATTGGTAAAGTTGCCCTTCTGTTACTGCAACAACAACAAAAAATATACTTCCCCAGTAATTTTATAATCCACTTTATTCTCAAACATGAAGATAATGCTTTCTACCATGAAAATTACCTTTTTTGCCTCACATATCTCCATGATAAAAATCTTAATATATTTTCTACTTAAATATCTTCAGTGATGAAAAACAATTTTCTTTTAGGCAAATGACCTTACTGTTGGACATCTTCAATTTTAGGAACCATTAACAAAATTCAAATACATTTTTGTCATTTGCATTTTTTGAGATTAAAAATTTTAGTATCACACCAGAATGTGGGCTACAGATTCAATATGTCACTCTAAAAAGAATAATTCCCAAACACGTTTGCTGTTGTATTTGTAAAACTATCATTGGTGTTGAGTCTATCACTCAATTTAGATTATGTGCTGTAACAACAAATTCCAAAATCTCAGTATCTTAGTTCTTGCTTATGCTATGTGCTCATTACACTATAGCAGGATGACCACATATCATTGTCACTAAGGAGGGTACAGTAGCCACCATCTTGAGTATCATTGGCAGCTTAGTCTGAGAGAAAGGAGAACATAGTAAAGCAATGGCTTTTAGATTATCTGTCCAGAAGTGTTACAGGTTACTTCAATTCACATTCCATTTTTCTTTTTATAAATTTTATTTTTCTTTAGAAAAATTTTATTTTAAAATTATAATTTGCATTCAATATCTCTAGTACCACCTGGCACCATACATAATTATAATAATACTAGAGGCCCAGTGCACGAATTCATGCACGGGTGGGGTCCCTTGGCCTGGCCAGCGATCAGGACTGATCAGGGCTCTCTCCTGCCCCGATTGGGGCCCAGGGCTGATTGGGGCAGACAGGCCCAGGGGAGGGGCCATGGGAAGTTGGCTTTGGGAGCACACTGACCACCAGGGGGCAACTCCTGCATTGAGCATCTGCCCCCTGGTGGTTAGTGCGCATCATAGCGACTGATCAACCAGTTGTTCATTTGTTTGATCGTTTGGTTGTTCGGTTGCTTAGGCTTTTATATATATAGATTATAGACTAGATTTCTATGCTGAACTTTACATCCCCACGACTATTTCATAGCTACAATTCTGTACTTCTCAATCTCTTCATCTGTTTTATCCAGTCCCTCAACCCCTTCCCCTCTGGCAATCATCAGTCTCGTCTCTGTATCTTGAATCATTTCTATTTTGTTTGTTTATATTGCTCTTTAGGTTCCACATATAATTGAAATCACATGATATTCATCTTTCTCTGTCTTATTTCATTTATCATAACACTCTCTAGGCTCATCCATGCTGTCACAAATGGTAAGATTTCATTTTTTATCACTTTCCATTTTTCTAGCATATTATATAGTTAGACCTATCTTCAAGTGGGTGGGGACATGTATCAAGAAAGAGAGGCAGAACAGCTATCAATAGCCATAATGACCACCTGCTTTTATTTATTTATTAGAGGCACAGAGAACATGTAATTTATATCAAACTTTTAATTTAATTAAATATAAAAATTCAAGATATTTTGTCTATATAAATTAGCTAAATATTTATAAGCAAAGTTTACAAACTGTGATTTAATTTTTTTTTCTTACAGCAAGGGATCATTATGTTACTCCATAATTGAAAACCTGATGAGAGAAAAGAAAGTAATAAACTCAGTATCAGAGAGCTCTATGTAAAACCCTGACTTTTTCTCTTGGTACCTGGAGGACTTAATAGAAGATTTTTGATCTGCCCAGCCCAAAATTTCCTCAGGAAGATGGGATTGATATGATCTACCTTAACTAGGTTGTTGTAGTGATTAAATGAGCTAATGCTTACATATACAGAGGGCCTACAAAAGATGGCCTACAAAAAGTTATATCCTATCCCTGTTTGCTTTAGATTCTTCTTTAAAAAATTGATAAGAAGGTATAGCTTTTCAAAGGGTCCATGAATTTGACTCTGACAACAGATTAAAGAGAAGGCCTAGTGAAATAAGAAGCTATAGGCAGTTGCTCTAATTCTCTAAGTGATGCATAAGCAAGAGCCTCAAAAAGAAAGATCTAAGAAAGGTATAGCCTGGGGGTGAACAGGTAAAGAACAGGGAGAGGTAAAGTTGAGAAAGTTTAGATGAATAACTGGAACATGTTTTCATAGCAATTTTGACAATTAGTACATTATCTGACATTGCTTTTTTTCACACACACAGTTGATATTTTACATTTAACTTTTCCTCCATATCATTTTTACACTTATATTTTTAATAAATTTAAAAGATATTTAAAAGATATAAATATCTCTGCTTGGATTTTGGCTTTTTCCAGTTCCCCATTAATGTTGATATTTCTGATGATTGTTTAAATGTAATAGCAGTTGTACTTAAGAAGAACATTTCACATCCTACAGTATGAGAGAGTTCCTTTATTTATGCTCAATTCCCAAAATGGACCAACTGCAGACAGCTAAGCAGAGGCAGTGAATACTAATCAAAAGAGGAAGAATGGCTTGGTTGTGGTCATGCCTTAACAAGAAAGTCCTCTTCCAAAAAGGCTATCTGTTTTATATGCTACCTACATATTCCAAGTGAAAAGAGCCATTTCACAGCAACTGTAGAGTGTACTTGAAGAAAAGATTTATAATTTGCTTTTCATGGTGCATAAACTAGAATTGAAGCCATCTAGCATTTTACTAGTATTTTTATTGTAAAGTGCATTCAAATTAGCACACATTAGATTTCATTACACACAACACACACCCAGAACTCTTTCACGAGTTTGAAGCCATCATTGGCAAAGGTAGAAGTTCTCTGTTTTCACTGAGGAAAATATAATTCAACAAAAGGCATGAAATCAACTATTTATGCTAAAATTACCCAGTAAAAATTTCAGTTTCTCTGTGACTAAAATCTTCCTAGTTTGCTGATAAGGAAATCTGAAACAAAGCTAAGTGCAGATACAATGGATATTTAAGATTATCAAGATGTCTGGGTTCAGGGAAGATTTGGCAGTAATTACTGTCTCTTTTATTTACTATTTAACAGTGAAAACCTCAATAATTTAATCAATGGAGGTTAAACATAATAGCTGTGTGGCAGACACAGTGTACCAAATCAAAGATTTCTAAGATTTAGGGCCAGCTACATTACCATTGTGGTTTCAGAGACAATGTCTTTCTTGCAATGAAAAGACCAACTAACAAGGTGTAATAATAAATAAATTAAATAAATAAATAGGAAACTAAAAACAAACAAATAAACAAAAAATAGTATCTATGAGTTTCTTCACCTTAGGAAGTTTGTATGAAACCAAAGGCAGTATCTGCTAGAAGTAGAAAAGCAGGAGGGTAAATTAACATTATAAGAACACCAAGATCACTCACGGCCAGGCACATCTGATTTAGGAAGAAGGATGAGTTTCCACTCTAGTAATATTACTTGTGGAAGCCAGGTATCAATTCACTTTGCAGTAAGGCTATCATACTCATTCATTCCATTTCAAATTTGCATGAACCTTCTCAAAGTATTAACTGGGGACCTTGACAACTCGATCAGACAGGATCAGGTGGTTCTCTAAATAGTACTTTGCTTGGTATAGTTTTTCTTTTAAGGAAGATATACCAAGCGTAATGATACTATGATGTTGTGAAATCTTTTGTAAATTATAAACAAAACATATTTCTTATTTAATTTGGATTTAATAAAATTAGGCTTTAAGGGTTTTTTCTTATTATAAAAAACTCATAAGATAACATAAATACTGCATCAAATCTCACCACATCAGAGATTGAGTATAAATATATTAGAATTGTTCTTTTAATATTATTTTTCTCTACATGGACATTTAAAAATTATATATATTGGGTTTTATGCATATATTTTTAGATTGGCATTATATGATCAATATTTATTCATGTTAGTAAATATTCTTGAAAACGTTTTAACAATTGCATAATGTTCCATCGCAGTTATATATCAAGATGCATTTAACTGATCACTTATTTGCCAACAATGGAGTTATTGGATGTTTCCTTCTTTTATCCTATTAAAAAGAACAACCTTGTCTATATTATTTAATCATGTCATTAGGGAAGAGCCTCAGAAGACAAATTGCTGGGTCAAAGGATCAAATATGCCTTTTATGCATATTGCCAAAGTGCTTTCAAAAACCATTAGACTGACTTATAATCCCACCAACAAGAAAGGGCATGTCCACCTCACTGACTGTTCTGCCCTACTGACCATTTCCAATTTGATGGGCAAAGAAACCAAACCAAAACAAACACCAAAACCTACTTGCTTTAGTTCTTCTATTAATCATTTGAACATATGTTCATATTCATTAGTATTTATATATTTGGTGAGCTATTTGTTATCTTTTCACTTTTTAATTTTTCTATAATTACAATATTGTATATTAAGCCAGAATAAAGCAAATATGAAAGTAAACTTCAACTAAGAATCATGGCTATAACAACTTGCAAATTTAAAATGATAGTATAGTGCCAATTTTTAAATAGGACATCTGGTTTAGCACTATCTCCTAGTAATTTGAATATGGGATATGAAGAATTACAAATGAATTATATAGATAACTAATATGCTTTTGTAGTACCTGGATATTTATCATTTTAAATTGATTTGATGTCCTTTGTTTTCTCTCTTTTCAATGCATTTTAAAAATTGTGTTAACTATTTTTCCATTAAGTCAGTGAATTCTTCAGTAATTACTTATTATAAGTACTAATAAATGTCTTTGAACTTATTCATAAATTTTAGTATAACAGAATACAAAATGATATAAAATATTATATGTTAGATCTGTTTATAAAGGGCATCCAAAATAGAGACTAATATTATCTCTCCAGCATTTAGAAATCTATAACTCATTTAGTAGAAAATAACTATGTAATATCAGAAGTTCAACTGCTTACTTATCTAATTCACTATAAGCATGTACTAGTATTTAAGAGTTTTCTCTTTTCCTTTAATCCTACATTATAGGAAATCTCAGTCTTGTAAGTGACATTATGGAGCATTAGTTTCTCTCCTATGGTGAAAAGGATTAAATCATAGCAATAATTTAAGAATACACTTTATTTGACATCTCTGGTGATAGATATCAGCCACTTGAATGTCTGTGTACAGAGGCAAACTGCAGAAGTGTCTACCCAAAAGTGGCTTCTGAAGAGTTGAAAAATATAAAAGGAAACTTAGTGAGGAAGAGAGACAGAGAGTAGTTCTTTTGGGATTGCAATACAAACTTTTCTAAGAACTAGGCCCTGGGGATCATAATCTAATAGTTTCCCTGAGCCATGCACAATGGATAGGTATTTCTGACTGATACATTTTGGCTATGAGGCATGACATGCAATTGGGATGAGAGAGCTAAAAAGGGCCATAGAGACAAGTCTCCAGCTTAACCTTTCTCCCCAGGCAGGAATTTCCTCTACCACAGTTGTGATGACTGGTCATTTACTCCTGTTTTAACACTGACCACGAGTAGAAACTCTTGCTTTATGCTGCATGTGTTCCACTCATTTTTTAAAAAAAAATGTATTGATTTTTAGAGGGAGAAAGGAAGGGAGAAGGAGAGGGAGGGAGAGGAATGAGAGAGAGAGAGAGAGAGAGAGAGAGAGAGAGAGAGAAACATCTATGTGACAGCCTGCATGCCCCCTACCAGGGATCAAGCCCACAACCATGGCATATGCCCTGACTGGGAATCGAACCAGCAACCTTTCAGTGCATGGGATGATGCCCAACCAACTGAGCCACACCGGCCAGGGCTAGAAAAATTTTAAATGCATTTACATATCAAGGTCTTAGGGTACACCAATAAAGATGTAATTCCTGACCTCACAATGTTTCCTGTTTACAACAAGGGACAGAGATATAAATAATTTAATATGCAGTATAGTGATAATAGATCTGAAAATTTGACGTTTGGGCTAAAACAGGGAGGTATGACTAAGTGGGACTGATATTTGAAAAAAAAAGTTTCATAAAGGCAGCAACATTTGATTGAAAAATAAATGTGGGATTTCCATAGAGAGGATTCTAGAAGCAGGGCTGTGGCAGAAGTGGGGGACATAGAGGTGGGATGGCCAATGGCCCAGACACTGCAACACTCCAGGCATATTCAGGTGGAAGGTGACAGATCCCACATGTCTGGATCAAAGGAATATAAGTGTAATGTTGGAAAATGAGGTTAGAGAAGTAAGTTGAGACAATAATGAAAAGTCTTAAGAACCAGACTCTGATACTGAGTGCAGAACAATAGAGATCAGGTATATGGAACACAGACTATGGTGCTGGACTGACTAAGTTTGAATGTGCCATAAACTAGCTGGTGACTTTGGACAAGTTTCTTAGCCCTTCTGTACCTCAGTTTATTTAACTGAAAAATGGGGATACTAATAATATTTAGCTTGCAGGATTATTATGGAAATTGTCTGATAATTTTTGTAAAATGCCCAAAATGTTATATTTTTAATAACAGCATTCGTTAAATAAGTGCCAAGTATGGACTAGAGCAGAATCCAGATGATGAGCTCTGAACTCCAGCAGTGCTAAGTGCCCATCAGCACATGAGTGGATTAAAAAACTTTGGCACATCTATGCAATGGAATACTATGCCACAGTAAAAAGGAAGGAACTCCTACCATTTGCAACAGCATGGATTGAGCTGGAGAGCATTATGCTAAGTGAAATAAGTCAGTCAGAGAAAGATAAATATCACATGATCTCACTCATTTGTGGACTATAAGGAACAACATAAACCGATGAACAAAAACAGATTCAGAGACAGAGAAGCATCAATCAGATGCTCAAACCTCAGAGGGAAGGTAGGGGAGGGTGGGGGTAAGGGGGAGAGATCAACCAAAGGACTTGTATGCATGCATATAAGCCTAACCAATGGACACAGACAACAGAGGGTGAGGGTGAGGGCAAGACTGGGGGGATGAGGGGACAATGGGAGGATAAAGACACATTTGTAATACCTTAATCAATAAAAAGTAAAAAAAAATAGAGAAGGGCAGAATACATGTTTATTTTAACTGTAGATACAATATATATTATATAGTTCTTCCTATGGCAAAACTAAATCTGTTAGCCTTCATGTAAATAATTCAGTTTCTCCTTGTTGATTCTAGTTCTACCTATCACAGAACAGACTTACATATAATACAAATTCAGATGTTATACTGTCTTGCCGATAATACATATATTTTTATTGAATTTATTGGGGTAACACTGGCTAACAAAATATTCCAAGTTTCATATTTTTTTTAATTCTGAAAAATATGGGAAGATTAAAGAGTTTGACATTTTACTCATGGTTAGTCTTCAGAAAGAGAACAAGATCAGACATGTTACTGAAAGAACTTATAGCTCAAATGAACAGCAGGCAGCACAGAGAGCAGAGCCCCTAGTGCCAGGGAAGAAAGCAAGGAGTCACAGACAGAATTCAGGAAAGGCACGAACAAACAGCATTCACTATTTAGCCATTTGCAATAACGTGGAAAGACCTTGAGAATATTATGCTAAGCAAAATAAGTCAGTCCAAAAAAATCTCATTTTCTTCAAACTGATTTCTGCCACATCCTTTCCAAACTCTGTAATATTCTAAACACCAAATTTTTCAATATAAATTTTAAAATGTGAGGAACAAGAAAAATCAAAAAAACAAAAACAAGTCCAAATGTTAGCCAGTACTGAGTATAGTTTGGCTATTATTTTACTAGAAAACACATGGATAAAGTCTAGTCATGTCTGTGATACCTCCACCAATCAACAGTTGGTGTACATTGTACATTGTCATTTACTCTGAATGTGCCAGAAACTACAAGCTACATATGCCATTCAGTAAACTGTTCTTTGCAGAAGTCCCTCTATGTGAGACATTGGTCTTTTTTAAATTATTTTTACTTACTTTTTTATTTACTTCAGAGAGAAAAGAGAAGGAGAGAGAGAGAAACATCAATGGTGAGAGAGAATCATTGATCAGCTGCCTCCTGTACGCCCCACAATGGGGATCCAGCCTGTAACTCAGGCATGTGCTCTGACCTGGAATCAAATGGTGATCTCCTGGTTCAAGGTTGACACAGCCACTGAGTTACACTGGCCTGGCCAGACACTGTTCCAAAAGCTAAGACTAACAGTGTCAATGGCACAATGCTCCCTACACTGACTTCCTACAGGTCTCTTTGCTGCTGGCTTAACTCCTGCCTGGGTCCCCACCCAACCTTGATATTTTCCAAGTAAGGCTCACATTCCAAGGTCACAGACATATATATCTTTTGTAGTTAAAACTGTTTTGAGGTTTTAAAGTAAATAATTCTTCTGAGTCAATTATGGAGAGTTATGTTTTAAATAAAATGAAACCGGTTTAAAAGGAAAAACAGAAATTACTTTCTAGTATCCTGAGGCAAACAAAGTCCTTGTTTATAAAACCCTTTTAAAATATTTCTCCAAGCTGCTCCTTAAAGAAAAAGGCCAGTATTTCTGGCAGAAAAAAAATTACAACTATCTGTTTACAGAAGTGGATATTTAGGGCTCTTACTAACTGTGCATCTTCAAAAGTTCCAAAACGGAATTTTTTTCTCGCTATTTTTTTCCATTGTGTCCATTCTACAAATGGTGAGTATATTTATAGAAATGACTCATAACTACTCCATTAAATGCTTCATTGTTCCTTATTACTGGAGGAAGGTTCGTGATGTTAATTTTGGAAAATCTAATATTTTCTTAGGTGCTCCAAGATGATTACACGTAGTTAGTCTCACAGCAGGGGGATCCATACAGTGTGCTATTTGTGAATAGGATGGCAGCCACCACAGACTATTTGCTTAAAAGAGCTGGGCTATCTCCAATATAAACAAACATGTGAAACCACACAGTCAGTAAACATTTTATAGACAAGAAGAGAGATCGAATGACATTCATTTGGCCTTTGGAGAAGATGCATTTGGGGCGATTTTTATTTTATAAAGAAGAACTGAATCCAAACATTGTTCACAAGAGAACACTAAAACTCTAAAAGTACACAAGAGAGCCAAGTGAGACTTTTTAATATGTATACGTTCTTTTAGGGAAATTGTTCTGGTTCCTGCAGATGATTAATAATACCTGCTGCATTTGCATAATTCATGAATCTAAATAATTAATAGGATTATAATTATATTCATAATTCTTTATCAATTGAAGTTAATAACTTTGGTCTACTGTGATGTGCTACATTATTGAACTAAAATATGTACTTCAAAACAGTGATTCTAGTTAATATTAGAAATGCACATTACATATCTAACCCTTTCTTTATATGCCCTAGTCAATTTTGACAAATGACTACTAGTATATGGTTTAAATCCCTTAATATTCAATGAGAAGAAAAAAGGTATTTTAAAATCTGGAAATCTGTCTGTACAGGGTGGGGCAAAAGTAGGTTTACAGTTGTGAATACATGAAAGAGAGTTTATTCTTGTATTATTATCTTTTAAGTATTGTATTATTTTCCATATGAACAACTGTAAACCTACTTTTGCCCCACCTGTATTTAAGTATAAACATAAAGAAATATCTATATATCTATAGATTTATTTATGCACCTACATAGATATATAGATCTGCATTCATTCTTTGGCAAAGAGATGACACACCTTTTATTTCAGGATAAGTGACAGACAGGTCACCTTTTTAATTTGAAAATAATAAGGACGTGTCTATGAGTATTTTTCCTTTGCTTAATCCCTTCATCTTTTTCACCCAGATTCCAACCCCGCTCCCTTTGATAGCTGTTACTCTGTTCTCTGTATCTGTGAGTCTGCTTCTATTTTGTTAGTTTATGTTATTCATTACCAGAGGGAAAGGGTGATAGGGAAAGTAGAAGAGCTTAAAGGGAGGACAAATGGAGATGGAAGGAGACTTGACTTGGGGTGGTGAACTAACAATACAATACACAGATGAAATATTATGGAATAGTACTCCTGAAACCTAAATTATTTTAATTACCAATGTCATCCCAATACATTCAATATTTTTTAAAAGGATGTACAAAGTTCAACAATTTGTATAAAATCTACCTACCAGTAGATAGGTTATTCACTGACCTTTTGTGAAAAGGTATTTTTACCTTAAGACTTGACCAATGTGTTCAAAAGAAATGTTTTTTTTTATTATGCATGTATGGAGTGACTATATTGCTGGAATAAAAATCCAGGCAATGCAGAATTTTATGGGAAGTCTTCAAATACAAGCCCCCATTTCCACTTCTACCAACAATAAAGTCTGGAAGTATTTATTGTAATATTTTGTTTTTATTCATTTATTAGCTATAATGTCCTTATCCATGACTGAAATTCAAAAGCAAAATTGACTTCACATTTATTATTATAATTATTATTATTTTGTTGTTAATCCTCACTTGAGAATATTTTCCCTTTTATTTTTATTTTATTTATTTATTTATTTTAGAGAGAGAGAGTGGAAGGGAGGAGGAGAGACAGAGAGAGAGAAACATTGATTGATTGCCTTCTGCATGCACCCCAACCAGGGCTGGGGATCCTAGCCTGCAACCACCTGCAACCAAGGTACATGTCCTTGACTGGAATCAAACCCAGGACCCTTCAGTCCACGGGCTGATGATCTATCTACTGAGCGTCTATCCACTGAGCCAAACCAGCTAAGGCGGGCTTTGTGTTGAGAGAAAAATTTAAAGATAATTAATGTATGTGGTACCTAGGGTAAACAAAGGTAAAACTAAGGCATTTTTTTCTACTCAGAAGATGTATGAGTTAAAATAATAACAATGCAAAGCTTCGACATAATTCAGTCTCCTTTCAAATAGCTTATATTATAAAATATTTTGGAGATTTCTTTAAAACAATATTGTTAAGATGACATTTGAATAGAAAAATAATAATTTTACTCTATATACACTGTATTTGAAAATGTATGGAATCAATTTTAGCTGCCTGATATTTTATAATATTTTCGTTGAAGTGATTTCATAAATATAAGTCTTATTTTTAATTTAAATTAATTTTTATTGAATTTACAAATTAATAAAATTATGTGTGTCTCAAATGTAAAATTCTGTAATATATCATCAGAATATTGTATTGCGTGTTTACCACCCAAAGTCAAGTCTCCATCTGTCACCATTTATCACCTTTTAACCCTCTTCTACCTCCCCCCACCCTGCTTTCCCTCTGTTAATCACCATATTGCTGTCTGTGTCTATGAGTTTTGTTTTTTATCTTAATCCCTTCACCTTTTTCACACAGCCCCTAGACTCCCTCCCTCCTAACAGCTGTCAGACTGTTCTCTGTATCTATGAGTCTATTTGTATTTTATTTGTTAGTTTATTTTGTTCATTAGATTATACATATAGTCTTATACATCCTTGATTAAATATATTCCTATGTATTTTTGATGCAATTCTAAATGGGATTGTTTTCTTAGTTTCTCTTTTTGATAGTTTATTATTGATGTATAAATATGCAAATGATTTCTGGACATTTATTTTGTACCCTACCACTTTAGTAAATTCATTTATCAGTTATAGTAGTATTTTGGTGGTTCTCTCTATATAATATCATGTCATCTGCAAATAATGACAGATTTACTTCTGGCTTTCCAATTGGATGCCTTTTAGTTCTTCTTCTTATCTGACTGCTGTGGCTAGCACTTCCAGTCCTATCCTATAGTAGAGGCCCAGTGCACCCGGCCTCTAATGTTGAATAAGAGTGGGGTTGAAACCTCACACTTCTCAGAGGGAACCATTGCAGTTGAGATATCCCTTAGGAATCTCAGCTGTTGCCCATGGGAGCAGAGCCAGCCCTTTTCACATCTCCGTCCTTCCTCCAAGTCTCAATGTGGCTTTTCCTGTAAATCCATGGTTATAAGACTTTTCTTCAGCTAGTCTTCAGTCATTCATTCAGGTTCATTGCTCTATAATTTAGTTGTAATTCAAGTTTTGTCCTGGGAAAGGTGAGTGTAACTTCCACCTACTCCATCCCCATCTTAGGTGAAGTACAAAATTGCTTACTACAAAAGACTAAATATTATTGCTTACTACAAAAGACTAAATATTTTATATCAATGTCTTAAATTAAAAAATTGTGACATAACATAACCACAATATTCCAGTAGATTATAGATAATATGAGTTAAATTAACTCTTTTCTCAAGTGATTATGCTTAGAAAATTACCAGCCATTATTATGTTCTGAAAGAACACATAAGATCTATAATAACATGGAACCAGTGATTAAATAAATATTTTCTTCCTTCCCAGAGAGCTCACTTCTTTAAAATGGGCTTACAGCCCCACCAGTGTGGGCTCAGTGGTTGAGTGTCGACCCATGAACCAGGAGTTCATGGTTAGATTCCTGGTCAGGGCACATGCCCAAGTTTCAGGCTTGATCCTGGGTAGGAGGCATGCAGGAAGCAGCAGATCGATGATTCTCATCATTGATGTTTCTATCTTTCTCTCCCTTTCCCTTCCTCTCTCTGAAATCAATTAAAAAATATAAAAAACTGGCTTACCATACAGAGAATATAATCTAAATTATTCATTTTAATTAAGTCATTTTCCAATTTTTTTCTTAGCAGATACAGTGAATTAAGAAATTATTTATATAAGTTTTGCATCCTAAGTATGCTCTAATTCTGTAAAAATGGATTATTCTTTCATTTCCTGCCTCCAAATTGGTTAACATAATTTAAAATATAAAATAAAGATCACCAATCAAGGTTTATTATTTGAATTTAGTTGATATTTTAATTCAAAGATCTCAAGATGTTCTAAAAATAATCTTTTAATAACATAAAATATCATACTGAAATAGCAAATGAAATGATTGAATTTCTAACTGTTAAAGCAAATATCATATTGAACTAATATATTAATATTTGAGTTAAAATGTTTTATATTGTGTGTGTGTGTGTGTGTTAAATTTAGTGAACTGCACAAGGAATTTCTTCAAAGCATTTTTTGAAAGAGATAGAAGATTCTACAATTTATGAATGTCATTAGTTACTGGTCACCCACTACTATGTATACAGCTCAGTTTTAGACATGTACATATAAGAACAGAAATAAAAAGATAAATAAAAAAGAGTTATTTCCATGTACCAAATGGTGCAGGGAGTTGGAAATTAGGGATTTTATCATCTCTGTGGCTAGCATAATAAAAACAGGAAAAAAAACATAATAAGAATGAGTTATAAAACAGATGGCTAAGAAAATAATCAACAGAAAAAGTGGGAAAAAATCAGTAAGGAGAAAGACCATTTAAGATGTTAAGTGAGATGAGAAAATGAGATGAAAGAGAACAAGTTTTCCAGCTAAAGAAAAATGTATTGTTTTATTTAAGAAACACGGAATTGTGCCATTTCAGCTTTATGACATTCCTGGTACTGGTCATACAATTTCTATATAATGGAATAAAAGAATAAATAATATATACTTGGGGGCTTAACTGATGTATAACTTCTTAGAAACTCAAATACAGCTAAATAGTGAACTTGGGAAATCTGAATATCACTGTCTTTTCAGCTTTTGGAAGTGTGGACTCTGCGATGTGCAAGTGGCTTGGGAGGAAGATTGACAACCATACAGTCATTTCTTGTTATTTGCAGTATTTGTGTTCCATATAGTCACTGTGAACACTGAATTAGTGACTACTGAAGCATTTATCCTAGAGGAAATACAGTGTTAAGTTCCTACAAGCCTCTAGTCACAACGTTTTTATGAATTGATCAGTACATAATCTTGATTTATGTATATTTCTGTTTATGGACACCTTATTTAATAAATGTTGATTCATTAACACTGAATTCACAGCCATCAGCACTATAACCCATTCCTGAACAAAGCTTTTCTAATGTGTTTTCTCCGTAAGTCACATCACAGCCTTGTACTTAGGAAGACCAGACAGCAGTTCATCACCAGGCTTGGAGACAAAATCAAGAGCAAAAATCACAAAAACTGTGACAAATATGGTGTTATATAGACCATATAAAGGACATGTATATAGCATGAGAGGTGAAACAGAAGATAGAGTGTCATCTTATTTGACCTCAGCTGGGAGTGTGCATGCTGGGAAGCTCAACTTTTTTGCAACTTTGTGCATATGCACACATGACAATGAAAGTCCCATGAGTATTGATATTGGGTTTAAAAATAAATTTTAACAAGTCAGAGAATGTATAAGTATGGAACCTGTGAAAAATGTAATTGTCTGTATAAGTTTTCCATCAGTGTACTTCTTGAATGTACCCTTTTTGTAAAGCACAACATTGCTTTAATTTGCAAATAAATCGTTAATGCTCTTCATCCCTTTCAGTTATGGCATTTGTGCCGAAAATGACATGATAGACTTATGTGTATTGTTGACTTTTTCTAATTACTCTTTTTGAGTGATCTGAGCAGAGATCAACCGCTGGGCCAAATTGTACACTGTGACTGTAATATCCAGGCTTTGTCAAGCACTATGGTTAAGAAATACTGTTAGTTCAGCTGTACCAACATTTTAAGCAAAAGACTTACAAACTTCTCAATCTACCAAGTAAGTAGAATAAGGAAAAGATAACCCCAAGAGCATATTTGTTACCAACTGAAGAACTATATTATTAATTCAGTCACATACAGAACTACTTAAAACTTCAGTGTCTCCTTATTAAGCAAAGTAGATATAAGAAAAATGCAAAGGAATGTAATAAACACAACAAATACAAAGCTGAATTTCTAAAATGTGGAGCTTGCAAATGGACTATAGGCAATTTACT
This sequence comes from Myotis lucifugus, assembly GCF_000147115.1. Taxonomy (NCBI): domain Eukaryota; kingdom Metazoa; phylum Chordata; class Mammalia; order Chiroptera; family Vespertilionidae; genus Myotis; species Myotis lucifugus. The sequence goes on from NW_005871068.1 coordinate 10,733,832, forward strand.
TTAAATAGGTATGAAATCCAGATTTTCATAGCAACTGTCACTTTGTATACTAAAACCTGTTCATCAATGAAATGAAAAACCTAGATATCCATCTGCCTTGATGATGTTTACCATGAATTTCATAATTCTAAACCAAAACCAATGTATTCTACTCACAAATTTGTGAGCTGTCATTGGAGGAAGACATCTGAATGTGGTGTGTTATAGATCTGTGTGCACATGTCTGAGACTCTTTTTGTTGTATTAAGGGTAAGAGGTGCAAGTAGTAAGATGAGCATTTTAAAAAGTTTGCCTTAGTAAAACTTCCCTGTGAAGTCATGACGTCATCTGGACAAGGGCTTTTGTTTGCTGGGAGGTTTTTTGTTTGTTTTGTTTTGTTTGTTTGTTTTTCTTCCCTCAATTTTGTCAGTTGTTATTGGCATATTCAGTTTTCTGATTCTCCCTGATTCACTTTTGAGAGATTGTGTTTTTCTAGGAACTTGTCCATTTCATGCACATTGTATGGCTTATTGGCATATAGTTGCTCGTGGTATTTACTTACAATCCTTTGTATTTCTGTGGTGTCAGTTGTTACTTCACTGCTTTCATTTCTGATTTTATTTATTTGGTTCTTCTACCTTTGTTTCTTGATAAGTCTGGCTAAAGGTTCATCAATCTTGTTTATCTTTTCAAAGAACCAGCTCTTGGTTTCAGTGACCTTTTGTATTGTTTTTTAGTCTCTATGTCACTATTTCTGCTTTAATCTTTATTATTTCCTTCCTTCTACTTACTCTGGGCTCTTCTTGTTATTCTCTTTCTAATTTTTTAAGTTGTAGGTTTAGTTTACTATTAATTTTTTTTTTTATTTTGAGGTAGGCCTGTGATTCTATGAACTTCCCTTTCAATACTGCTTTTACTGTGCCCCAGAGATTTGGGGTTGTAGTATGTTCATTTTCATTTGTTTTTAGGGAACTTTTTATTTTTTGATCTTATTGGTAACCCATTCATCCTATATAATAAAAGCCTAATATGCTAAGTGTCCAGTAGTCCATTCAACCAATCAATGCATAATGTGCTAATGATATGCTAAGGCTGCTCAACTGCTCACTATGATGTGCACTGACCACCAGGGGGCAGAGAGTCAACCAGTTGACCAGTTGCTATGATGTGCACTGACCACCAGGGGCCAGACACTCCGACCTGTAGGTTAGCTTGCTGCTGGGGTCCGGCTGATTGGGACTGAGCAAGACGTGCTGGACATATCCTGGAGCCCTCCCGTAGTCCCTCCCCAGCTGGCCAACTTCCCGTGTCCCTCCCTGTCCCCCATCGTGCACCAGTGGGGTACCTTGGCCTGGCCTACTCCCTCTCATAATCCGAGACCCCTCAGGAGATGTTGGAGAGCTGGTTTTGGCCCAATCCTGCAGGCCAGGCCGAGAGACCCCACTGGTGCACTGAATTCATGCACTGGGCCTCTAGTTGTTTAATAACATGCTATTTAGCCTCTATGTGTTTGAATGTTTTTGAGTGTTTTTACTCTAGTTAATTTCTAATTTCATTCCATTGTGATCTGAGAAGATGCTTGATATGATTTCAATCTTCTTGAACTTGTAGAGATTTATTTTATGTCCTAACATTTGGTCTATTTTTGTCAATGACCTATGTGTATCTGAGGAGAATGTATATTCTGTAGCTTTGGGGTGAAATGTTCTATAACTGTCAATTACATCCATCTGATCCAGTGTGTCATTTAGAGTCACTGTTTCCTTGTTAATTTTTTGTCTGGAAGATATATCCAGTGAAGTCAGTGGAGTACTAAAATCCCCTACTATGACTGTATTGTCAGTCTCTCCCTTAAGGTCCTCTAGAAGTTATTTTATATATTTAGGTGCTCCTATATTGGGTGAATATATGTTTACCAGGGTTATATTCTCTTGTTGAATTGTTCCCATTAGTATTATGTAATGATCTTTATTGTCTCTGTGATGGCTGACATTTTGAAGTCTATTTTGTCATATATAAGTATTGTTATTCCAACTTTTTGTTCCATTGCCATTTGCATGGAAAATTTATTTCATCCCTTCACTCTCATACTGTGAGTCTTTTGTTATGAGGTGGGTCTCTTATAAACAGCATATATTTGGGTCATGTTTTTGTATCCATTCAGCCTACCCTATGTCTTTTGAATGGAGCATTTAATCCATTTACATTTAAAGTTATTGTTGATAGATACTTTATTGCCATTTTAATTCTTTATGCCCATGTGCTGGTTTAGTGGTGATAAACTCCTTTAGCCTTTTTGTCTGGGAAGTTCTTTATTTCACCATCTATCTTGAATGATAGCCATGTTGAATATAGTAATCTTGGTTTCAGATTTTTGCTTTTCATTACCCTGAAAATGTCATGCCATTTCCTTCTGGCTTGTAGAGTTTTTTATTAAAAATAAGCTGAAAGCCTTATGGGAGCTCCTTTGGAGGTAACAAATCAATTACCCAAAGATATACATATGTATATAAATACACATGTCAAATATACCCATGTATATATTTTCATATACATAATATTTATATTCTACCCTGTTATTTTCCTGTTGCTTATCTAAATTATTATGAACTTAGTGACTTTCCTAAAGTTCTGAAGGTCAGAAATCTGAGACTGGGCTAAAATTAAAGTGTCACCAGGCCTGTGTTATTTCTGGAGGCTCTAGAAGAGAATCCATTTCATTGCTTTTCCAGCTTCTAGAGATTTCCTGCATTCCTTTGGTTTATGGGCCACTTTTCTCCAACTTCAAAGCCAGCAGCATGGCATCTTCCAATCTACATCATATTGCTCTGACACTCTGTTTTTCATTCTCATTTATCTTTCTCTAACTCTTTTAAAGATCTTTGTAATGTTATTGGGCTTATCAGGTAATCTAGGATAATCTCTCCATTTCAAGGTCCTTAACTTAATCACATCTACAAAGTCCCCTTTGCCATTATGCAACAAAAGATGAACTCAGCAGGCATGTCTATTCTCTACAAACTTCCAGGGTTGTCCAAACTCTGGACAGTCCAAAGAAAGGACTTGCTCTTGACTGGTTTCTGGGAGATAACCTCTACACCCTGGAAATACCTTCACTGATACAACTGCCTTGTTTCCCTCAAGCCTTGGGCCACCATATAATTTATGCTAACAATGTGATTTATAGTGTGGCCCTTGGGTCACACTGTATTAATTTTACTTAGGAAGAGGCTAGGGACTTATTTACTAGGGTTAGCCACATGAATGCTCCATGACTACATTACCAACCTCAATAAAATAAAGAATCCAAGACTTGGATAAACTCTTATGGGCAATACATTGTGTGTATTGTCACACATCATTGTTAGGAGAGTTCAATGTTGTCTTATGACTCCATTGGGAAAGAACAAATGGAACCTAGCACCTGATATCTCCTGGACTCTTTTATGTACCTTTTGCTTTTTTGATTCTAATATTTATCCTTTTGTTTTCATAAGCTGTAACCAGGAGTATGACAGCTTTTATGAACTATCTGAGACCTAGTTAATCATTAATAATTAGGGTGGTCTTGAAGACCCTCAACTACAGCCATGTAAGTAACACATTCATAGATTCCAAGAATTAGGACGTGAATATCTTTGGGTGGCCATTATTATACCTAACACACTACATAAATGGATGTCTATTCTATACAAACTTCCCCAATTTCTTTTATTAGAAGAGTTTTGGAAATATTATCAAAAGATTTTAGAAAAACATGTCCCTTTATTGAGTCAAAATTATGTTTTCTATAGAGATATTCACCACCTGTTTCATAATATGTTAACTTTTGCAAATTACTTTTTCCTATACATAGAATGAAAATTTTAAAAAACATAAAGGCAAAAGCAATGCCATATTATTTTCATGTTAGTTATCAATAAATGACTATGTGATCAGCTTTTGCCTAGCCATAAACAATGAAAAATACTCTGCTTTCATCTATGAGAACAAGAGGTAACCAAGGGAATGATAATGCCCAATTAACTACCAGAGACTGAAAAACACCTACTTGGAAAACCAAATCCTCCTCCATAACAATATATTTATAGGCATAAAGATTGTTAATGTAAGCTATAACTAAAAAAGATTAAATGCTCCTCTTGAGACATGTATGTATGTGGTTCAGGTACAAATACTTCTCTTAGAAGAACCTTTTGAGTTTATATAAATCAGATCAAACCTAGACATTATTTTTTATTTCTGAAAAGAAAAATATTGCATAGGTTGTAATTAACTGTGCCTGGCTTCAAAGCCAAGGCATAATTCTCAAGAAAGAGATGATCTATCAACTTTATCCTGTGTAATTTCATGCTTAAAGTTATTCTTGTTTGAAACTTTCCAGTACTTTTAAGACAAGCACTAAGAAATAGACCAGAATATTTGGAAATAGATGACAAGGAAAGAAATGAGAATAAGATGACATAAAACAACCACCATTGATGTCAGTGTCACTGATAATTCAAAAGGGTACAGTAAAATATATCCTGTGTGAACTATATAGACTATGAAAAATAAATCCCAAATGGTACATGACTCCAGGATGGTATGAAAACACACACACACACACACACACACACACACACACACACACACAAACACACACACTTTCTCTTTAATAACTATTTTGGATAAAGAAGCCAACATGGTATCAATTGAGACAATAAGACACTTTCCTTATGCTGGTTTCAACTGACTACCAAGCTTGCATAACTTCAGACAGAACTTCAGTCAGAAATGTGCAAAACAGGCTTATATGACACTAAAAATATGTATGACATTTTAGATTTTCTATATGAGTTTCAACAGTGACTTTTCTTTTTTATTCAGGGGGAGGGCTTCAAAGATAGTCATATAACTAAAAATGTTTCAATTGCTACAAAAATCAAAGCTACATACATGTTCACATGCACATATTCACAAACATACACAATCTTTTGTAAAAGGGAAAAAACCCTACCATTGATCTACTTAAACATTGAGCTACTTTCGTGGAAGTAAATCTATGAAAGACTAATAAGCTTCCACGGAAAACTCAAAATATTCTAAAAATTCAAGTGAATTCTATATTGACAATGCAATCCAGTTTCCATTTTTGCTTTTTCTCACTTTTATGTATTCTGGCATCCTTCACATTCTCAGAAGAAAACATTTATTATATTTAGAAATCTGGTCATGGTGCTGTAGTGATGCTTTTTCAGGAGCTTTTTTATAGGTGGCTAGACTTTCATCAATTTACTCTTATATAAATAAGATATTAGTAATAAGAAAAAGGTAGCTTAAAACAATAACTAAAACACCTATAGTTATCCCTTTTTCCAATTAATAAAAGCAAGTCATGTTGTTTTTAATTTACCATTACTTGCTTTTGATTTCATACCTGCATTGCCTAATGATTGTCACAGCAATTTCAGGAAATACTAGTAGCATTGCTTTGATAAGTCTAGGTAAACAGAATGTTTAATTTCTTTATTTTTGATTTTTAATTTTTTACTTTTTAATTACAGTTTATCTTCCATATTAGTTTGTATTGGTTTCAGGTGTATAGCACAGTGACCAACAATCACATACCTCACTAAGTGTTCCCCCTGATATTGCCAGTACCCACCTGGTACCATACATAGTCATCACAACACTATTGACTATACTCTCCATGCTATACCGTACATCCCCATGACTATGTAACTACCAATCTGTACTTCTCAATCCCTTCACCTCTTACACCCAGTCTCCTAACCTGCTTTCCTCTGGCATCCACCAGTCCACTCTCTGTGTCTATGAGTGAGTCTGTTTCGGTTTTGTTTCTTTGTTTATTTTGTTCTTTAGATTCCACATATAAGTGGATTCATATGGTATTTGTCTTTCTCTGACTTATTTCACGAGCATAATGCCCTATAGGTCTATCCACATTGCTACAAATAGTGATTTCTATTCTTAAGCCTGTTCTGTTCAACAAGGGAACCAAGTTGAGGATAAGTTCCCTTTAATTGCCACATTCTATACTGTAACTAAACACTGTGTATTTATATGCTTTCTAATTCTTTCTCTCATTCTCCATCTCCATATTCTTCTCTCCCTCTTCCTATTCTCATATATCCATTAAAACTTTTATTTTGAGATAATAATAGATTCACAAGAAAGTCTAAGAAATAGAGAGATACCATGTACCCTTCACCCAATTCCCTGCAATGGCAACATCTGTAGCATGAGAGCACAATGAGGAACCTTAACATTGATATAATCCACTAGCCTTGTTCAGATCCCAACAATTTTATCTGTACTCTTCTCTGTGTTTGGGTGTTAGTGTGTATTTTAGTTCTACGCATTTTATCATATGTATAGATTTGTATGACTAACAGCACAGTTAAGATACAGAATATATCCGTCACAAGGACCCTCTACTATCCTTTTGTAGCCACAGAACCCTGGCAGAAATAACTCTGTACTCTATATCCATAATTGTGTCATTTCAAGAACATTATATAAATGGAATAATATAGTATGTAACCTTTTGAGATTGAGTTTTTGTATTCAGCATAATTCCATTGAGATCCATCTAAGTTGTTCCAAGTGCTAATGTGTTTTTTCCTTTTTATGCTGAGCAGGATTCCATGGGATGGATGTATACACTTATTCAATGATTCACTCATTGAATAGCATTTAATTTTTTCCAGTTTTGGGGCTTTGCACATAAAGCTACTATGTACATTAGTACGGGTTTTCATGTGAAAGAAATTTTCATTTCACTGAAATGAAGAGGCCCAAGACTAATTTCTGGTCACATGGTAAGTACATATATAGTTTTAGAAAACATCTACACTCTTTTCTAGAGTGGATGTAACCATTTTGTATTTCTACCAGCAAGGCATAAGTGATGTAGTTTTCATGCATTATCATCAGCATTATTGTCATTACTTTCTAGTTTTAGACATTTTAATAGGTAGGTATGCAGTGATATCTTATTATTTGTAAAATAGTATGTATTTAATGGCAGTAATATTACATTTGTCATGTGCTTTTTTGCCATCTGCATATCTTCTTTAGTAAAATGTCTGTGCACATCTTTAGCCCTAATTGAATTTCTAATTGGATATTTTTGTCTTTTTTTAATGTTGAGTTTGGAGATTTTTATATTCTAGAGAAAAATATTTTCCCACATACATGGTTTATATTTGTGTTTTCTCATCCTGTACCTATATTTTTATCCTCTTAGTAGGCTCTTTCACATAGAACGCTTTTTTTAAATTTTGGTTGAGACCCAATTTATCTATATTTATTTTTATGAATTGTGCTTTCAGTGTCAAGTCACCAAGCCTTTTATTTAAAAAAGTTCTATCTTATTTTTCCTCAAAGTTTAATATTTTTATGATTTACATGAAGCATTTTGAGTTAATATTTCAGTGAGATGTGAAGTTTAGGTCAAGGTTCACTTTTCTGCATATGTATGTCCACTTACTCCAGCCTTATTTGTAAAAAATGACATATTTGCCCCTCTGAATTGCTTTTACACCTTTGTGAAAATTCAGTTGGGCGCATCTGTTTAGGTCTATTTCTGGGTTCTTTATTTAGTCCTATTGATCTCTGTGTTTATCACAACAATAAAATCACACTGTGTTGATTTCTGTACCTATATGATATGTCATAATATTGAGTAGAGTGTTTCCTCCCATGATTATTTTTCAATCATTAAATCCATAGTTAAATTTGGGAAGAACTGACACATCTTTACTAGGTTGTGTCTTTTAATCCATTAATGTGGTATGTCTCTGCAATTATTTAGGTCTTTCATCAGCATTTTTTTGTCATTTTCAGAATGCACATCTTACACATACTTTGTTTTCCTAGATTTATACCTAAATATTTCATTTTATTTGAAACAATTGTAAATACAACTTTAATTTTGTCTAACTCCTTTAAAATAGATTATCTAAAAACTGAAATATCATGCTCCTTTTAGCAGTAATGAAAAAACAACTAATAAATACCGGTACATTTTGAGATTTTTTTTTTCTTACAAGTGGTGTTGAACCTCACTATTAAAAAATCTTGGGACTTGAAAAGATTAAGCATTCTAATTGCTCTTAAAGTAATTATATTGCTCCTTTACCAGAATCCATGCTCTAAAAGAAGGCTGGCCTAAAGAAGTCTTTAAATTTTAATCATTAAGTATGTATTGTCATACATTAAAATCCTTTCACACTGCAAATACTGTAATATTTTTATAACATAAATTAAGAATTGTATTCTAATTTTAATTTTACTCTAACATTTAAGAAAATAGCACTCTTTAAAGTAACAAATTTCTTGAACAGTAATATTTCCCCTAAATATGGCATTGTAACCTAATAATTCCCTTTATTCAAATATCCCATACTCTCTAACAACTATATTTAAAAATGGATAATTGCAGTAGAAACAGATTGTACTACTTAAATTATGAATTATATTTTATATTAGGCCCTTTTCCATTAGTCTGTTGGTTTAAAAATATACTAAGTGATATTTCCAAAATGAACTATTATGTTGTCTAGGCAGACATAACACATAATAGAGCCTACTGTCTCAGTAGGAAAGAAGTCTGCTTGGTTTCAACCAAATTTATTTGATTTAAAGTTAGATAAGTTTGATTAAATATAGAAAAATTTATAACCAAATTTAACTCCCCAGTTGTCTATTATTAATCATATAAAAATCACATGGGATTAATAAGGGTGCTACAGAAGAGAACTTTTTCAGTTCCTGATTTCAGTAAGGGAGCATACAGATTTTATATTACTAAATCATTAGTCACTTTTCCAAAAATTTTGTTATACATCATATATCTCTGCCTTATTGTGCTGATGAAGTGTGGTAATATGGTGATAGTTCAGTACCTTTGCACCCCACTTAATCGGCACACTAATAGTAGAACTGTTTATTAGAACTCTAAGAAGTTGCCATGTTGGGGACAAAAATGATAAAATATTAGCCATTTCATATGGTTCAACCTACATGTTTATATTAGACTAGAGGCCCAGTGCACGAAATTTGTGCACTGGGGGGGGGGAGGGTGTCCCTTGGCCCAGCCTGCACCCTCTCCAGTCTGGGACCCCTCATGGAATGTCCGACTGCCAGTTTAGGCACGATTCCTGTTGGATCAGGTCTAAACTGGCAGTCAGACATCCCTCTCACAATCAGGGACTGCTGGCTCCCAACCACTCTCCTGCCTGCCTGCCTGATTGCCCCTAACCGCTTCTGCCTGCCAGCCCTATCGCCCCCAACTGCCTCCCCTGCTGACCCAATCACTCCCAACTGCCCTCCCCTGCTGGCCTGGTCACTCCTAACTGCCCTCCCCTGCAGGCTCAGTCACCCCCAACTTCCCTCCCCTGCCAGCTCAATCGCCCCCAACTACCCTCCCCTGCAGGCCTGGTCCCCCAACTGTCCTCCCTCCCCTGCAGGCAGCCATCTTGTGTGAGGGTGTGACAGTCAATTTGCATATTACCTCTTTATTGTATAAGATATATAGTTTTGTATATATGGAAGGATGGATGAGTGAAATTATTGGTGTACATATAATTGGATGAATTAAAAAAATTGTGTCCAGCCCTAACTGGTTTGGCTCAGTGGATAGAGCGTCAGCCTGTGGACTCAAGGGTCCCAGGTTCGATTTCAGTCAAGGGCATGTACCTTGGTTGCGGGCACATACCCAGTGGGGAGTGTGCAGGAGGCAGCTGATTGATGTTTCTCTCTCATTGATGTTTCTGACTCTCTCTATCCCTCTCCCTTTCTCTCTGTAAAAAATCAAGTGCACATGCCTGGGTTGAAGGCTCGATCTCCAGTAGAGGGTGTGAAGGAGGCAGCCGAACAATGATTCTCTCTCATCGGCTCTGTTCAGTCCGGAGGAGGGCTGGTCCCAGCATCTCTGCCATCTCACATGGACTAGGTGGGTCCTGGTGGAGTCTGGAGGAGGCCGGTCCCAGCATCTCTGCCATCTCACATGGACTAGGTGGGTCCTGGTGGAGGAGGCCAGTCATGGCAGGGGAGGGCAATTGGGGGCAATCAGTCCCCGACAGGGGAGCAGTTAGGTGTCAATCAGGCCGGCAGGGGAGCAGTTAGGTGTCAATCAGGCCAGCAGGGGAGCAGTTAGGGGGCAATGAGGCAGGCAGGCAGGTGAGCGGTTAGGAGCCAGCAGAACCAGATTGTGAGAGGGATGACCAACTGCCGGTTTATGCCCGATCCTTGCCAGCAGTTGACATCCCCCAAGGGGTCCCAGATTGGAGAGGGTGCAGGCCGGGTTGAGGAACACCCCCCATGCACGAATTTTGTGCACCAGGCCTCTAATTTAATGATAGTTATTTTACAATGAGAAATAAAAAATTAATATAAATACATTCATTCAAAATCAGAAAATGTAGAGGGAAGTAATAATTAAAAGAACCATAAGTATAATGTATGCAGGAAAATGAGACAAATGAGTGAAGTAGAGTTGAAACCTGCCCCCCACACACACATACACACGCGCACACGCGCACACACACACACACACACACACACACGTGATAGGAATCTGTCTGAAAATGCCTAGAGAGATAGGAAAAAAAGTCAAGGTCACCTTGGCCATGCTCTGAACTCCCATGAGATTTATCCTGTCATTTTAATTTAAAA
>NW_005871068.1:10744834-10782267 GCF_000147115.1 Myotis lucifugus
TTTTTTTTTTTTTTTTTTTAGTGCTTACCACATTTTATCTGCTATTATAGTTATAAATTATGAGAAACCATTATCATTATCACCTTCATGATTATCATCTTTACTAACATCATTGTAGACAGAATTGATATGAATTATAGGGAAGACAAAATTTATAAGAAAGTGGGACCCACACTCTGATAATAAGAAAACTTTCAAACCTTTCCCTCTATCAAAATCCGACTAGTTGACTTAAATGCTAATAATGGTTTATTTTGTCCTTTCAACTTCCCCAGCTAATTACATTGTAATATTCCCACTAAGGTGAAGATAAAGCACCTCTTGAGGTCAGTTATAAGTCCTCGATAAATAATAATTGGAGTGAGAAAGGTAAGAAAATGTTTCGCAGTTTTTCATGAGTGGGTGAGAGATCAGTTTAAACCCTGTATGGAATGAAAAACTATTCAATACTGTACGTAGCAGCATCGGGAGCTACTCTAGCAGCTCTCATGATATTGTATGGATACATTAAAACAGTCATGTAGGACAGTAATAGGAGCCATATTACTTCTTGCTTTTACAATTTCAGTGAAAGCTTTTCTCTAAGTCAGACATGAACAAAGAAGGATATGACCTGATTGGGATGGCACAACAGATACCATGTGCTGATAATACTATAACATTGTTTTCCTTTATAAATTCTATACCTTTTCTTACACTGATGTTTTGTTTTGCCGTGATGTAAGGAGCAATGACCACAACAGCAGGACTGAGGGTTAGAGGGTGAAGGGGTAGAGTGGTCATATAGTAGTCATATATTTTCTTTTTTTTTTAACTGGGAAATATTATTTTTATTTTTTAAGTTGTTTTCCCTTTATTGATTAAGATATTACAAATGTGTCCTTACCCCCTCAATGTCCCCTCATCCGCCCAATCCTGCCCTCACCATCACCCCCTGTTGTCCACTTCCATCGCTTATGCTTATATGCATGCATACAAGTCCTTTGGTTGATTTCTCCCCCTCACCCCCACCCTCCCCTACCTTCCCTCTGAGGTTTGAGCATCTGATCGATGCATGGATGGAACTGGAGAGCATTATGCTAAGGGAAATAAGTCAGTCAGAGAAAGATAAATATCACATGCTCTCACTCATTTGTGGATTATAATGAACAACATAAACCGATGAACAAAAACAGATGTAGTCATATATTTTCTGTGACTTTTCTCCCTGACCACTGTCAGCTACTGCACATGGTGCGATGGTAGTTTTTGATGTTTCCTATTAATTTCTTTCTTTTCTTTAACCATATGTGATCTAATGCTTTAATTTTTCATATGAAAATAAAACAGCCCAATTTGGTAATGACTACTATAAAATCACAATGTGGTAAAATTAATGTCTCACTTCTAAGAGGTTCCTTAATTCCCAAACCAATGTATCTTTTGATAGTTGCCCTTACATTCTCCCCAAATGCACTGCTCTGATGAAAAGGATAAAAAATTAGAAGCAAAACTATTTATAAAATGTTCTTTTGGGTTGTATTTCCCCAGATGTAGGCCCCAAGAAAGTGCAAATAATTTATTTTAGAGGTGACCCCCAAAAGCACAGCAAAAACTGTGGGTAAGAGCAAGTGAGAATAGAGTAAAACCAGTACAGTGCTGTTTTTATAAACTGAGTTTCAATACCACTTGGGACCTCTAGGAGAATAAGGTATCTCACCTGAATGACCAGAAATATGGGGTATCACCTCTCATCTGTAATGCATTAAGAGCAATTATCAATTATCTTATCTCTGGGACACTTTCAGCTAAGCCAAAATCAAATGGAAAACCTAAGGCAAAAACTCAAATTATAGTAAGAAGTTATGGCATATATGGGAAAGGTGATTTCCCAGAATAGAGGGGAGGGCACCAAGACCATCTTTTATAGGGAGCTAGTAATTTTTCATGTATTATTAGAAATATGCCACTTTAATTTATTTCAACTGAATGAAATAAAATGAAATACACTTTAAAACAATTTGGTTGAAATGATAGTATACTTTGAATCAAATTCTTATAGACTTAAATTATCATTATAATGTTAGCTAATTAATTACTAGTTAATTACTAATTAATTAATGGTAGTTGTATTAGAATGAGCCTTAATGCATACAAATTTTCTCTACCTTCAGGGCAGGTTCCATTTTACATTTAAAATACATTTCTGATAGACAGGGACAGAAAGTGATTCAAGATGGTGGCGCCTGTGGATATGAAGTTGAAGGCCTTCACAGAGCTCCAAGCCAAAGTTATTGATGCACAACAGAAGGTAAAGCTTGCAGAGATACGGATTGAACAGCTAAACAGAACAAAAGCTTGAATATTTTATAGATACTGAGATTATGACTTTAATAGATGTAAGTAACAGGTGGTAATTCATAATAAGCTGTTAGAGGAACAAGAAAGTAGCAGAAGAAATTAAAGAACTGGAACAGAAAAAAGTTCCACCTGGAGTTCAGCGTGAAGAAAGTTAAGGGTAACATCCAGGAGATGCTGATGACACAAAGGACATGATAGGAAGCCTCTAGGAAGGCCTTTCCTTCTGACGCCTCCCATTCCTGCTTTAACCTGATGGATGTTTTATCTGGATGGTCTGGTAACCCGATGTTTTCTACATCACCCTGAGCCTCTTTCAAATCTACACCCTGTATTTTTTATCCTGGCTATGCCTGCTACCCCTGCCCCAAATACTCCTCTCCCCTCGGGGTGAGTCATGAACTCCCAGGAGAGGGAAGATGGGAGCCAGGAAAGATAGTGGAGCTCTGCCCACACCCTCTACTACTCATGCTGGCCAGACCAATAAAAGGCATCTGTACCAAAAAATAAAATATGTTCCTGATAAAAAATGGGATCCACCTTCAATTAATTGAAAGTATTAGCAGATCCAACTGCTTGAAAATGGTTTCTACCTGGATCCACTACTATGTCCCATACTGGTTGATGCCATCACACTGGCTGACTCAATGATGGAAGGCATTGATCTTATGATCTATTCTCTCACTTTCCTATATGTACTTTAGATCAGCATTTATTCTCTATATTTGCTACATTAAAAAATGTAAACATTTTTTCTTGATTCATTTGGGCAAAGAAGAATATCAAGATGGCATTATTTTCTCAAAAATAGAAAATATAAACAAGTAGTCATCTATAGCATGTTTCTTTAATGTGCAATTACAGGTTTTAAATGCATTCCCATTACTGGTTATGGTTATACCTCCCCTTACCTTTCACTCAGCCAGATTTGTGCCCATGGTTAATGTGTATATCAATACAAGTGTCATTGTATTTGCGTTTTGTAAATGTAGTCACAATATTTGATTTTCTTGAATAATATAATAAAAGATATCATTTGCTTTGGCTACTATAATCCTACAAATGTTTGCTTCATTCTCAAATAATTTAATACTGTAATGTGCATGACTGAATTATGTAAGCCTCAATATTTTTATAGACACAGTGCATTAAATGTCCTTATGTATGAAGAGAACTGTGTATAAAGAATGAATAGAATTTCAACAAAAAGCATCAAAACAAATAATTAAATATGCATGGCTCCTGGCATGTGGCTTCCTATCATAGAGAATTGTGATTTTAAAGAAGGGGTAAATTTTGGAACCAATTTTGTATAAACTTATGCATCTTGGAGATTTCCCTCCACAGAGATGATTTAAGACATTATAAAATATCTAAATGTGCTCTTTATTATTCCCTGATATCACAAAGCTGTGTATTAGAGCAAGCAGTATGTAAACAGCCCATTTCATTGGACACATCCATTGAATTCTTACTCTCTTTGCAGCTGCAGGGAACCTGTGTTCTGGCAGACTGTACAGATGTGGACCTGAGCTTTAGGCTATAACCCAATCACATATTAGCTCTACCTTTCCATTGCTGGTATTGTATATCCCCTACTTTCCAATCTCATATTCCTTAGAAAGTAGTTCTCATTTCCTAATAAAAACTCAGTGAGGAAATGGAATTAGATATATGCTTTTAATTTCAGGTACACTTTACAATAACCATGATGCATACATAGCACAATTGGTTGATTGGTGAAGTCAATCATTTTCTATTAGTAATAAAGGAAGAAAAAATGGCCACATTTTTACTTTAAATTAATTTACTAATATGCCTGAATTTGTTTACCTCATAAACTTAACTGTCATGTTATCCTTCTATGATTTTACTTGATCATTCCATTAAATTATTTTGTTGTTTTCTCAATGGGTAATTTAAATTATTTAAAATCTCAGTGGGAGACATTATATAAATCACAAAGGAAATAAAGCTTAAAAATACTGTGCTCTATCCATTTCTAATATGTACAGTGACTATTAGACTATTGTAAATAAATATCCCAACTTCTACCAGCACAAAATACACCAAAACAATAACTTGGCTCAACTTATTTCCATAATCTAGACATACAGGTATTTTGAAAATCTATTATTCATGTATTATGGTTAGTTAAATTGAAGGGAAACGGATGCTACCATAAGAATCAAAGAGCGCCCTAACCGGTTTGGCTCAGTGGATAGAGCATCAGCTGCGGGCTGAAAGGTCCCAGGTTCGATTCTGGTCAAGGGCATGTACCTTGGTTGCGGGCACATCACCAGTAGGAGGTGTGCTGGAGGCAGCTGATAGATGTTTCTCTCTCATCGATGTTTCTAACTCTCTATCCCTCTCTCTTCCTCTTTGTAAAAAAATCAATAAAATATATATTTAAAAAAAAGAATCAAAGAGCATTTTATTACCTCCAGCTGTGTAACTTATTACAACTTTAAGTGAAAGTTGAGTCACTATTTCCCTAGGTGCTATGCAACAGGTAGAGCATAAAAGGAGAAACCACAGTCCTCAGGCACCAATAATCCTATATAATAAAAGCCTAATATGCTTAATGTCTGAACGTTCAACCATTTGACAGTCGTTATGATGTGCACTGACCACCAGGGGGCATACGCTCTGATGGATAGGTTAGCTTGCTGCTGGGGTCCGGCCAATCGGGGCTGGGCAAGACGGGCCAGACACACCCTAGAGCCCTCCCTCGGTCCCTCCCTGTCCCGGATTGTGCACCAGTGGGGTCCCTCGGCCTGGCCTGCACCCTCTCGCAATCTGGGACCCCTTGAGGGGGGGTGTCAGACAGCTGGTTTTGGCCCAATCCCCACAGGCCAGGCCGAGGGAACCCACTGTGCACCGGGCCTCTAGTCTATAAATAAACAAACTGAAAAGTATAGCACAGAAAGATAAGTGTTGGGAGGTAAGAGGAAGGGGCTATGGAAGTATACACAGGGTATAAGATTCATCCAAAGATGAAGAAGAGGCACTATTTACACGATCTTGGAGGGTGATAAGACATGTGACAAGTGAATATGTGGCAGTAAGAAGTGTTTCAGAGTGGGGTCAATATGATTAAAGGGCATGGATCAGGAACTGTGTTACATTCAGAGAACTCTGTATGTGAGGGCAAGGCATTCACATGGTGGGTGAAAGATTAGACCTGAAAACAAAACAGAGAAAATGTTGTAAAGGGCTTCCCCCCTGCCCCCTCATATAAGTTATGTGAATTATATCCTAAGAACAATGGGGACATATCTATGGATTTAAGTAGAGGAATGACCTATTGACTTTGGCTTTTCAGAGAAACAAGCCTAGCAGCCTTTTAAGAGTAAACTGGAGTCAAGAAAGACCACAGTTAAGTTAGGAAGCTACTATTCAATGTGAGCTGCAGGGGTCTGAACTAAGGCAGCAATTGGCAGCTGGTATGGAAATCAGATGGCAGAGCTAAAAGAAATGTAAGATACAAACAGACATGGATCTGTGTAAAGAGGAAATAATACTTCTTACCTAGGTTAACTCACATGTTTTCTTATATGAGTAAGTAAACAAGAAAGTATTTTCTTAATTGTAAAGCTGTCTACACTTAATTAATTACTATTACCAAATACCTATGAATTAGAGATTCTTGATGTAAAGCCATTCCTATTTTCCCAGGCACAACGAACCAACTATAATTATAAAATATTTGTTCAAATGTGCTTCTCTCATACCTTAAGAGAAAAATAACATTCTTGGTAAATCATTTGGATTCAGATTTCTAGATGGAGGCACCAGTATGTATCCGCTTTGCACAAAACTAGGGAGGTGTGGCAAGGGGACTCACTCTGGACTAGACTAGAAGCCAAGGACTACAAGCACACGGATTCTCAGGCATCTGTGGAACTGCTCTTCCATGAAGAAGAAATAAAAATATTTGGAACTAAAACCTAGATGAGAAATAATCATATCCTAGAATAAATTGCTAAAAAGAACTGAAAAAAGCCCGCCAGCATGGCTCAGTAGTTGAGCATCTACCTATGAACCAGGAGGTCACTGTTCAATTCCGGTCAGGGCACATGCCTGGGTTGCAGGCTCAGGGTCGTAGGGGGCATGCAGAAGGCAGCCAATCAATGATTTGCTCTCATCATTGATGTTTCTCTCCCTCCCTCCCTCTCCCTTCCTCTCTGAAATAAAAATAAATAAATAAAATTACTTTTAAAAATAAAAAGAACTGAAACCAAAGACTCTTATAATAGGTCTGGCCTCTTAATAAAAGAAAATTAACTAGAGTCTCTGTATATGAACTTACCAGTGTTTAGGTTGTGTACTAATAAAAGCTTCTACAGTTGCCCTGGGCAGCGTTGCTCAGTGGTTAGAGTGTCAGCCCATACACTGGAGGGTTGCGGGTTAGATCTAGTCAAGGGCATATACTTGGGTTGCAGGTTCGATCCCTGGCCCAATTCTGGGTGTGCGTGGGAGGCAACCAATCGATATGTCTCACACTGATTTCTCTCTCTCTCTCTCTCTCTCTCTCTCTCTCTCTCTCTCTCTTTCCCCTGCCCCTCCCACTCTTTCTAAAACTCAATGAAAAAAAACACATCCTGGGGTGAGGCTTAACAACAAAAAAACTTTTATAGTCAATAAAATGAATAAAATCAATGCCATAAAAGTAACTGCTCTGATTACCATTTTGAAAAAGGATACAAAATGGAATTATTAAATGATGTTAGAACATATGAACATCACTAAGACGCACAGCAGAAGCACTAAAAGCAGGTAGTGACCCAAATCTGTATTGTTAAATCTGTTTCCTCCCAAGCAGGTAGAGTGAAATCATGCAAAGAGTCTGATGTTTGAACTCTGATGAATCTGATTTAATTTCCAGCTGTCTCATAAGTAGCTTAAACTCAGTGAGGCTCAGTTTCTAGATCAGTAAAATGGGGATAATAAAACATCTTTTGCAGTTGTTCAAAATATTTAAAATAATGGATAAAAAGTACATAGTGTTGCATCTAGAATGTAAAACAAATAAATAACAGGAAGGTATTAGTTTATTACCTTGTTTGATGAGACAAAAATATTAGAAAATTAATATTCTTATTAGTTCACCACAGAAAAACTGGACTTTCTTGAATTTTAACCAAATGTGGGACTGGAAGATAGAAGTAACAAGAATAAACATGAGAAGAAGCTGAGTGTAATAATAAAGTTATTTGAAGAGGAAAAATAAAGTCTGATACCAAAAGAAAAACAATCTTAAATTTTACATGGCCATGCTATACAATTGGTTAGTTGGAGATATTTTGTTCACAGAATTAATGAGATTAATCATGCAAAACTCTGTATTTTCTATTATAATTGCTATGGCATGAATTTCTTGGCCTCTCCAGATAGACAAGTAGTTTGAGTCACCACATTAGAAGGGTCTAAAAATTCATCATAATGTGGTTTAATAGAAAAAGTCATTACTTTAGTGTTCAGAGACTTCTGTTGTATTTCTGGTCTTACTACTGATTAGAGGAGGTTTTAAGCAAGTGACTTTATTTCCAAAGGTTCCAGTTTCCTCACCTGTCAAATGAAGAGATTGTATTAAGTATTCTTTATGGGTGTCTGAGCTTTAAATTCTAGGCTTCTATAAATATATATCCACCTATGTTTTGCAATACATATAATAACACAATGTTCATATCCAGAAAAAAATAAAGAATGCTTACACATCAATAAAAAATCATAGGTAGCACCTCAAAAGAAAAATAAAGGTAAGACTTATCAAAGATAACATACACATGACCAGCACACATAAAAGTTCTCCAATTCAATAATAATTATAAAAAATTGAAATAAAAAATACAATGAGATTCTATAGCACAGCAGCCACATGGCTAAAATTAAACACTGAGATAATACTAAGCTCTGGCAAAAATATCCAGAATTTTCATATAGTGATGGCAGGTAAGTAAGTTTGTTCACCTACCTTCAAAAACTACTTGGCGTTATCAACAAAAAGTGGGTACTTGGCTATTCTGTGATCCAGCAATTCTACTTCACGGTGTTTGCATAACAGAAGTATGTGAATATATGCAAAATGTACAAAAATGTTCAGAGTAGCATTATTTTTAGAGGCCCCAAATAGAATCAATCCATTTGTCCATGAAGTGGAGATGTGGTAAGAAAACTGTAGTATGTTCATACCATGACATACTACACAACACCAGTAATGATTGGACCAGTACTGCAAGCAACAGAATAGATGGATCTCATAAAATAATGTTGAGAAACAGTAGTCAGACACAAAAGAATTTATATCACAGTCGTAACTGGTTTGGCTTGGTAGATAGAGCGCCCGCCTCTGGGCTGAAGGGTCACAGGTTTGATTTTGGTCAAGGGCATGTACCTGGATTGCAGGCTTGATCCTCAGCCCTGGTCAGGGCAAGTGCTGGAGGCAACCAATCAATGTGTCTCTCTCACATTGATGTTTCTCTTTCTCTGTCTCTCCCCTTTCCTTCTACTCGCTCTAAGAATCAATGGAAATATAACCTTGCATGAGGATTAACTATATATATTGCATACTCCCCAAAATATACTAGTAGTTCAGAAATGGGCTACCCTAACCTATGGTGTGTTAGAAGTTAGTATGGTGGTTATCTCTGGGGCATTCTTGACTGAGAAGGGGTAACAGTAGATTTGGGGATGCTAGTAATATTATTTTCTTTGAGTAATCAC
Organism: Myotis lucifugus; assembly: GCF_000147115.1. NCBI lineage: Eukaryota > Metazoa > Chordata > Mammalia > Chiroptera > Vespertilionidae > Myotis > Myotis lucifugus. The sequence goes on from NW_005871068.1 coordinate 10,753,898, forward strand.
TGGGATGTGTTCACTCTGTTAAAATTGATTACATTGTGCACTTATTGATTTATGAACCTTTATGTATTTGCATTATAGTTACAAAAGTTTTAAAAACAAAGCCAGACAGAATTGCTTTTACCTACCAGGGAAAATTATTTCAATAATGAATGTTGGGAGGAAATTTTCCTTGTCTTGTGCCTATATATCTAGATTACTTCTGAGAGTCAGAAATAGAGATATATATGCATGCATACATCCACACATCTACATATGTATGAAGAGGGGAGGGGGAACAGGAATGAAATGAGGTAAGAGGGGAGAAGAAAGAGAAAGAGACAGAAAGGGAGGAAGGGGGAAATGGAGGAGAGGGTGACAGTCCAGACAATTCAAGTGTTCAGAAAATACCCTGCTTATTTTCTATGTAAATGGACATATAAACCTATGTATTTTTAAGTTCTTAGGAGTCAGGAGTGAAACTGAAGATCAATTAAATTGAATGCTGCTGAAGTTGGATGAAATCTTCATGCTTATTTAACCAAATTTCTTCATGTTACAGCTCTATATAGTAATAGGCCTAGACTATATAAAGTGATGTTCTTTTATCCATCCTTTGTAGTCTCTGAGCTCTGACTCCGTGATTAATTTAATATAGGTGAAATATTTTCAGGTAGCTTCTAAAGATAGATACACACTGAGATAAAATAATATGATAATTTCTCTAAAAATAGCATAGGAGTTTCCAGAGATAGACATATATAAACTACCAAGAGACATACTTGCATGGTTTTTAAAAGTCCTCCTAAGAGCAAGTTCGCATGGCCACATTCATGTAGGTTTAAAAATGTTCAATCTCTGTCTGCAATCGAATTTTACAAAAGTTTTTATATCTTCGTTCTAGATTTGATTTCAATGAAGATCAGCAATGACTGGTAGGAATGCTCCTCATCTCAAGTGAAAGTTCAGATATTTTACTTCACACTCTACTTTGAATTACTGACTATTTTTTCACTGAATTTGTGTTCTTTCCCTTCAGCTATCATTTTGCTCTTTGATAGACTTGCCAGTTCTTCCACATCACTCAAACCAGGATGCCTGGAAGCCTCTAGCAGCTCATTCTTGAGCTGCCTCTTCTATCTGAATTCACAGCTGTGCTGCCCTCTGGTAAGCTGTTGATATTTTGCTGTCCTTATCCACGTAAAGCTCATTCATCTCTAAATTCCTCAGGGATCATATCTCAGTCATCTTTCTCTAGCACAGAGCCTGACATAATTTATCAATAAATATTTATTGGATGAATGGAAAGCAGCAGAGAAAACCAGTCAATTCAGTTGGTGAGCTCTAATCCTGTTCTGGATTACCTAATGGAGAAGTGGGCCCCACCTTTGGCCACCACAGCCACCACAGCCAGTCCATAAATGGGTCGGCAGTCAAAAGGATATAAAGTTGAGATACTTACTCTCTATATTAATGTTTCTACATTACCATCATGGGCAGGCATTTACTCATTCTCCTACTTTTTAAAATTAAATTTATTGGAGTGACATTGGTTAACAAGATTATATAGGTTTCAAGTGTACATTTCTATGATACATGACTCAAAACATGAAAAAAACCAAAATGTCCTTTGATAGATGATTAGGTAAAGAATAGGTGGGGCATATATACAATGGAATACTACTCAGCCATAAGAAAAGATGAAATACTGCCATTTGCAACAACATGGATGGAACTTGAAAATATTATGCTAATATCCTCTTTTATATGTATGTCATAGAACATTAATAAGTCCCACAAACTACCCAAAGCCCATAAAATTTCAGGTTAACACTAGCATCACTTTTCAAAATCCAACTTACTATTTATGTTTTACTATGTAAAATAGAAATCTGTGCTAGTAAAATCAGGATATTATGGTCCTTAATATGTTTTATCCTGAGCACTATAATCAGTTGAATCAATGCCATGACGAGTAGATTGATGATTATAGGTTTATTTTCCTTACTTGTTCTTCACATTTGCATCTGGATGGTCAGGTAATGACAATATTTCTTTGGGAACACTGATAGGTACCATTTGTCTTCAAATGTATATGGATACTGATTAATCGCTGCACACCTCCTGCCCTTGCAGTTCAGCCATCCTCCACTTTCTGTATAAACATTTGCCAGAAGATTATCTCCTCATCTTTACTTTGCATATTACTTTTGTCTAGACCAGTGGTTCTCAACCTGTAAGTCGCGACCTCTGAAAATACATCCTGCATATCAGATATTTACATTATGATTCATAACAGTAGAAAAATTACAGTTATGAAGTAGCAACAAAAATAATTTTATGGTTGGGGGTCACCACAACATGAGGAACTGTATTAAAGGGTCGCGGCATTAGGAAGGTGGAGAATCACTGGACAATCTTTTTACTCATTTTCTTATTCTCTGCAGTGAAATTTGGACTGTGCAATCCCAAAGCCCAAGGAAATGAGAAGTTTTTTGAAGGCAGTCATGCTAGATATACATTGAGAGTTTCTTATTTTTTAAATTGAAGTCAGTTTCCAAAATCAGTGTATCTATATACAGTGGGGCCTTGACTTTCAAGTGTCCAGACTAACGAGTTTTTCGAGATATGAGCTGTCTCTCGGCCGATTTTTTGCTTTGAGTTGTGAGCTAAAATTCGGGTTACGAGCCAGCTTCAGATACCCCACCACTAGTTGGCGCAGCGAATGTCACAGTGAATGCCACAACATCAGCCCAGCATCACGTGTCTCACTCGTTCACAATTGATTTGACATATGAGTAATTTGAGTTATGAGCTCCCTCACGGAACGAATTAAACTCGTAAGTCAAGGCCCCACTGTATATAAAAGCCTAAGCAACCGAAAGACTGGTCAACCAGTCAACTGGTCACTATGACGCACACTGACCACCAGGGGACAGACGCTCAACGCACAGGTCGGGCTCCCTCCTGTCTGAATCAGGCCTGCGGGGATCGGGCAGAAGTTCACTATCTGACATCCCCCAAGGGGTCTTGTATTGCAAGAGGGCATAGGCCAGGCTGAGGGACCCCTTCGGTGCACAAATCCATGCACCGGGCCTCTAGTATGTTTAATAGTTAAAGTAACTTTACTTTACTCAGAAACCTCATTTTATATTGCAATTATTGTTTATGGTTCAAAATGTAGAGAGCTATAATCAAACTTTTCTTTCAAAAAATTATTTTCCAAAATTATCAAAGAAGGTACTGCAACATTACAGTTGTCTATTTTTTTCATTTAATTTAAAGACAGTGTGAACAAGTCCTGAAGACATTGTCTTATTTTTTTTATTAATTTCTACATATAGTGGATTAAATCTGTGAAAAGCTAAATCTGTACAGGGAATCTATACATTTCTTTAGGTCAGAAAATAAACCATAAAAATACAAATCCTTTAAAGCTTTGAACACTACACCTGTGAATAATAAACAAGTAAATATTTGTTAATTTGATCTTATAACTAAAATATCGTTTGAAATGTATTTATCTATAATCTCCAAAATGTAATTTTTTCATTGTTATGAAATTTTGCTCTCTTGCTGTTGTTTTATTTTTTCCCCTTTGACCCTAACACACACTGTATAAAGACATCAGGATAAATAAAATACCAACACTGTGTTAATGTATGTATACGAGCTTCAGAGTAAGATAACCATCTCTCTTCTCTGTGTATTATGTTTTCCTGAAGGATATATAAATTGCACAAATATTTTAAATACTATTGGCTATTTGATAACACTTTTAATATATACTTTAAACAAATGACAAGGAGAGTTGTATTTATTTCCTTCCTAAAACAATTCAATCACGGTGGGTTTTTATTTTGTAAACTAAAAGTAAAAGATAAGGAACAAGAGAAATAAATGGAAAACCAAGTATTTTCAAACATCTGGATTTTTCTTTCCTTTTTTATTTTAATAAGAACAAGTTAAACATTTAAAAACATAAAATCTTACCTAACACACTCTTAAAAATGCTAAATTTTCCAATAAGCAGTATGCTTGTTTTATTTATTACAGGCCTTTAGTAGAAATAGACCTAAAAAGAATATCTTGGAAGGACAGTGTACCTTCATTAATTCCCTGAGAAATTCAGTGATTATGAGGAAATGCCAATGAGAGCTCAACATTCTCAGCCTTGGAATTAAGAAAAGAAAGTCCTCTGAAAGATCAAGATTCTCGATAGCAATAACAACAACTAAATTTGTCAGGGTTAGAAACTCTCTTCTTATCAATGTCAGGCAAGAAGCAATCTTTTTCTCCAAAGTGAAAAGCAAGCCAACTAAGGAAAAGATCTGTGTAACTTCAATTACATAAAATTCACTGGGTGGTTGAAAAACAATACTTTTAAAGGTTGTGTTTTGTTTTTTTTAAACTGTACTTAGCATGTTGGTTTTTATTTCATTCCGAGATAAAGTGTAAAATTGTTAAATTGTTTTCATGCACCAAACAGCTCCCTCATGACAGTTTTTTTTATTTGCCTCTTTTGCCTTCTCTCAGCCTTATCCTCTTCCTCAGTAAGTCTCCTTCATCGCTCCATATTCCTATACCAATATGAAGAATTTCCTTCCGATCCTTAAACCTTGTATCTGTTACCATAGAGACAGGCATCACAAGATAGCTGCTCAGTAACATCCTCATGGAAATAAAATCAGAATCCTATGGGTTTCACATGAATGTCCAGTGCTACCGGTGAGCAGAAATGACAGCCTTCCCTAGGAAAGAATCCAGGGATTTTAGTTTCACAATCATGGAATTATGGGGAATGTCATATATGATGGTAAATCCAGAATCCCTTAATTTTATGCTTGGAATCTGAGTATGGTTTTTCATGTGATTTGAAAAAAAAATCTCTTCTCATATCCACATGTTCAGGGAAATATCTCATAAATATCTTACTGCTAACTTTTAGGTTTAGCCTTTTATTATCATGTACTAACAGTTTACATTTTTCTATTATAGTGCAGTGCATATATTTTATTTTGCTATTCTTTGATCCCCCCTGGAACATATTTTATCAATTATACCCTCATCTTTTTTAAAACATGAGCACCTCTCCAGAACTCTGTAATGCAAAAGCTCCTCAGAGAGTTCATAGACCTATGAAGAGAGAAAAGGGTGGGAGCAAGAAGTGATTCCACTCACTTTACCTTGTTTTCCATTGACTTCTGCACTTTCTGTAAGTCCATTTAAATTACACAGTAACTAAACAGTAACAATAAAGATAATTGAACCTTAGCAAATAGGTAAGTTCAGCAAAATTACTGGGTTTAGGCAAAGCAGATATTATAATGTCAGTGATTTGCAGAGACCTCCAATTTTCTTTCAGTGACATTAAGTAAATAATAAACATTCTTCAGGAAGTAAAATATCTCAATAGAATAATAGCCAAACTATTCCCATGACTAACTCCTCAGTTGTACATTTGAACCATTTTTCAAAGTCTGTAGTACTAAAATACTATGGGTAGTTGCATTTCTATTGATGGTCTTCAGCTGATATTTCATTGTTACCTAGCTTGTTTTAGACAATTTAATGAGCAAAAAGATACATTTCTCTTAAGAGTCTAGAGATTAGGTCAGCAAAATTTTACTATCAAAAGCCAGATAGTAAATATTTTTGGATTTGTGACCCATATGGTCTCTGTCACAACTACTTAACTACTGTGTTAACATGAAAACAGCCATAGACAATGTGCAAATATGTATGGCTACCTACCAGTAAAAGTTTATTAATAGACCCTCAAATTGAAATTTTTATGTGTCACATATTATTTGTATTAAATATCAGTTAGAAATGTAAAAACCATTCTTAGCTGGCTGGCCAATTATAAAGGCATGTCATAAGAGCCATCATTTGCTGACTCCTAGCCTGGAGGGTTCCTGAGGAGTAGCAGGGACATTTGAAGAAATATATGAAAAGGTAAATATTTTTTTCATGAAATAAATAGATTCGCAGATTCTTAAAATTAGAAATTATCTCAGACATCTTCAATTTCCCTATCCTCAGCGCTGAGCACAAAGAGTACAGTATCTCACAAAGTAGTCAATTCTCTGCTTATATAATTAATTGGAAGTATATTTTTTCTTCACTATGAGAGAGGTATAAAGGAGTCTCATCCCGCGTCTATATTATAGCTTGTCTAATACTTGCAATCAGTTTAATTTTTTATCCTTATTCCTTAAGACATTCTTCAACTTTTCCCTTTTCTAGTACCTTCAATGGCCTTCACATGTAGTTTCTAGCACCTTTCACCATCCAGACATTTTTCATGGAATGCTATCCCAAATTTTAAAGTTCCTCATACAGCGTGGTGTTCCTTTAAAACTTTTTCTTCTAAAATGTGTCATCTCCTTTTTGTTTCCTTCTGAAAGGATGCATATTTAACAACATTACTTTATTTTGTTTTGATGCCATGTGAGACTAACTGATACTGAAATTATGGCCAACAAAATCATTCTTTTATTCAATGAATTTTTGTTAAGCTTTAACTCTCTCACATATTGTACTCATCAGATTGACTTTGAATCTTAGTGTAGGACTTTATTTCTATTAAACTTCATCTTTTTGACCTCATTGCATTTTCTAGGTAGTCAGAATTCTTTGGCATACTAATATTTCAAGGTGGTTTTTTTACTTTTCCAGTTAGTCAAGATATTTTTATTTTATGTTTTGAGTATTAATATATCACAGGACAACCAGGGCCAAGGTCAGAATTACAGGGCACATTATGAAAACATCAGTCAAAGTCAGATAGAGCCAGTTGGATAGAACTGCATCATAGTCCTGAGAGAGTCCTCCTTCCTGTTTTGCAATGATTAATTAATACACCAAAGGCAGCATAATTTAGCAAGTTAATTAACCTACTACACATATCAAATGGCAAACATTTCCCCATCTTGACTACATGATAAAAACCTTTAACAAATTTCATGGTATAATCAGGACAACTAACTATATCACATACCATTTCATAAAATCTTAGAGGATTATGGCCTATATTACCTCATTCTAAAAAATTCCATCTTCCTCAGGAGTTGCCCCTTATTCTCATAGAGGGGAATAATATTGCTTATTTTTCTCAGAAAAAAATCTCCAATATGACCAGTTATTTAATCTCCTCATCCTAATTATTTACGTTCCATTCTCTTTTTCATTTTAGTTTGTTAATTCCAGGTTCATAAGGACACATATGTAATATCTTAATCAACCAATAAAAAAATTATAAAAAATGCTGTTGTGGTTTTCTCTTGTTTAACAGGTGTGTGTATGTGTGTGTTTTAATATTTTGTATTGATTTTATAGAGAGAAGAAGAGAGAGGGATAGAGAGATAGAAACGTGGATTGGCTGCCTCCTACACACCCCCTACTGGGGATTGAGCCTACAACCCAGGCATATACCCTGACCAGGAATCAAACCGGAGTTCTCTTGGTTCATGGGTGGACCCTCAACCACTGAGCCACACAGGTTGGGCTTTTTTAATTTTTTACCAGTTTTGATTCTCCCTCCCCCTACCACCCAGTCTATATGTGTATCTCATCCTTTTACAATTTGTCTTTATTTGCTTTTTCATTCTTAAAAGATAGATGAGATTAGAATAATATAAAGGAGCAGGCTTCTCAATAAAAGCATTTCAAAGAATATTTCTTAACTGATAGTGGCTCCCCCTGCTCATTTTTCTGTATGAAGAGCAATATACCTCAAGGGGGGCAATTCAATCACAGGTGGGAATTTTCAATAAAAAGTATTTCCATTAAAGGAGAAATAAGGGGCATTTTTGAATTGAAAGTAATGATGTTCAATAAGATTTTTACCTAAAAGAGACAAGTAGTTGCTATAGTTGCTTTTACAGTATAAATTCCTTATTTAAAAAAATCTAGGTTTGTAGAGAATTGGGTAAAACTCACAGAGATTTATACAACTCAATAATTTCATATTAAAATATTTATATGATTACAGTCCATTTCATTCGTCTCACCTCTCTTTCACACATTCTTTCCATTTTTATGCATTTTTTCTTTTCTTTTTTTTCTGAATCTCTTTAGAAAACACAAAATTAAGCAACTGGGACTTGGAAACTTCATATGGTCTTATCACTTTGCATGCTAATTATGTTCCAGAGCCAGAAAGATCCACAAGTATGACTAAGTCTTACAAATGCATTTATCAATAAGGGTACGCCTGCTTTTCAGGTGTGTTGCCCAAAGCCTTTAAGATTTCATTAATAATCAACAGCTGGTGCCACCTAGTGTCTGTCCTCTCCATTCATCAGTGGAATCAAATACAAAGCACTTCCTAGTCACAACTGAAACAGTCTGAACTACAAAGAAAAAGCCACGGTTTGGAACCTAGTGAACAAAATAAACTAACAAACAATATAGAAACAGACTCATAGATACAGAGAACAGGCTGACAGCTGCAGATAGAGGGCGGGTTGTGGGTTGTGTGAAAAAGGTGAAGGGATTAAGAAAAAAAAACACAAAACCTCATAAACATAGACAACAGTATAGTGATTACCAGAGTGAAAGGGGAGGGCAGGTAGAAGAGGGTAAGGGAAGGATAAATGGTGACAGAAGGAGACTACACTTTGGGTGGTGAACACACAGTACAATATATGGATGATGTATTATAGAATTGTATACCTGAAACCTATGTAATTTTATTAACCAATGTGACCCCGATCAATTCATTTAAAAAGTAAAATAAATCCCTTTCATTGTTAAAAACAAACAAAACAAAAAACCATGGCTTGGGGAATCCAGTGGCTGATTTAAATTACACTATCTTCATTGAAAGGAAAAGCCTTCTTTTTAAAGTAACTATGGTAACAGGAGTGTAAGGCTAACAGGAAGCTGAACATTTTTCTCACAGGAGGCAATTCACAAAATGAAAGTCCTACTAAAGATGTAATATAAAAGAGTTTTTCCAGACTTGAATTGTCACTTAAAATGGTTATAAAGTTGAAAAATAAAATTGACACAAGAGAACTGTACTTAAACAATAGTACAGATAAAGACGATTTTTTTCAACCAATCAAGAAATAACCCAATATCATCTGGATGCAAATTCTCTGTCAGTCTCTAAGCTTCCCAAAGATTAAAGAAGTACTGTAAGAGACTGTATACAAGCACACACAGTACTTAAAAGTATTACTAGGAAATAATTAAGTTGCCTGAACTGCATTAGTTAAAATGTTTGCTGCTGAAACTATACATGTAGAAAACTTTTGTTTCCTGCTGTATGTATGAATTGTATATTCAACTACAGTTATATATGCCTCAAGGTTAAAAAGTACTCATCAAAATCTGTGACTGTTTTTCAAAACATACATTAGTGGTTAATTTGAATGAATCCAAGTAGTATAATCAGCCCATCAGTTTCTAATTAATTCACTTTTATTTAAATACATGTTGTCTTCAGTCACTTTCTAAGAGGAATGCGTAATTGAAAAACATAGGCTAACATTCAGGGGGAAAAGTTACATAACAGCCAGTAGTGTTCCTTGCCCAGATTGACTGGGATGTTACAATTACTACAGAAAAGGTACAGCACATATGAGCAAAACTGTGTAAACCAAAAGGTCAAATTAGATGTTCATATATGATATTCTATTAACTTGGATGATTTAGCTACTGGGAAGATGGGGAAGACAGCTGAAAAGATTCTGTCTTATATAGATAATTAACAATCATGCTTTTTATCCTCAGAAAAATCTATTTCTACTTTGACATCTGTTTAAAGCAATCACTTGTTAAAAACAGCTTTGAGTGTTTTATTTTCTTGTTACCCTAGTGGTGATAAAGAATCATTTTAATATGTTTGGTCAAATATATAGTCACTGACACATTCCCATGACAGCATATGAAAACAGTATATGGAAAACCAGGCATAGTTTCTATAAAAAGCTTAAATTGCTCTCCTTTCCCCCCCAAACTTTACTTTTGGAGCTAAACGCAGTCCAGGCTCATGCTTCATTTATTTAAAAGTACTTATAAGTATAATCCATTGATTGTGTGGGAAAGAAATATTGCAAAACAACAAAGGGGTTCTAAAATTATACGCAGGCAAGAAAGAATGTAAGACAAAAACTCACAAAGGTTCCAAAGTAAGTAAGTAAGTAAATAAATAAATAAATGGTCCAATTTTCAATAATTTATCATTTTCTGTCATTTTCATTAACAGCTTTCAAAGCCCTCTCTGAAACAAGCTGATACAGAGAAATTAAGAGCAGTAATCAAGCGAGAAATGATAGACCAGCTGGGTCGACATCAACTTGGCAAAACGTGAATACAGTTCAATAGCTGAAGCAGATGCTAGAGTTGTTGAAAAACCCTGTAGGAGATATTGATGTATTTTCTTCATATAATGCAGAATGACTGAATAAATGTCAAAAGCTAGAAACTGATGAGGAGAAAAGACTGACAGCCAAACTCCTTATAAAACAGAAACCAAGTGTAACAATTTTCAACCTATTCAAACATTCTATACATTTATTTCTCTCAATGTCTGAATATGTCAATATATCAATCAGTCTTTGTAACTAAACTGCATGTAGCTGAGCTGGGGTAGATTTCCCCATAGATTTTTCTCTCCCCCTGTCATCATCTACCTGAAAAATACTTTATTTTAAAATCTTCTAATACTGATTTCTATCCCAGAAGTGTTTCCCTGAGGTTGGAGGCAAGCACACCCCCCAAAAATCTAACGCAGAAGAAGGACATTTTCAAATCCATTCCGTAAAAGCAACACTGTTTGCAGAGTTTGAAAAGCTCGGCAACAAACCCAAGCTACCAACAGCTGCTTGTCCAAACATATGCTTTGTCATGGTCAGCTTCTAATTGTATTCATAATGATGTAATAGCTTTAATAATCCTACCTTCCATGCCAGCTGTTTTTCCTGTCACTCCATCATGCCAATAAGTTGGCTGCTGTAACAAATCAAGATAGTGCAAAACAGCATCTTTCTCCTGATTCTGTCATCTTCCTGAAAGCATTCTATTACTGCCGACTGCTGGGAACCAGAAAGTCAATAGAATTCCAACAGCTCCCCTTTCGCATGATTCAAGTTAGGTTAGGTGGGCATGCCTAACATGATTCTCTCAGTCATTTATTATGCAGCTGCTACAACGTCGATGTGGTAACCACTCTGACTATCTGATACGTCAGTGGAACAAAACCTACACCTCGGAGCAAACACAGGAGCCAGAGCAGCGTTCTGCATTTAATGAGCATTCTTCCTGCCTAAAAAACAGGGGATCTGCAAATCTCTTTCAGTATCTGCTCGGTCCACTGTACAGAGGCAAAGCTTTTGGATTACATTCTTTTCCTAACTATATCAAAAGAGGAGTTCCTTTGCCACACATATTATTCACACTGAATTTTTGGCTGCTTTTCACTTATCATCACAGCCTTTTAAGGTTAAAACTGTCTCTTCTGCTTGTACTTTTGAAATACGGATGCTGTGTGCTCAGCTCCACATCTCTGCTTTATGATGAAATATAGCATGCACTTTCTCCAATAGAATTTGCCTCTTGTGATTCTATGGAAAATTTTCTAATAAGAGGATTTTTTCAAGGAGATATTTATTGTGTACATTGGACATATTTAAAGTCAGAGTCTCTGTTTCTCTCAAGAGTAGACTTTTTACTTGATATTTTGACTTAGGGGGAGTGCTTTCTTTAGAAAGTAAGGAATTAAATTAGTTGACTCTCTTGCACACAACTTATTTACCAAGTAAATAAGTATCATTTTAAGAAAATTCATTTTGTATTTTAAAAATACCATGCACGAATCAGTATTTTTAAAGTTACAATTGCCATCACCAATACAGTATTAATTTATCTTAAACTTCTGAGTATGCCTCTTTCTTGGAGGATTAATAGTTATAGTTTGAAGTGATAAATCAGGAAAATTTAAGGGTTTTGGTGAGGAAAATACTTTAAATGGGGGGGGGGATTGATGAAATCTTATATTTGCTTTCAACCATCTATTATATATTCAGCTTGATATGGAAGCTATCCCCCACCTCCACAGCAAATAAATAGCTTGTTGGGTAACTTCATTAAATAATTTATCTAGCATATGTGAGAAAAACCAATGTCACTGTTCTGAAATACTTTTTTCCTAAGGGGTGTGTGTGTGTGTGTGTGTGTGTGTGTGTGTCTACACTTTGGCTATTCCACATCCATTTTAACTTTTTATGTAACAAACACCAATAATTACTAAATATACTAGAAAAAACATAATAATCAGTAAGTTATAGTTTATTACATTTAATTTACAAGTGCTGAAAACACAAGACAAATTGAGTCCCTCTGAACCCACCAGGTTTTCAAAAATAATACATACATCATCCACATAACAATGCTGAAAATTCTGTTTTATCAACTATTATTAAAAAAAAATTTTGTGGTTATCATATCTATCTTAGGGGTTGGGAAAGGCATAAATATATACCGTGCAGTTTTCTATCTACCTTAGCTTGTGCTTACCTCTCTGGCTGCAACTCTCGCCTCTCCTTCCCTTCACATTTTATCCCAGGCACAAGGAATTTTTTTTCTCTCTCAGTACTGTGCTCCTTATTGTCTCAGAGATATTGCATGTTCTCTTTCACCATTCCATAAGCCTCCCTTCACTTTTGATTGCCTACCTTCCATCAAATCTTTAGATATCAGCTTGAAACATAATTTGCTATGTGAGACATTTTTCATTCCCTAGATAAAATTATATTTCCCTGCTATGCAATTTCATAGCACCTTATACCTCCTTTGCTTTCATCATAATGGCAAATACTTAAACGACAGAAGGTGTTTGGTACTGTTCTCACACATGCAACACAAACCTATATGTATACCTATATGTGTAGGTATGTATGTATTGCTACTATATTGATACTTATTTTATCCCCATACTGATCGTATAATGGTGACTATTATTACATGCATTTTACATATGAGGAAACTGAGGCTCTGAAAAGTTAAAAACTTGGCTAGGGTCACATTATTTAATTGTTTATATTTTCTGTCATAAAATTAGTCCTTGAGACTGGAGATTATGTGTTGTTCATTGCTAGATTCTAAAATTCAGTGAAGTATTTGATAACTGTATTCCATTTCTCATTCATGCAGTAGAATCTGTTTTATGAAATACACTGTCATATGGCAATGAACAAAACAGACACAAATCCAGGTTCATGGAATTTATGGGCAAGGACAAGAGCTCTGAACTCAGGTTGAATGGTCCATGGATAGAATTCAGATATCTGTTAAACTGAATGAAAAAAAGACATCTTTCTTTTTATTAACATCTAATGCCTAGACACAGACAACAGTGTGGTAATGGCCAGAGGGAAGGAGGTTGCGGGGGGTGGGTGTGGAGGTGGGCAAAGGGGGCAAAAATGGAGATATCTGTAATAGTGTCAACAATAAAAATAAAGTTAAAAAATAATGATAGATTGATTTTCAGGAAAAGAAATCCAAGACAAAACAACAACAACATGTAACAAAAGTTTTGCATTCCTGTTCTGGCCCACAGTGCCCTAGCCCCATACAGCCCATGCCAGCTTCCGTTGGGGCATGCCTCACTCTGCCTCCATCTCCACTCCCAGAACCTGTGGCCTCCAGTTGCCATTCCCTTTTTTTCCCACCAGCAGAGTGGAACTTCATGGCCATCAGTGATGTCCTACAGGAGCAGCTAAAGATGTAAGAGAAAAATCAATAATAGAAGACAAGAAGATAAACTTGGTCTTCCATCTGAAACTGTAAATATGTTATTCAATCAAAGACTGTTCAAAAATTATAAGAAAATATCATGACTTAATAATACATCCAATTAGAGGTTAATATCCAAAATTTATAAAGAGTTTATAAAACTCAATGACAAAAACCCAAACAATCCAATTAAAAAATGGGCTAAAGTCCTGAATAGACATTTCTCCAAAAAGGACACACAGATGATCAATAGACATATGAAAAGATGCTTAATGTCACTAATCACCAGAGAAATGCAAATTAAAACCACAATAAAATATCACCAAAGACCTGTTAGAATGGTTTTCATAAATGAATCAATAAACAAGTGATGGAGAAGATGTGGAGAAAAGGGAACCCTTCCCTCATACACTGTTGGTGGGAATAAAGACTGGTGCAGCCACTGTGGAAAGCAGTATGGAGTTACATCAAAAAATTAAAAGTGGAACTGTCTTATGACTCACTTCTGGAAATATATTTGATAAAACCTGAAACACTAACTTAAAAGAGTATATGCAGCCCTATGTTAATTGCAGTGCTATTTACAATAGACAAGATTTAGAAATAGCCCAAGTGCCCATCAATATGAGTGGATAAAAAAGCTGGTGTACATTTATACAGTGGAATACTAGTCAGCTGTAAAAAAGGAAGGGATTTTTTTTATATATATAATTTGCGACAGCATGGATGGAACTGGAGAATATTTGCTAAGTAAAATAAGCTAGTCAGAAAGAGACAAATACCATATGATTTCACTTACATGTGGAATCTAATGAATAAAATAAATTAATAAACAAAATAGAAACAGACTCATAGATACAGAGAACAGACTGACAGCTGTCAGAGGGGAGGCTTTTTAGGGGGCTGTGTGAAGACGGTGGAGGAATTAAGCAAAACAAACAAACAACAAAAACAACAACAACAACAAGAACAACAACAAAAAACCTCATAGACACAGACAATAGTATGGTGTTTACCAGAGGGAAAGGGGACTGAGGGGAGGCAGAAGAAGGTAAAGGGAGATACATGGTGATGAAAGGAAACTTGACTTGAGGTGGTGAACACACAATACAATATACAGACAATGTATTATAGAATTGTACACCTGAAACCTATATACTTTTCTTAAGCAATTATACCCCAATGAGTTCAGTTTAAAAAAAAAAAAAGAAAAGCTTGCTCATCAAGATTTAGAAGATATTTCACTCCATGGGACATTGTCATGTGCACAGACATTTCTCAGGAAATTCTAGAGTCACTTGCCGCCCCCAATCTCCCCAAAATTCGTAAGTTTATAGTTAAAATCATGGGTGCATATTGAATGATGTGGCAGTAGCAAGGAATTGGTTAAACACTATACTCATATATGGAACATTCTGTGATTCACGTATAAAAGACAAGTAAATTGATGCCCAGTCAGCCTGCTCTGCTCCAGCAGCATTTTCACCTTGGGCATTCAATACAGTTCATAACAGTGATGTCTTTTCACTGATACTTTTTTTGATAGTTTTTACGTAACAAAATCCTTATTTTGTAACTTAAGATAATAAGCTAAATAATAAATGAATTACCTAAAGTAATACATATGTCTATTATCTTTCACTATTTCTATATTAATTTTTGTTGTAGAATTTTTAAATTCTTACTATTATCTCTGTCCCTTTTTTAGTATGTTGTTTTTCAGATTTAAATGTCAGAGAATTTCCTTTATTAGGAACAATGTAGGATCTTGCAATATTGAAAAATAAACCAATGAACTGGCATGCCATATATACATTTTGATTAACTTCTTATTTTTTTTTAGTCCAAGGCTGTGTAAATACAAGTGCCTGGTAGACATTGAGTCTCTCATTATACCTTTGAGTGATCACAGCATTTCATCATTTTAATTCTATACTATTTCAAGGACTTGTGACTGATGTTTAGTGGGGTATTTGGAAAGTTTTTAATCTGATAATGACCATGTTTATCAACTTAGTATTGCCATGTAAATGACTCAATTTACCAGTGTATTTTAATAATTAAAAATTTTATCTCTCTTTAAAAAAAAGTGTTTCATTATTTTCATTTGTTTGTAGGCTATAAACTGTAGCCTATGACTCTGTTGCAAATACAAATCAAAAGTTTTTCAGCTTGTTTTATAGATGCTGCATATATCTCACAATATATTTTACATTTATTATTACTTTGAAATTATAGTTACTATTAGGTCCACCACTATATCATGTTATTCATGTATTAATAAGGAAGTATGTATATATTATTATATCACAGCTTTAAATATTTAGAAAACAGTTTTTCAATATAAATCATTTCTGTTGTATTCCTAAATATGTTATTTTGTGCATTCACGAGCATCACCAGTTGTCAAACGTCTTAAGCTGTTAGGACTTTAAGCTTCACCAGGTATCAAAGGGGTTCATACTAGAAACCCTGGCCTAGAGGATTGGAGAATATACATATTGGTTAATATCACTGTCTTCCATGTCTGACAATTTGGGTTCATATCACAAATTTATGGCTTAATATTGACATGTGTAGGGTAAGATACTTATCCTCTATTTACTCTTCTGTAAGAGAGAAATAATAATTGCTCTTTTGTGTTCTTGCTGTGAGGATTAAATAAAAGAATCGTTATAAAATAGTAGAATGCCTGTTAAACAGATAGTAGAATATCTGTTAAACTTTCAATGACTATTGGGTATTATTAGTGAAAGGAACAGAGATTAAATTATTATGACAAATAATAACTGAGATACACAGGGACTTAGGTTTTAGAAAAGGAACTGGTACTCACATACACTAGTGATGGAAATGTAAAATGGGAAAATCCATTTTGAAAAACAGTCTGGTAGTTTCTTAAAAGTAAACATATAGTAAGAGTCATCCATCCTTTCTACTCTGAGGGAAATGAAAGCATATGTTTATCAAAAATCATTGTACATGAATCTTCATAGCAATTATAATAGCCCCAAACTGGAAACAATCATGTATTCATCATTAAATGAATGGATAAATAATCTGTTCTATCCTATCTAATAAAAGGGTAATACGCAAATTAACCATTACTCCATCACAAAGATGGTGGTGCTCCCCACAAGATGGTGGCACCCAGTCCTCTCAGCCCCACTGGAGTCCCCCCATCCTGGAGGGTGGCCACTGAGAGCTGGCAGTGTGAGTGTCCTGGTGGAATGCTTGCTTCGTTGCCCCGGCGACAAGGCAAGTGTTCCGCGCCCAGCTGCAGGGGGCCTCTGGCCAGGCTGGGCACAGAACGCTTGCGTTGTTGCAGGCCGGGCTGAGGGACCCTCCCCCCATGCACAAATTACATGCACCAGGCCTCTAGTATCTATATAATAGAATACTACCTTGCCATGGAAAAGACTAGACTATTGATATATGCAACACTATGAATGAAGTGCAAAATAATTATGCTGATTGAAAGAAGACAAACT
This sequence comes from Myotis lucifugus, assembly GCF_000147115.1. Classification (NCBI taxonomy): domain Eukaryota; kingdom Metazoa; phylum Chordata; class Mammalia; order Chiroptera; family Vespertilionidae; genus Myotis; species Myotis lucifugus. The sequence continues at coordinate 10,771,111 of NW_005871068.1, forward strand.
AAAAGACTATATACTGTCTGATTTCACCAATATAAAACTAGAAAATGCAATTAATCTGTAGTAATGGTAAGCAGAATAGTGGTTGCCTGGGGTTATAAAAAATCATGTTTGAGATGATGGATATACCCACTATGGTACTGGTTTCATGGAGGATGGCTGGCTAGATGGATGGATACAGAGATATCAAAACATACCAAGTTATACATTTTTAATATGTACAGTTTATTACATATTAATTATACCTCAATAAGACTTTTTAAAATTTCCTTTTTTATCAGACTTTAGACATATTAATTAAATTAAAAGTTAAAGTAATACTCTATCACTTCCTTAAAAGAATAGTTAATCTACAAAACTTCATAATAAAAAGTGTGTGCTCTGCCCTAGCCAGTTTGGCTCAGTGGATAGAGTGTCAGCCTGTGGACTGAAGAGTCATGGATTGGATTCTAGTCAAGGGCATATACCTGAGTTGTAGGCTCCATCCCTGGCCCTGGTCAGGGCATGCAGGGGAGGCGACCAATTGATGTATCTCTCTCACATCGATGTTTCTCTCTCTGTCTCTCCCCCTCCCTTCCACTCTCTCTAAAAATCAATGGGAAAAAATCCTCAAGTGAGGATTAACAACAAAAAATATGTTCTAAATAATTCTATCAACTTCATATAATAACTGTGAACATCCCAAGAAAATAATTTTCCCACTATCTGCTACTGATATCTCTTTGTGTTATCTCTGAACATGTTGGAAACTGATTTTTGGTTCAATTCCAGAGAAAAATTTTGTCCAGTCCAACATATACAATATTTAAATCTTCACCTGAGGCTATGTCTTTATCGATTTTTAGAGAGAGAAGAAGGGGAAGAAAGGGAGAGAGAGATGTGAGAAACATCTATTGGTTGCCTCTTGTATGCACCCCAAATGAGTATCAAACCTGCAACCTAGCCCTGACCAGTTTGGCTAGGTGGCTAGAGCGTCGGCCTGTGGACTGAAGAGTCCCAGGTTCGATTCCGGTCAAGGGCATGTACCTTGGTTGCGGGCACATCCCCAGAAGGGGGTGTGCAGGAGGCAGCTGATGGATGTTTCTCTCTCATCGATGTTTCTAACTCTCTATCCTTCTCCCTTCCTCTCTGTAAAAAATCAATAAAATATATTTAAAAAAATCCTGCAACCTAGGTATGTGCTCTGACTGGGAATCAAACCCACAACCTTTTGGTGTATAGAAAAATGCTCCAACCAACTTAGCGACCATCCAGGGCCAATATATCTAATTTTATTTCTATATTGTGAGCATATAAGCCAGTATAGAAACTATTAGACTGGTTACAAAATAATCATCTGTATAAAATATAAGGTTTTTATCAATATTAGCTGATCCTATCTAATAAAAGAGTAATATGCAAATTGACCATCACTCCAATACACAAGATGGCCACCCTCATGTGGTCAAAGATGGCCACCCGCATGTGGACACAAATGGCCACCACAAGATGGCCAGCAGGGGAGGGCAGTTGTGGGCAAACAGGCTGGCAGGGGAGGGCAGTTAGGGGTGACCAGGCCAGCAGAGGAGGGCGGTTAGGGGCGACCAGAAATGCAGGGGAGAACAGTTGCTGGGGACCCAGGCCTGAAGGGGAGGGCAGTTGGGGGGACCAGCCTGCAGGGGAGGGCAGTTGGGGGGAATCAGGCTTGCAGGGGAGGGCAGTTGGGAGCCAGCAGTCTTGGATTGTGAGAGGGATGTTCAACTGCATGTTTAGGCCTGATCCTGGTGGGCAGTCAGACATCCCTCGAGGGGTCCCAGATTAGAGAGGGTGCAGGCTGGGCTGAGGGACACATGCAACCCTGTGCACAAATTTCATGCACCAGGCCCCTAGTTGTCATATTATTCCACATTGCATACACCTTGGAATAAGCTTATTTTCTTAAGTAATGATAAAAAATAAGAGGATTGATTTCATAAGTTACCCTCATTTCACAGCAAAGAACATCATATCAAACTTAGTGAACACTGTGAAGGGAAGATGACTAAGAGCCAATTGAATTAATGTGACAATAAAACTGAAAATATTAATACACATTCCCACATAAAATTTTCTTATTGCTATATTAAAAGTTTTGAGGTGGTAAAAAATTTAGCCAGGTCACTAGACATTTAAAAATTACTACCTCATTAAAATTATGGTTGGATCAATGCAAAGTAGAAAATCTTGGCTTTATAATTTGAATCTAATATAGTCCTCTCCCCAGTCTAGATCTAAGGATATTAACATGTTTCTCACACATACCCACAGACACACACATCAGATCATGGCACTGTCTCAGATCTTGCTATTGGCTTCTCATCATCCTTAGAACAAAAGCCCTTGTTACAGCCTGTAAGACACTTAGTAATATGCCCCTGATACTGCTTTCTTCTCTCTTCTCCCATACTACCTCCTATACCAGCGGTTCTCAACCTGTGGGTCACGACCCCTTTGGCGATCGAATGACCCTTTCACAGGGTTCGCCTAAGACCATCCTGCTTATCAGATATTTACATTATGATTCATAACAGTAGCAACATTACAGTTATGAAGTAGCAACGAAAATAATTTTATGGTTGGGTCACAGCATAAGGAAGTGTATTTAAAGGGCCAGAAGGTTGAGAACCACTGTCCTATACCTTTTCTTATTTTTTTCTAATTAAACTGACTAGCCTTATTTCTCTTTACACATTCCAAGCTGATTCCCACCTTGGGACAGTTTATTTTTCTTTTCATTTTAAAATTTTTATTGAGTTTATTTGGTATTTTACAAAGTGGATATATCACGTTACATTTCCACCAGCAATGTATGAGAGATACTTTTTCTCTGCATCCTCTGCCAGCATTTGGTACTCTCATTAAAAAAATTATTTTGCGCTTTTGATAAGTGTGCAGTGATATCTCAGTGAGGTCTTATTCTGCATTCCTCTGATTTTTAGTGATGTTGAACATATTTTCATGTGCGTTTTGTCATCCATATACCCTCTTCAGTGAAATGTCACTTTGTGCCTTTTGCCCATTATTAAATTGGATTTTTTTTCTGTGAAGATGTGAGAGTTCTTTATATATTCTAGCTAAGAGTTGCCGATTTTTTAATCAGATATGTGGTTTGCATATATTTTTCCAAGTCTAGAGTTTGTGTTTTCATCTTCATAACTGAATATTTCACAGAGCCAATCTGTTTTATATTTGATGAAGTCAAATGTATCAATATTTTAAATTATGAATTATGCTTTTCATGGCATAATTAAGAACTCTTGAACAAGCCCTAGATTCAAAAGACTTTCTCCAATGTTTTATTCCACAAGTTTTATATTTTACATATAAATATGTGCTTCATTTTTAAATGATTGTTTAATAAAGTATCAGAATATGAGGTTTAGTTAGTTTCTTTCTCTTCTCTCCTTTCCTTCTCTCCCTTCTTTTCCCTGCTCCTCCCTTTCTTCCTTCTTTCCTCTTGTCTTATAGATATTTAATGGCTTTAGCATCATTTGTTGAAAAGACCATCCTATTCCATTGACTTGCTGTGAATTTCATATAAATTGTCAACCATATAAGTGTAGAGTTTTTCATAATATTCCCTCATCATCCTATTTTGGCATCTCAGGGATATTTCTGATGTTGGTAATTTGTGTGTTTTATTATTTACCAATCTTGCAAGAGGTCTGTCTCTTTTTATTGACTTATTCATCTTTGAATTTCTTTTGTTTCATTGACTTACTCTATTTTTTTTTTTACTGGAAACAGCCTAAGTGCCCATCAGCAGATGAGTGGATTAAAAACCTGTGGTACATCTACACAATGGAATACTACACTGTTGTAAAAAGGAACGGACTCCTATCATTTGCAACAGCATGGAAGGACCTGGAGAGCATTATGCTAAGTGAAATAAGCCATTCAGAGAAAGGTAAGTATCACATGATCTCACTCATATGTGGAATCTAATGAACAACATAAACTGATGAACAGAGATAGATCCAGAGACATAGAAGCATCTAACAGTCTCTCAAACCTCAGTGGGAAGGCAGGGGAGGGTGGGCGGGTGGGAGGAGATCAACCAATGAACTTGTATGCATAACCCATGGACACAGAAAATAGGGTGGTGAAGGCCTGGGGTGGGGGGCAGGAGTGGGTTGGGAGAAGTCAATGGTGGAAAAAGAGGACAAAGGTAATACTTTCAACAATAAAGGTTAAAAACAAATTTTATTATAATTTTCATTGTTTTCTGCTCTTATTTCTATATTTCTTTCCTTGTGCTTGCTTTGGATTTCTGTTGCTTTTTCCCTCTAGTTTATTGGTATAGAAATTTAGGCTATTGATTTGAGACTTTACCTCTTATCAGATGTATCCATTTAATGCTATAAATTTTCTCTCTAGCACAGCTTTAGCTGAATCCTAGAAAAAAATTTGTGTATTATCATTTATACTCAGTTCAAAGTGTTTTTTAAAAATCTCTCTTGAGACTTCCTTCTGAATTTGATATCTAGTTTGATTCTATTGTTGTGAGAGAACACATTGTGTATGCTTTCAGTTTTTGTAAACCAATTTGTTGAGGGTTTGTGTGTGTGTGTGTGTGCGTGTGTGTGTGTGTGTGTGTGTGGCTGGGGGGGGTCAAGATAAAATGTAATCTTGGTATATGTTTTTTATGCACTTAAAAATATTGTGTAGCACTTTTGGTGCTAGATGGTCACTATAAAGTTCAACCCTTTCCTGGCCTGGGACTGTAGCAAAAACTGCAAACGCCACTTCAATGCCCATCCAAGGTGTCTTCCCCTCTCTCCAAGCGACTTGGTAGGAATGGAATGGGTGGGGGTGGAGAGGGTCAATGGGGAAAAAACAAAGTGGACATATGTAATACTTTGAACAACGAAGATACATTTTTAAAAGATTATGTAATCTACAGTTGTTTTGTGTTCTATAAACATTAAATAGATACTGTCAGTTAACAGTCGGTGATTTCCTGTCTAGTGGTTCTGTCAATTATTGAAAGAGGTGTTTGAAGTCTGCACTATAACAGTGGATGTGTCTATTACTCTTTCCAGTTCTATCAGTTTTTACTTCACATATTTTTCAGCTGTGTTGTTTGGTGCATACACATTTAGGATTAATATGCTTCTTGGTCTACTCACCCTTTTGTCAGTGGGGGTGGCCGGGGAGAGGTCAACGGTAGAAAAAGGAGACATATATAATACTATATGTAATACTTTAAACAACAAAGAATCTAAAAAAAGTCTCATATCTATCTCTTGTCATTTTATTTGTTCTTTTAAGTTTATGTTATTAACTTAGCTACTCCTTTCTTTTAATTAATATAGGCAAGTATATCTTTTAGCATTCTTCTATTTCAACCTACCAATATCATTAGAGTTTGAGTTAATCTAGATAGCATATTGGTGGATCATCTTTATTCTTTTTATCAATATCAGTATTGTAATTGTTTTATTTAGACTACTTACATTTAAGACGAATATTAATGTGTTATAGCTTCATTTTACCAATTTATTAGTTTTGTTTGTTTGCGTTCTCTGAGTCTGTCCCTCTATTTCTCTTTCTTTGGGTCACCTGCATAATTTTTAAGATTTTAACTTTGCTTATTTCAATATTTTTAGCACATTGTTCTGTATAATGTACTTAGTAGCTGCTTTAGGTAGTACAATAGATATACATAACTTTTCACAATCTAGTGGTTTTAATCTTTTACTACTTCAAATGAAGCATAGATATTTTACTTCCATTTAGGTTCCTTTACCTTCCACACTGTGAAAATTGTCTTAGCTATTTCTTCTACACCCATTAAGCATCACATCAGGTGGTTACAACTTTCGCTTCAACCATAAAATATGAGTTAAGAAACTAATGAGAAGGCTAGTCAATTACACTTATTTTTACCCATTCCAACACTCTTCTTTCCATTCCAAATTTCTAATCCCTTTTTTTGTCATTTTCTTTTTGTTTAAACAACTTTCTTCAGTCATTCTTTAACATTAGGACTGCTAACAAATTACATTAGTTTTTCTTCATCTGAGAATGTTTTCATGCCCCTTAACTCCTTAAGGAATTCCTTCCTTGTCATAGGAAATGCAGTCCACAATGTCTTTTATTTGAATTCTCACATTTATAATTCTTTGTACCTGTTACATACTTAGTGCTAAAAAAGTGTTATTTGTATGACTTAATGTTCTTTCATTGTACCCATATAATCACTGCTTTAATCAAGGATCTGATAATCTTTCCTCTACATAAATTGTTTCTTCCTGGTTTGTCCAAATTACATACTAGAATATCCATTCTTCAATTCCCCTGTAAAAAAATGGTGTTTATGCATTAATCAAATAGGTATCTGTTGAAGACTCATAATATACTTTGGAACTTAGAGGATTAGTTTTGAAATAAATAAATAAAAACTTGTGTCTTTTATCATATTACACTGTAGCCAGAAGAATGTAAAGAAGTAATAACTTAATCAATAAAAAAATTTAAAAAAGAAACACATGAAACAGTTTATCAATAATGAATAGCAAAAATCACAGGGACTCCATTCCTCACTTTAAGGCTCCTTATATAAGAAATCCGTTTTAAATTTCTACCTATATATCTTATCATAAATACTATGAGAATACTATTTTAATAAGGAAGCTATTTTATACAATTCAGAGTTCATTTCTTTTTTAATAGTATCAAATTTTCCAAAACCAGTGAGACAAAGAAGATACATGTTCTTTTGAGTCCTCAGATTCATTTAAGACATAAAATATGAAGCTTAAATACCACAGATTCTGGCATCTACTCTTTTGTTCCTTCTATCCAATCATCATTTTATTATCCTATTTCTCTGCCAATCTCCCTCATTCCTCTGAAGTGAATTTTCTAATGGCCTTTCCTCCAATTATTGTAAAAATAAGATTAATAAAATAAATATTACTCTAGATTTATGTAGAACAGAGGTCCTCAAACTACGGCCCGCGGCCCACATGCGGCCTGCCGGGTGTTTTTGCCGCCGCTGCCTATCCTGCTTAGCAGCCGACTCGTCCCAGGCCGGCAGTGCGCATGTGTGGAATGTCTGAGGGACAGTGAACTGGCCCCCCGTTTAAAAAGTTTGAGGACCTCTGATGTAGAATATTGTCAAATCTTATAGAATTTGGTGATTGTCCTTATGATTCTCCCCAAATTGTGTCCAAAGCTAACTTTATCACTTTCTCCTATTATTTCTATATTTCTTACTAATTGGAAGAGAAAGCAACACTCCCTTTCCATCTGGAATTCCAACTCTGGCCATCCCACTAATAGCTTTGACATTTGCTCTATCACATTCTGTCCCAATTAACTGGAGCACCAATGGTAACATCATCCTCATTTTATGTGGTCAATATAATGTCAACTGCTATTCTACATGAGATGATATATCTGGGTCCTAGAGGCTAGACTTTTTCCTCCTATGTATGCACCCTGTCTTCTGCTTATTATTTTTTAGAGGCTATCATGTAGTGCTTCCCCTTCCTGGCTCTACTACTAAGAACCAGCAATTTCTCTAGTTCCTAAAACTGGCCCAGTGTCAATTGAAGTTCTCTGAGAGTTCCAGGCTGAAGCCTCTTAAACCTCTTTAATTCCAAATCTAACTGACATCATTCTTTCACTTAGTTCTTGTCTCTGTGCCCTCCAATGTAAAAGCTAACCTACCCAATTATTTCCACTAACATGGGGAGATTCTTGATCGACAGATAACATCACTCCCTGGTAACATCAGCCAATGTACTTATAGCTGTTCTTTAAGAGACGAAATAATTACCCTTCTTTTCTAAAAACTTAGACATTATTCCAATGCTGGAAACTCAAATTCTGTAATAATAAGTGATAATGTCATTATAGGCTAGCTATTAGTTACAAATGGGTCTTTTAAGTATCTCTCAAATCATGCAATGCATATAACACCAATTCTGTCAACATCTTGGGTTGCTCTGCCTAAAAAAAAATGGCAATTCATTTTGACTAACAATCCTTTTCAAGCTTGAAATCTCTGAAGAAATTATCTAAAATTCCCTTGTAAACGTTCAATTGCTTTATGTCTCAAGTGTTGGCTTATTCATTAAATCTGAATAAAAATGTCATAATAATCACATTTATTCTTTGCAAATGCTTAACAGAATTTTACTGATCATCACACTTTTCATAATACACAATGGCAACATATTAATCTATCCTTGGTTCACAGTGAGCACTCTGATATTGCTTGAGTTGAACCTGTGTATTCAAATGTTATCTGGAAACAAGCAGCAGCTGGGAACCACAATCATATATGTCACATAGATGAAATCAATAGACTCTTTCCTAATTTTCCAATATTTCAAAGAAGCTCCAAATACTTACCTGAAAAGACATGTATATACGTTGGTAGAAGTAAACTTCCAGTTCTTTCAGATGTTCTTGTAATTGTAAAGAGCTCTTTTATGATAGATAATGGCAAATCTGGCCAAAGAAATAACCTCAAAGAAAGGAGCAAATCTACTACTAGCCATGAGCACTGTGCACTTAACAGCTACCTTACCTTTCATTTAACAGATATAATTTATAAATGACAAAAATTGCCCTTATCTTCAGATCACGGATAAAAATTACAGTCATTATAAACGTATCATATAACTTTGACCAAGAGGGAATTCCTCTTGTGCATATTTTCAGGAGATGTAGCAATTTTAAACTCTATTATTTCTGGTTTTGGTGCTAAATAAAATGACCAGATACCCAAAACCATTTTTTTTGCAACCCACAGCCATTAGTTTATTGTAACAAGAGTTTACAATTGTGCCCTGGGTCATTTAACTGCAGACAACTTACTTTTTGGATTCACTGCTGCTTCTCTTTGTCCCTTTCCTATTTCTTTTGAGCTGAGTTGCTAATGATTCATGAAAAGAAAAAGAGTAAAAATTCACAGGAAAATAAGTTAATGCAATAAAATTTGTGTTTTGTTCCAAATGCTCAAAGTGATAGATTGCACATATATGATTTCTGAAATGTAAAGCAGCATCTCATAAATGAAAGATATTTTTAATCCCTCTCACAAATGATGGCCTTTTCTGTCCTCTTTTTGTTTTTAAACAATCAAAAGATGACATATTTTGCAGAATAAAAGACAGCAGCCAAACCTAAAATGAAATATAGAAAAAAATAGCACAGAAAGCATAAATGAACAAATAAAACAAAAACTCATAGCACAGACAACAGTATGGTGGTTACATGAGGGAAGGGGGTGGGAGGTAGTAAAGAGTAAAGGGGCTCAAATATATGGTGACAGCTGTTTAAGGGGAAGAGGCTTTGGGGACTGGCTGAAAAAGGTGATGGGATTAAGCAAAATGAAAAAAAAAACCTCATAGATACAGATAATATGGTGATTACCAAAGGGATAGTGGGATGGGGGAGGTAGATGAAGGTAAAGGCGGGGTAAATGGTGATGGAAGGAGACTCAACTTGGGGTGGTGAACACACAGTACAACATACAGCTGATGTATTATAGAACTGTACACTTGTAACCTATATAATTTATTAACCAACATAACCCCAATAAATTTAATAAAAATTAAAGAAAATAAATAAAGTAAAATAAATGTTTGTATGGACTATGTCACTTAGTTAAAATAAAACCTATTTCAACGGATCACCTTTCATTTTGCTTTCTAATTATGCTATGCATTTGAATTAATAAGATTTCTCACTAATGCAATATTGTGGACATTATTCCCTAGCAAAAGTAAAAGTGTTACTTCTATGAAAAGCAGAGGATTTGTTTTTCATAACTCTGATGTGTGTGACAAATCAGAATTTGTTTTTCATTTCAAAAATCAGGGTCTAGATACTCAGCTTCAATAGCTTTATTGTAGGAAACACAGAATATCCACTTCTTATTGTAGTTTTACAAAGATAGGCACAGTGATGGCCCAATAACCGCATGCATGGCTCAGCTATCCACACGCGTAGATGGATCCATCCAGTCATTCAGTAATGGATCTCTATGCCAACAATTAACTCTCTGAACACAGAATCAAAGAATGTTACAAAAAATGAGGGACTGAGCCTTTAGATCATTTTGTTACATAAAGATAGAATCAGAGGATATTAAAAAATGAAGGAACTGACCTTTCAGATCATCTCTTTCAACCCTTTCTATTTATGGAGGAGAAAACTAAGGCCTCTAAAGAAAATGACAGCACAAGTAGAGTTATGAACTACTATGCTGAGACAAAAACTCTGAATTCTTCTTATCATTTAGGAGCTCCTAAAGGTAATGATTATTTAACAACCAAGGATGTTAACAACTCTAATGGCTCTGGGTTTCTGGACTGTCTTACTGTATACCTTTGCAAATTTCCCCTGTGAAAATAAACTCTCCTTAAATTGTACTATTTTGAGTGTGCTGTTTGTTTTCTATTATGACCCTAACTTAGTCATAATACACACTTTCTTACCTTCAATTTTTCATCTTTCAAAGAGGTGATAACAACATAGACCTTATAGAAATGAAGTGAAAATTTAAGGAGATAATGTGTGCCAATCATTTAAACTGCCCAATATGGAGTAAATACTCAATTAATGCTCAATTAATGTTAATCAGCACTGTTTATGTGATGTTTTATTCTTCTCCATAAGTAACAGTATATAGGGAATTTTTAATAAATAGCATGTTTAGGGGATACAATATTGTGGAAATCTTTGTGGTTGTTTGAGAAAATTACATTCTTGTGTATTCAGCAATTTGGGTTGATAATTAGATATAGAATTTTTAATTTTAATGTATCCCCATCTCCTACACCCAAACCTTCCCCAAATGAAACCTATTAATTAGTCATCTAAAATCTCATTATATTATCATTTTCTATCTTGTATTATAAATGAGGTCCTAACTTAAGAAAAAGTCCATATCTCACATTCAATAAATATTTTCAGAAAGAATAAATACTTTAGCACAACAGGCACCATGGGATTCTGAAGCTAACCAGTAACTGGGTCACTTTTCACCATGTAATTGATATATTCATGGGGAACTGAAATATTTTCACTAGAATGTCAAATAAACCATCTTTTGTGTCATTTAGAGGTTTAACATGTTATATATATATATATATATATATATATATATATATATATATATAT
>NW_005871068.1:10782367-10818205 GCF_000147115.1 Myotis lucifugus
CACACGTATACAAAATATGGTCCTTTCAAGAGATTCAGATATCTATTTAAGGAAGCTCTTTTCTTTCAATCAAAGGTTGACATAAATTTAGCAGACTTGATTTACATTTTATTCAACAAGAAACTTTGAATGGAGATTTAAAACATGTAAATTTTCTATTTTTAAAGCGGGCCTTTATTTTTTTTAATATACTTTATTGATTTTTTACAGAGAGGAAGGGAGAGAGATAGAGAGTTAGAAACATCAATCAGCCGCCTCCTGCACATCTCCCACTGGGGAGGTGCCCGCAACCCAGGTACATGCCCTTGACCGGAATCGAACCTGGGACCTTTCAGTCCGCAGGCCAACGCTCTATCCACTGAGCCAAACCGGTTTCGGCTTAAAGCAGGCCTTTAAAATCAGAAAGAGCCATGGCAGGTTTGGCTTGGTGGATAGAGCGTCAGCCTGCGGACTGAAGGGTCCCAGGTTCGATTCCGGTCAAGGGCATGTACCTTGGTTGCGGGCACATCCCTGGTAGGGGGTGTGCAGGAAGCAGCTGATAGATGTTTCTCTCTCATCGATGTTTCTAACTCTCTATCCCTCTTCCTTCTTCTCTGTAAAAAATCAATAAAATATATTAAAAAAAATAAATAAAATAAAATCAGAAAGAAATTTAGGTCCAAAAGAGCATAGTGTTTCCCTTGGGATGAAACATAGCTAAACTATGAATTTGAAATAACTCCCAGTCAGAGGAGACTGGCATGAAAATCATATGATTGGATTAATTTAGCTTATATCAGCATTTCTGGCAGACTTTGCTTACTTGACATATGATATAGTGTCTTGGCAAACAGTCATGGCAGTGCTTATATAACTTCGAGAGTATGTAGTTTTTACTCATTTCCTCATTTTCTTAAGCATTAGTTGTTTTTTCTCTCTGCCTAATTAGGAGATAATTGTTAATTCAGAGTTCTTTTGAAAAGTTTTTCACAGATTATGCTCCTTGCCAAGGCTGCATGAAGTAGTTGTAAAAATTTAACAACTTAATTTTAATTCCTTAATCTTAAGGAAAAACAGCAAGGGATTTTGAGCAAATACCACTCTTATCTATACAAGAAAAAGCCTAAGTGACCCTTATGGCAGAACTACCAGAATAACCGTTTGCTATGATGCACACTGACCACCAGGGGGCAGACCCTCAATGCAGGAGCTGCCCCCTGGTGGTCAGTGTGCTCCCATAGCCAACCATCCCTGGACAACCAACCTCCCACGGTCCCTCCCACCAGCCAGCAGGCCCCGATAGCCCGATTGAGGCTGGGCCCTGGGCTGGGATGGGGAGCCAGGGGTGGGTGGCAGCAGACGTGGCCCCTTTCCCAGAGGGGCTGAGGGCTGGCTCCCTCCTCAGGGCCAGTGGCCAACTTCCCATGCCCTGTTCCGCCCCTCAGCTGGCAGGACCCAATCAGCCCACTGCCTGCCCACCATAGTGGCGGTGGTGGTGAGGGAAGGAGTGGGGGGGGGAACCACATGGTGGTGACATCAGGCATCCGTTCCTTCCGCACCTGGCCTAGGGACTGTCACCTCCTCTTCCAACCCTGCCAGGTCCTTTGGGTTCCAATCAGCCCAGCCTTGATCACTGGCCAGGCCTAGGGACCCCACCCATACACAATTTTCATGCACTAGGCTTCTAGTATAGAAGAAGTGAATAGGAAGTTGTCTGGTAAAAACATCAAAATGGTTAAGACAGAAGCAACAACATTAGCAAAGGCATATATGTTTTTGAATCTATAAAAAGTTTAAGCAGGTTTTGGGATAAGATGAGATTGGAAAAGTAACTGGGGAAATATCATTAATGATATAAAGGCCAGGCTAATGACTTTGGGCTTTAATCTACATGTCCTGTTTATGGTATGCCAAGGTGAACTTAAAATCACAATGCAGAGAACATGGCATGTCTTCCTCAAGCTTTCATTATACTACAAGTTATATAAAAATCAGCAACAGACCCACTGTGAAATGTAACATAATATTCATATGACTTTTTTTTTTTGCTGGGTATTTTCTTTTTTTTTCTTTTGTTTTATTGCTTAAAGTATTACAAAGAGTATTACATATGTCTCCTTTTTTTTTCCCCGCCCTTGACAATCCCCCAGCCTCCCCTACCCCCCAGTGTCTTATGTCCATTGGTTATGCTTATATGCATGCATACAAGTCCTTTGGTTTATCTCTTACCCCCCCTCCCTCCTGCCCCCCCAACCCTCCCCGGCCTTCCCACTTATAAGGGAAAAAATGAGACATAAACTTTTGACTGCTGGTAACAACTTCAGCAACCAAATGTACTCACCTTCATAATTAGGGCATTTAAGGAATGGCTCTTTGCTCATTTATTGAGAGGGATTCATTGAAAATTTTAGCCAAGCAATGCCATGTTCATGGTGCCTAGCAAGACTGCAGTTGATGAACATAAACAGGTCAGCTTCTTAGCAACTATTCTTAGGATAAATTTAGATTTTGAAATATTTATTTTCCACGTTAGAAATTACTTGCTTATAGTCGCACTCCAGATATATATGATTCTCTCAGGAAAATAACACACAAAAATAGATACATCTATATTTTAGAAGTGGTACCTAGTAGCATTTTTGGCACTCAGATGTCTGCCAGGGAATAATGGGCCAGGTCAACAGCTCATCATTACATTTCTGGAGAGGAAATCTGTATTCTGGAATTTGAATGAGAAGATACTCTTCTACCTAATAAGGGATGTTTAAGTTAACTCAAAGGCAGTGATAGATAGGTAGATAATAAAACAACCAAATAAATTAAAATTTTAATAAAATAAAGGTTTTTCAGTGAATCAGTTCCTTAAAGTTGCCATAAATTAAAGCATCACTTGTCTGATAATATAGGGAATTTTTAGCATGGTGAATCTAATGCATGCAGGTGCCTTTTGAATGGTTTGATTTCTTCAGGCATCCAGGAGGTGACAAGGAGAAGGTACAAGATCAACCTGTAATAGCCAACCTCTCCAGATATCTAAGTAATGTCAAGAAATCCGGGCGTGTATCTTTCATCCTGCTTTACTGTAATTCAAAATGCCATGTAAACATTCAAGGGCTAGATAAGCTTGTCTTCAGAAGACATTGGGAAGTACCCCTGAAGGGGTTTTCATATATATTCAGATACAGATTTGTTTTAATCACCATTATATTGATTTATCTTTCACTATTTTGTTATAAAGTTAAAATAAATAAGTACTTATTGAACAAAAAATGGGATTTTCCAATCAAAATCAGTATTTGTCACATTAGTAGAACTAATAAATATAATGAATACTTAAATAACACCACCATTTTGACTTTTGAAGACAATATAATTATTTTACTGGTATTTCATAGGAATATTGTTTGCATGAAATAAATGTATGTTTGTAGTTATAAAGAAGTGATCTAGCTGGGCTGGATAGAGCATCAGCCTGTGGACTTAAGGGTCCTGAGTTTGATTCTGGTCAAGGGCACAAACCCGGGTTGTAGGCTCAGTCCCCAGTAGGGGATGTGCAGGAGGCAGTCGATCAAATTCTGTCTCATCATTGATGTTTCTATCTCTCTCTCCTTCTCCCTTCCTCTCTGAAATCAATAAAAATATATTTTAAAAAAGAAGTGATCTATGTTTATAGCAAAATAAAGTTTGCTATAAACTTTAATAGTGTATATGTACATAGATAGGATAGAATACATTTTGCAAATAGCCCATTGTGGGTTTTTTTCCCTGATTTCTTTGCTCTAAACATATTCTTCCTTTACTCAATGAACTAGTGTAATTCATCAAATCAAAGTTGGCCTATGAGCTAAAAAAAAAGTATTTTTAAATGCAGAGCAGAGAAAAATCTTGTGAACCAAGTCATTTTATTTTCAAGATAAGTCTTACAGAAACTGGGCAGAAAATGTGTACACTAAATGATAGATTTGAAAGAGATAAAAGAAGATTCAAATTACCTTATCCTTATAGATTAGATCGAGGTTGTTGGAGCTGAACAAAGTGTTCCTGAGTGTGTGTGTGTTGGGGTGGGGGGAGGCGGGCTGGTGTCATTTCAACCTAGAAAGATGAAAATATCAGACAAGTTTGGGGTGATCCAAGAACAGAGAATTGTGATTCATTCTCTGAGTGAAGTCCAAGGAAGAAGCAGGTTTACAGGGAAATTTTTCATTCTTGTGTGGCATGATATTTGTGGGGCATAATGATGTTAGGGCACATAAAAAGAAATAGTGCTTGAGAGCAAAGAACATCTCTGGCCACAGAGAGCATCCCTAAATTTCTTGTGCCATCTCAGAGGGGTGAAGAAATAGCTAAGAAGTGAAGATACATTTTTCCCATCAACAAAGTGTTATTATAGTAAGGTCCCTAGCAGTCCCCATCCTGCCCCCACCAATCCATAATGCATTGCCAACCCTGGGGAGAAGGGAGGAGGGAGAAATCACTAAACTGGTTGAGTAGAAACCTGAAATGCCTGAGGGGGAATAAAACCAAAAATAAAGAAAAAGAATTATTGCACATCACATGGAAGTAACTAGATAAAATTTTCTGTCAGGTAGAAGGAAAGGACCTTGAGAAAGATTATTGTATGATAGAAATAATTTTTAGCATATTTGAGTTTGTTGCTTTAGCAAATTTTGCTACACAAACACAGTCCCTGAATTATGATTTGACTTACAATTTTTTTACTTTATGATGGTGCAAAACAATATGCATAATTAATTACAACATTTTATTCAACATTTTATTATAAAATAGGCTTTGTGTTACATAATTTTGCCCAACTGTAGGTTAATGTAAGTGTTCTGAGCACACTTAAGGTAAGCTAGACTAAGCTATGATTTTTGGTAGGTTAGGTGTATTAAATGTATTTTTGATTTATGATATATTCAGATTATGATGGATTTATAGAACGTAACCCCATTGTAAGTCAAGGATAATCTTTATACAGATAGAGACTTAAAGATACACAATGGGTATTCCAATATTCCCTTTGCTCTTGCAATTGCCTAAGCTATGCCTCTTTATAAAAATTTTCTTGCTTGACTCTATCAACACTCTCATCCACCTCTGCTCAGGAGCATCTACATCAAACTGACCATAATAACATGGTGAAATTAATTTACACCAATTTATGATAAGGCTAAATCTGAAGTCAAAGATAAAGAGAATGGTGGCATTCAAAACAGTGGGTCTATGTACTTTGGATGTCCAAATGGAAATGTATATAACTCATGCTGTGGTTTATAGTATTGTTATTTGCCATGCCCATCTCCTCACTGAAAGGAGATAAAGGAAGAATCATGCTGCCTTCAATATTGCTAATGGCCCTCACCCAATACAAAACAAGGAGTTATTGCTTGGTAAATTTGAATTAGAATCTTGTATGTTGAATATGTATAACATTATATGAGGACTTGTCAAATACATGGTTATTTTCCTTGATTAAAAAAAAATACACCTACTATCTTAAAATCATTCCCTAGATACAGCGGAGTGATTAGAATATATGCATATCTGAGGTGTGATCTTCTTATCCTATATAATAAAAGCCCAGCGACCAAATGGTGGAATGACCAGAACGACCAGTCAACCAGTCGCTATGATGCACACTGACCACTAGTGGGAAGATGCTCAACGTAGGAGCTGACCCATGGTGGTCAGTGTGCTCCCACAGTGGGAGCACTGCTTGGCTGACCAGGATGAGTGTCTGCTCCCACTGCAAACCCTGGGCTGAAGGCAGGAAACTGGGCTGAGATTGTTGCCTCCTTCCGCCAGGCTCCTTCTACTCACTCGCTGCTGCCTCCTCCAGATGCCCGCAGGCTGCACCGTGCCACTGCCAGGCTTGCAGAGCTGACCCCGGAGGCTGGGAGGCGGGTTTGGGCTGCTGTGGGACTGAAGCCTACTCCACCATCTCTCAGTGCTATTGTCCCTGGGCCTGACACCGACCGACCAGGTCCCCTGGAGAGGCTAGTGCTCTGGCTCCACAGAAGATTCTGGACCAGGGAGCAGCCGCTCAGAGGGCAGGGCTATAGCCGCTCAGCTGACCGGGATGAGCAATGCTCCTCAGCGGGCCAATTCCCGCAGGCCATGCCCCCCACCAGTGCAAGAATCCTGTGCACTGGGCCGCAAGTCTTTACAAAAATATTAATAAGGATAATAACAATACCTGCTTAAATATATATTTTTTTGAGGATTAAAGGAGATAAAATTAGACAAATCAGCTCAAAACCTTAGCTCTCTATCCATGGACATATCTCTTTCATGTTCAGATATGTCTAATCTATTTATATTTTTAATGAAATTGGATATATAAATAGGATGAAATAGGAGAATTAAAGGCCTGTATAGTCTCAATACCTTGTGAGAAACTAGCTATGGGCTATGACACTAGTGATTAAAACAAATCATTGATTTCAGAGAGAAAGGGAGAGGGAGAGATAGAAACATCAATGATGAGAGAGAATCATGGATCAGGTGCCTCCTGCACGCCCCCTACTGGGGACTGAGCCTGCAACCCAGGCATGTGCCCTGATGGGGAATAGAATCATGACCTCCTAGTTCATGGGCCGATGCTCAACTATTGAGCCACACGCACTGGGCTATGACACCAGTGATTTTGATGATGTAAATTATTATGTGAGAACAGGTAGACTGTTAAAATATATTCAAAAAGAAAAAATTAAGAAAATATCATGATTATTCAGAAGATCTGCAAAAGGATAAGAAGAAATAGATAAAAAAAAGCTTTGAGCCTTTCAAGGCATGTATTTATATTGATTTTTCTCTCAAATAAATAAAATACCATCATGTTACTGGATTTATTATGATTAGAGATCAGTCCTTGTTTTGATTTTGTGAAACACTGTGGGATTGACCTGGGTCCTTTCTGTACATCCCAGGCACAGAGTCCTGGGAGTGGTGGGCCATTGTTTTGGGATATCATTTCAAAATTTCTACAGAACTTAGGGAATTGTTGAATGAATTAATTATTAGTAAAAGCTGTGAACACAAAGGTATTTCATGAAGAAACATAATCCTGCATTCATGAGTTGTTTGTGTGGGGTATGTGTGTGTTCATGTGTGTATCTGTACACTTTGTTAGTCAGGAGGCATTCAGTTGATAATTATTGTGGCAATTAGCTTTGCTATGCACCTTTGAATATATACTACTTAAATTGAAAACTGTATCCAGTGTCTCAAGTTAATGTATGAAGCCATGTAGTACAATTCTTTCAGATAGAGTTGGGCTATGTAAGAATACTCTTACAAGACTCATCTCCTGGTCATACAATGATCTGGTTTTGTAATTTAGAAAATTATCTTACATATTGGGAAAATAAAATGACATGGTTATTAAAGCGCAGACATAAATGACAATCTAGTTAGGCATGCTGCATCACAAAGTATATATAAATTAAGTTTTCCATTATTTTAAAGAACAGCTTGATCAAAGTTGAAAGCTCCATTATGTTAACTCTCACATCCATAGCATTTATTTAAAAAAAATAAGATATTTTTATTGATTTCAGAGAGGAAGGAAGAGGGGTAGAGAGAGATAGAAACATCAGTGATGAGAGAGAATCATTGATTGGCTGCCTCCTGCATACCCCCTACTAGGGATCAAGCCCGCAACCTGGGTATGTGCCCTCGATGGAATCAAACCAGGGACCCTTCAGTCCATAGGCTGATGCTCTACCCACTGAGCAAAACCTTCTAGGGTACACTTATAGCATTTAGATCCCCAATATCTGCTACATCCTCTTTTCCTGTGTCCATTCATCCAGTTGTCATAGGGGCATAGCAATTGTTCTCTTATTTTCTAAAATTCATGGGAATAATTCAAGATTCAATAACAAAATTTCTTGACACAACTTCCTTTTTCTCTAAAGCTTATCAAAAATAAGAACAACACTTTCAAGTTGATATTTAGAAATTATAATTATTTAAAAACTATTTAATAATTCAAATATCATAAGGTTGTGATGAATAAACTTGATACATGCTAGAGCTAGAAAAACACAATAACTCTTAGATACTTTCAGAAATAAGAATCTCTAACTCCATATAGCCGAAACACCTAGTTATTGAAGTTATATAATTAAAAAGTATTTTATTCACTTGATGCAATCTGAAGATATTAAATTTAAGATTTATAAAGCTATAATATATAATATATTTGGTAGTAACAGCTATGAGGAATAATGCATATTTGTCATTAACAGACACCAGAATGGACATTGAGAAAGTAGAGAATCTTGTGGTTCAAAGTAGGGGAGCATATTGATCAGTGGGTCTTCATTTTCCTCCTGAAGGAATAGTGTTCTTCTCTCCCAAATGGATGTAAGTCATATATCCCCTCCCAATTTGCATGGTTTTATATCAATTAACTGACTGAAGGAAGGGAAAATATAGGAAAATGTGGAAAGAGAAACAGCCATGTCAACTAATTAATTATCTTATTCAGTTATCATATAGAGGTCACAGCAGCTAAAA
The DNA here is from genome assembly GCF_000147115.1 of Myotis lucifugus. Classification (NCBI taxonomy): domain Eukaryota; kingdom Metazoa; phylum Chordata; class Mammalia; order Chiroptera; family Vespertilionidae; genus Myotis; species Myotis lucifugus. The sequence continues at coordinate 10,790,873 of NW_005871068.1, forward strand.
CAAAAAGTACTTTACTTTTCCAATTTTCTGCATCAAATTGGGTTCTGCTATTCAGTCGTCGGCAAACTCATTAGTCAACAGAGCCAAATATCAACAGTACAACAATTGAAACTTCTTTTGAGAGCCAAATTTTTTAAACTTAAACTATATAGGTAGGTACATGGTTATTAACTTAATTAGGGTACTCCTAAGGCTTAGGAAGAGCCACACTCAAGGGGCCAAAGAGCCGCATGTGGCTCGCGAGGCGCAGTTTGCCGACCACAGTGCTATATCCATGAAACTTTTAAAAAATGAATCATCTGGCCGAGGCCGGTTTGGCTCAGTGGATGGAGCATCGGCCTGCGGACTGAAGGGTCCCGGTTTCGATTCCGGTCAAGGGCATGTACCTTGGTTGCGGGCACATCCCCAGTGGGAGATGTGCAGGAGGCAGCTGATCGATGTTTCTCTCTCATCGATGTTTCTGACTCTCTATCTCTCTCCCTTCCTCTCTGTAAAAAATCAGTGAAAAATATTTTTTAAAAATGAATCATCTGAAAAATATGAGAGATATGCATATTATATGCAAAACAAGACAAAAAGTTGTGAAAATAAAAGGAAATCAGAGTGATTTTTTAAAATATATTTTATTGATTTTTTTACAGAGAGGAAGGGAGAAGGATAGAGAGCCAGAAACATCGATGAGAAAGAAACATCGATCAGCTGCCACCTGCACACACCCTACTGGGGATGTGCCCGCAACCAAGGTACATGCCCTTGACCGGAATCGAACCAGGGACCCTTCAGTCTGCAGGCTGACGCTCTATCCACTGAGCCAAACTGGTTAGGGCCAGAGTGATGTTTTGAGTGGATTTGAAGGTATCTCCCCATATAGGTTTGGTAAATCCCAAAGTATTCTCCCAATATGTCCTCCATCCTCATTCCCCACACCATCCAGATAATCTGCAATGCATATACCAAATTAGTACTTTCTACACTAGAGAGCAACTATATTATGGCTACACAGCCACTTGTGAGATGACCCAGGAACTTAACTGCCTTAAGTTCCAAACAACTGATTTAGAATTGGAAACTACATGTATGCTGGCTCAAGAAGGAATCCCACATGTAACTGTGAGGGAGGGAAACATGACTGCCAGGCACGCTGACAGCCAAGTTGGCCTAGCAATCACCAGGGTGGCACATGTTGCATCCAATGTCTTTGTAACTATATTTTTTTCCCTTTAAATATGAGAATACAAAATTCAGGCACTGGGATCATGAGAAAAAGAACACAGGAAAATAAGGACCTACAAGTCATCCCTGCCCTAAGTTATAGAGTTATTTGCATTAAAATGATTTCACAAATAGGGGTAGCACCATCACCAAGTTACATAACATAGTTAAATGGCACAAAATTATTTTAATTATTTCGGTTAAGCCTCTGAATTTGATGGTTTTCTCACCATGTACAGAGTAATGGGACCGTAATGAGCTTTAGTTCTAATTTGGGAAATCCTGTTTTTTGTTTCTTTTTTTGTCCTGGGCATCTCCTGCAAAATGTTGTGCCAAGATCGAAGTCATTTTGGATGAAACATTTTCAATTGGAGAAAGATCAAAGTCAACACCTTGAATGGAGCCCAAAATCTGATTGGTAACTGATCTGGATATAATTCACAGGTGTTACATGCTCCATGCTTTTGGACCTTCCATCTGTTCTGCATCATTCTGATTTTGAATAGTTAGCACTTCTGTCAGTTTATGCTAATCCAATATTCCAAATTGGACACTGGGATCAGAAGAACAAACTATCTGGCTTAAATGTAAAAGACCAACATATCTTGGTAATATATGACCTAGTGGCTATATGTGCATGGCAATGGCAGAAGTGGTCTTAGCCTTTTGATTTTTTTACAATGAAAAATTCAGGTTATCATATAGGCAACATTAATTTTCAATCATGGTCTCACAGCGCCCTGCACTGGGATATACTCTGTGTCTACCAAAAGGTAATTTATACTAATTGTGTTTAAACCCAGGCCTATTCCAAACATCATGGTACAGAAAATAAAGGTAAAAAATATATTATCATTGTTTTTAAAGGGTTGGGGACTAGTATAGTACTAGAATGTAGAAAAAGGTACCATATATGTTCATATCTTGTATATACAAGATAAAAGGTAAATGCTAATGTAGAGTATCAGACAAAGTCATGGTGATTCAAAGGAAAGGAATACTATGCTCATCACATCAGAGCAAAGTGAGATGAAGACAGATTTTGTGTAAGCGGTTGCATGTAGCAGAGTCTTGAATGAGCAATGATAATTTTAAAGAGGTGATAATTCTGTAGTGATAACATTGAGAATGACGAGCTACTCTGAAGGAAGAACATGCATACACATGAAATGATAAAAAGCTTCTGCACAGCAAAAGAAACCATCAACAAAACAACAAGATAGCCCACTGCATGGGAGAACATATTCGCCAATGTTATCTCTGATAAGAGTTTAATCTCCAAAATTTACAGGGAACTCATATAACTTAACAAAAGGAATATAAACAACCCAATCAAAAAATGGGCAAATGACCTAAATAGACACTTTTTGAAAGAGGACATTCAGAAAGCCAAGAGACATATGAAAACATGCTCAAAGTCACTAATCATCTGAGAGATGCAAATCGAAACAACAATGAGGTACCACCTCACACCTGTCAGAATGGCTATTGTCAACAAATCAACAAGTGCTGGAGAGGATGCAGAGAAAAAGGAACCCTCATTCACTGCTGGTGGGAATGCAGATTGGTGCAGCTACTGTGGCAAATAGTATGGCACTTTCTCAAAAAATTAAAAATGGAACTGCCATTTGACCCAGTAATCCCACTTCTAGGAATATATCCCAAGAAAACAGAAACACCAATCAGAAAGGATATATGCACCCCTATGTTCATAGCAGCACAATTTACAATAGCTAAGATTTGGAAATAGCATAAATGCCCATCAGCAGATGAGTGGATTAGAAAACCTAGGTACATCTTCACAGTGGAATACTACACTGCTATAAAAAAGAAGGAATTCTTACCATTTGCAACAGCATGGATGGACCTGGAGAGCATTATGCTAAATGAAATAAGCCAGTCAATGAAAGAAAAATGCCACATGATCTCACTCATTTATGGATAATTAAGACCATTATAAACTGATGAACAGAAATAGATATAGAGGCAGAGCAACATCGAACAGACTGTCAAACTACAGCGGGAAGGCCGGGGAGGGTTGGGTGAGGGAGTAAGAGATCAACCGACGGACTTGTATGCATGCATATAAGCATAACCAATGGACACAAGACACTGGCAGGTATGGGAGGCCAGGGGAAAGTCAAGGAGAGAAAAAAAAAGGAGACATATATAATACTCTTTGTAATACTTTAAGCAATAAAACAAAATTAAAAAAAAGAAAAATACCACATGACCTCACTAATTTATGGATAATAAAAAACAATATAAACTGATGAACAAAAATAGATACAGAGGCAGAGCAGCATTTAACAGACTGCAAACTATAGTGGGAAGGCTGGGAGGGTTGAGGGGGAGGTAAGAGATCAACTGAAGGACATATATTCATGCATACAAGCATAACTAATGGACGCAAGACACTGGGAGGGAGGTGAGGGCATGTGCCGTGGGGGTAGGGGGTGCTGGGGGAAGATCAATTGAAAAAAAAGGAGACATATGTACTACTATTTGTAATACTTTAAACAATAAAAAAATACTGAAATGTTATCCTATTATTGTGACCTGAGGGTTGTGGGTGTAGTTCATCTGAAGTAGAACAGAGAAAAAGTGTCCAGAAGAGTCCAGAAGCATAAAGATGGAAGCTCATTTTGATGTCGTCAGTAAATACCAAAGGAAAATTTATTTAATTATTTAATACTATAGGCCAGTGGTTCTCAATCTTCCTAATGCCGCGACCCTTTAATGTTGTGGTGACCCCCAATTTCATTGTTACAAATTGAACATAATTAAAGCGTGTGATTAATCACAAAAACAATATGTGTTTTTCGATGGTCTTAGGCGACCCCTGTGAAAGGGTCGTTCAACCCCCAAAGGGGTCGCGACCCACAAGTTGAGAACCGCTGCTATAGGCAATATGGAGTCATTAAAGGTTGCAGAGCAGAATGTTGACTCTATTAGATATACTTTTTGGAAAGACAGCTTTAATTCCACTGAATATAATGAACAGAAATGGTAGACAATACAGGAAATTATCTATGTGACAGTGTAAGAGGCTTTGAAAGATTTTGTGAACACAATACTGGTTGATGACACTGGTTATCTTAAGGGAGAAGGAAGACAGGTCAATATTGAGGCAGATTCTATGGACCTGTGCAATTGAATCGGAGACTGAAAGCAGAGGAGGCAGAAAAGGTAAGCTTTACCAGCCAAGGTTATGAATTTGAATTTTGTTTTAAGACTGACAAGAGGGCAATAGATAGATATAATTCCACATACATTTAAAAGATATGAAGGGACATGGGCCACCATCTAAAGTCCTGATACATGATTGAGTACAAAATGTTACTTCTTCTGACTATAGTAATGATTAATTTTGTCATATATCTTCCAGAAATTCAGACCTAGATGAGGTCCTTGTGAGAAAGAAAGGAGGGAGGAAAGAGGTACCACCCATCCCTTCCCCCCCAAACATACACTGCTTTGTAGGCTGTTGGAGAGACAGAGATAATGAGGAATTGGCAGGGAACAAATAATGAAAGACATATTGATATGATAGTTTTCATGTACTTAATGTGGATATAAAAATTCACAAACAAATATATCTATAAATAAATACACACACACACACACACACACACACACACACTGGAAATATAAAAAGAGATTGATAGCCCTAACCGGTTTGGCTCAGTGGATAGAGCGTCAGCCTGCGGACTGAAAGGTCCCAGGTTCAATTCAGGTCAGGGCATGTACCTTGGTTGCAGGCACATCCCCAGTGGGGGGTGTGCAGGAGGCAGCTGATCGATGTTTCTCTCTCATCGATGTTTCTAGCTCTCTATCCCTCTCCCTTCCTCTCTGTAAAAAATCAATAAAATATATTTTTAAAAAAAAGAGAGATTGATATTTATATTCCTAGTAATACAATGTGCACATGTCAATGTTGAAGATGACTTTACTGAAGTCATAACCATCTGAGTTATTCCAAAATATTCAGGTTTTCTTTTTGGTATTTATGAAAATGGTAAATTATATGACTCTGATGGTGCTACAAGAACTACTGAATATTATATGTCATAAATATACTTTAGTGTGTTCTAGCGCATGCTTCTCTATAAATCTCTAATGCTATGTTTATGGGTGAAAAAATAATTGTGCCCTTACCAGAAACAGGGTCATGAATATGAACTTATTTTTGTTAAAAGATGATACATTCAGTTTTGGCTAAAGTTTGATGAACTATGTGGGTATTTTAGGGAAAACAACCACTAGGAAATGCGAGGTTTGGGTTGTGAAAGACACCAAAATCAGATATTTAAATCAATTTATAGAGAAACGTGGATTAACTCATTATATAAAATTACTGAGTAAAGGAAGAAGAATTCACAGGCCAGAATATTTGGTTGAGATTAAAAACTTTTGGAAATCAAAAGGAAATAATTTTTCATCTTGATTCTATAATTCTTGTCATCAAATGTGCCCGATTCTGCCTTAAGGAATTTGTTGTGAAAACATGATTCCAAGTAGCTTCCGTTGGACATGCCCTAATATAGTGTGTCTCTTTAGAATTCATTCCTTGATCAAACCAGTGATCAAGAGGAAATCATGCAAAAGAGGTCATGCCCTGACCAAACAGTTGCAGGATAACATTTAGTGGCATCTTTCTAGCTCTGGAAGAGAATTATTGTCACACAAAAAGACAAAACCTCGGCCTGGCAATTAATGTGCTATATATATTAGCAGTTCACTCCTAGCAGTCAAATGAGCAGAATATCAAGCTGCAGTACTGCATTACTTAACATGAGCAAGCCACAAATGAGACAGGGAGGCATGATTTAAGAAGTGACCCTGAAATAAAAGCCAAAGATCCTCAATCATGTGTGTTTGTGTGTGTGTGCATATGTGTAGGTCGACTCTTTTTAAATCACCAAAGTTTTTATATCACTGAAAGAACTAGGGTTCAGGTAAGGTGCATATGGAAAAAATTCACTGAGAGAGCCTCTGCATAAGCCAAGAAGAATACTGAAGGGCATGATGGCAAGGGAAATATGACAAAATACTTAATTGTCTGGATTGTGAGGAAAAGGAAACAGTGAAAGGCATTTCTCCATCCATCCATTCATTTATTCATTCAATATATACTAATTGAATACTTCTTAAATGCCAGAGACTGGTTTGGCATTGTGGTCATAGAAGTGAACAAATAATTTCATACTCTGAAGATGCTTGCATTTTGGGGTGGGGAGCCATATTATAAATAAAAGTATAAGAACCAAAGAGAGAGTGCTTTGTTAGGGTGTTCAGGGAAAGCCTGTATAATCTCAATGAAACGAAATAGGAAACCATACAAAACATCTGTGCAGGGAGAAAGGTGATCATCCTCAACAAAAGAAAAAATGTAGTGTAAAAGCCCTGAGCTAGGAATATGCTTGGTATAGATGGTTATTAAAAATCAAGAAGGCTAGTGAAGTGGGAGGAGGGTGAGTCGGGGGGAAATGGTAGGAAATGAGGTAGAACAGGGAGCCAGGTAAGGTGAGTTTCACCGGCCAAGGTTAAGAATTTGGATTTTGATCCACTCATCTGCTGATGGGCACTTAGGCAGTTTCCAACTCTCTCTGGCTACTATGTGGATAACAGGCTGAAGAATTAGAAGCAAGATAACAAGTTAGGTGGTTACTGCAGTTACGCATGAGAGTGTGGTGAGGATGGGAGTAGAATGAAACAATTAGTGAGATGTCTTAGAAGAATGGGTTTCAAAGTGTGGTCCCAGAACCAGCATCTGGAGACTAGTTACAAATGCAAATTCTCAAGTCCTGCACCATCTACTCACTCAGAGACTCTGGGAGTGAATGGCAGCCAATGTGTGTGTTAACAAGCCCTGCAGGCAATCCAATGTGTGCTGCAACATCAAGATTACTGCTTTAGAAGGAAAGGCTCACTTAGTTGTTATGGGTTCTGAATAATTCCAGCACTTTTGCATCACTTAGTCAATTAAATCATGTGTACAATATATTTGTGATTGTCGAAATTTCTACCTTAGAAATCAGGGATTTGTTTATCCAATGAGAACATTTAGAACAATGGGAAATGGGGGAAAATTTTAAACATGGGGGTGTCAACTCAAATACACATAGTTGCAGTACCTAAAGATGAATTTCTTGTTCTAAGGAGAGAGAGAGAGAGAGAGAGAGAGAGAGAGAGAGAGAGAGAGAAGAGAAGAGGAGAGGAGAGGAGAGGAGAGGAGAGGAGAGGAGAGGAGAGGAGAGGAGAGGAGAGGAGAGGAGAGGAGAGGAGAGGAGAGGAGAGGAGAGGAGAGGAGAGGAGAGGAACATAGATTTGTTGTCCCACTTATTTATGCAATCATTGGTTAATTCTTGTATGTGCCTTGACTGCGGATGGAAGTAGCAACCTTGCTGTATCAGAACAATACTCTAACCAACTGAGCTATCTGCCAGGACTCTAATTCATTTCTAATACAGTATCAGGCTACTTAGTACAACCTTTAATTTAAATTTCCAAGAGACTTTCATGAAAGAAAAATATAACTGAATTTAATGATTTCATTATCAATGGTAAACAATTACTTGGGAGATTTTCAGAGAAGCCATAACTTCAAATTTTAACTGTGATGGGCATCTAAATTAACAAAAACTGAAACTCCCAAATCAACATGAATTGTACCTAATTGTCTCACAGTCTACAATGTTAAATTGAGAAGTGCCTAAAACCTGAATATTTTGAGTTGCTATTTTGGGCTGAAAGCATTATCAGTCACAACAGAGACTTGAAAGGGCAAACTTTTTTTTTTTTTGAGAAAGCTAACTACCAAAAATAAATCCATTGGGGAAAGCCTCTCAGATTTGATGGTATGAATTTCCACTTGTTATTACATATAAAATGTTTCAGAGACTCTCTTTGCTAGAAGCAAAAATTTGAAGAGACAGAATTAAAAATGACGAATCTTAATACAAACTTATTTTAAAACATACACACATATGTATGTGTGTATCTCTGTAGCCTCTCTATGTATTTTTTATTTTTAAATCTTTATTATTGAAAGGATTACATATGTCCCATTTTACCCCCATTGACCTCTTCTAGCTCACCTTCATCTCCCATCCTGCCCCAGGTCTTCACCACCATATTGTTTGTTTCCATGTGTTATACATATATGCTGCCTTCCCTCTGAGGTTTGAAAGTCTGGTCATTGCTCATACGTCTCTGGATCTATTTTGTTCATCATTTAATTTTGTTTATTACATTCCACATACGAGTGAGGACACATGATACTTATCTTTCTCCAACTGGCTTATTTTGCTTAGCATAATACTCTCCAGGTCCATCCATGATGTTGCAAATGGTAAGAGTTCTTTCTGTTTTACAGCTATGTAGTATTCCATTGTGTCATTTTTATCCACTTATCTGCTGATGGGTACTTGGGCTGTTTCCAAATCTTAGCTATTAGAAATTGCACTTTTATGAACATAGGGGTGCATATGCCCTTGCTCATTGGTGTTTCTGATTTCTTAGGCTATATTCCTAGAAGTAGGATCACTGGGTCAAATGGTAGCTCCATTTTTAATTTTTTGAGGAAACAGCTTACTGTTTTCCACAGTGGCTGCGCCAATCTGTATTACCATCAGCAGTGTATTAGGGTTCCCTTTCCTCCACATCCTCAACAGCACTTGGCGTTTGTTGATTTATTGATGATAGCCATCCTGACAGGTGTGAGGTGATACCTCATTGTTGTTTTAATTTGTATTTCTATGATGATTATTAAATTTAAGCATTTTTCCATATGTCTATTGAATATCTGTATGTCCATTTTGTAGAAGTGTGTCTATTTAGGTCTTTTGCCCATTTTTAAATTGGATTATTTGTCTTCCTTTTGTTAAGTTGTATGAGTTCCCTGTATATTTTGGAAATTAATCCTTTATCATACATATCATTGACAAATACGTTCTCCCAAGCAGTGGGTTATCTTCTCATTTTGCTGTGTAGAAGCTTTTTATTTTGAAGTAATCTCATTTATTTTCTTCTTAGTTTCCTTTGCCCTAGGAGATGTATTGATAAACATATCACTACAAGAGATGTCTGTATTTTGCTGCCTATGGTTTCTTCTAGGATTTTTATGGTTTCACTTACATTTAAGTATTTTATCCATTTTGAATTTATTCTTGTGTATGGTGTAAGTTGTTGGTCCAGTTTCATCTTTTTTTCATATGCTTGTCCAATTTCTCAACACCATTTGTTGAGACTGTCTTTACTCCATTATATACTCTTGCCTCCTTTGTCAAATATTAATTGAGCATAATGGCTTGGGTCTATTTATGTGTCCTATGTTCTGTCCCATTGATCTATATGCCAGTACCAGGCTGTTTTGAGTACTAGTAAAGTGGTTTTATAGTATAACTTGATATCTTGTATTGTGATTCCTCCAACTTTGTTGTTTTTCCAGTTTGAATGGCTAGTCTTTTATGATTCCATATACATTTTTGAGTGTTTGCTCTGGATCTATGAAATATGCAGTTGATATTTTAATAAGGATTGCATTGAATCTATAGATTGCTTTGGGTAGTATGGGCATTTTAATGATGTTGATTCTACAAATCCATGAACATGGTATATTCTTCCACTTGTTTATATCTTCCTGTATCTCTTTTTTCAACATCCATCCTGTAGTTTTCCCAATACAGGTTTTTTACCTACTTGGTTAAGTTTATTCCTAAGTATCTTAATTTTTTGTTGCAATGGTAAATGGCATTGTTTTTTTAGTTTCTCTTTCTGAGAGTTCATTATTAGTGTATGAAAATGTCACAGATTTCTGGGTGCTAATTTTTTATCCAGCTACGTTGCCAAATTCATTTATTAAATCTAGTATTTTTTTGATGGAGTGTTTAGGGTTTCTTTTTGTGTACAATATCATGTTATCTGCGAATAATGACAGTTTTAGTTCCTCCTTCACAATTTGGATGCCTTTTCTTTTTCCTTCTTGTTTCATCACTAGAGCTAGGACTTCCAGTACTATGTTGAACAAGAGTGGTGAAAATAGAAATCCCTGTTTTGTTCCTGTTCTTAGGGGAAATGGTTTTAGGTTTTGCCCATTAAATATGATGTTAGCTCTAGGTTTGTCCTATATGACTTTTACTTTGTTGAGGTATGATCCCTCTATTCCCATGTAGCTGAGAGCTTTTATTAAAAAAACAAAAACAAAACAGTGATGGATTTTGTCAAATGCTTTTTGTGCATCAATTGATATGCTCATGTGATTTTTGTCTTGCAATCTGTTTATGTGCTGTATCACATTTATTGTTATGCAAATATTGTATCAGCATTGAATCCCCAGAATACATCCTACTTGGTCATGGTGCATGATTTTTTAATGTATTCCTGGATGCAATTTTTTTTTTATATTTCACTGAGAATTTTAGCATCTTTGTTCATTGGGGATATTGGCCTGTAATTCTCTTTCTTTGAAGCATCTTTATCTGGTTTTGTATTTAGGGTAATGCTTGTCTCATTTAAAGAGCTTAGAAGGGTTCCTTCCTCTTGATTTTTCTGTAATAGTTTTTCTGTAATAGTTTGAGAAGGATAAGTGTTAGTTCTTCTTTGAATGTTTAGTAAAACTCCTATGTGAAACAGTCTGGACCAGGGCTTTTGCTTGCTAAAAGTTGTTTTTTTAATACGTTTTATTGATTTTCCACAGAGTGGAAGGGAGAGGGATAGAGAGTTAGAAACATCGATGAGAGAGAAGCATTCATCAGCTGCCTCCTGCACACTCCCTACTGGGGATGTGCCCGCAACCAAGGTACATGCCCTTGACCGGAATCAAACCTGGGACCCTTGAATCCACAGGCTGACGCTCTATCCACTGAGCCAAACCGGTCAGGGCTGGAAGTTTTTTGTTGTTGTTTTGTTTCATTTTGTTTTGTCTTGTTTCTTTTTTTATCAGTAGTTATTGGCCAATTCAGGTTTTCTGATTCTTTCTGATTGAGTATTTTTTCTAGGAATATGTCCATTTCATCCAGATTGTCCAGTTTTTTTTGAATATAGCAATTTATAGTATTTTTATGATCCTTTTTATTTCTGTGGGGTCAATTGATACGTCACCTTTTTCATTTCTGATTTTGTTTATTTGGGTCCTCTTTTGTTTCTTGATTAGTCTGGCTAGAGGTTCATCAATCTTGTTTATCTTTTCAAAAACCTGCTCTTGATTATGTTGCTCTTTTGTATTTTTTTTTTAGTCTGTATACCATTTATTTCCACTCTGGTATTTATTATTTCCTTCCTTCTATGAACGCTGGTCTTTTCTTGTTTTGCTCTTTCTAATTCTTTAAGTTGTAGTGTTATATAACTTCTTAAAAGTTTTTCTTGTTTTTTGATGTAGGCCTGAAGTGCAATGAACTTCCTTCTCAGGACTGCTTTCACTGTGTCCCATAGATTTTGGTATATTTTGTGTTCATTTCATTTGTTTCCAGGATTTTTAAAAAAATTTCCACCTTGATCTCTTTGGTAATCCATTATGTTTTAATAATAATAACATGCTATTTAGCCTCCATGGGTTTGAATGTTTTGAGTGTTTTTATCATAGTTGATTTCTAATATCATTGCATTGTTATCTGAGAAGATGCTTAATATTATTGAAATCTTCTTGGTCTTGTAGAGACTTAGTTTGTATACTAACATGTGGTCTATTTTTGAAAATATTCAATTTGTACTCGAGAAGAATGTATGTTCAATAGCTTTGTGGTGAAATGTTCTGAAAATGTAAATTAATTCCTTATGATCTATTGTATCATTTAGGATCATTGTTTCCTTGTTGATTTTTTTGCCTAGAAGATTTATCCAGTGATGTCAGTGGGGTGTTAAAGTCCCCTACTATGATTATATTGCTGTCAATATCTCTTTCTTGATATCCTCCAGAAGGTATATATATATTTGGATGCTCCTGTATTGGGTACATATATATTAGCAGAGTTATATCCTATTGTTGTATCAATCCCTTTAGTATTATGATGTGGCCTTCATTATCTCTTGTTCTGGCTTTCACTTTGAAGTCTCCTTTGTGATATGAGTATTGCTACACCAGATTTTATTTAATTTCTATGTGCCTGGAGAAATTTTTTTTTCTCATCCCTTTGTGGGAAAGCATGAGACTTGGTTGGAAAGTTTGTAAAGAGGAAATTCCAAGGAAAGGGAAGTATATGGAAGGCCATCCACCCGAATTCTGACTTAGGGGAGTGCTGAAGGTGGCACCCCTAATTATTCCTTGGCCTTTCCTAACAAGTCTGTGCATATTCAGACCCCCGGGTGTTTCTGGAATGATTATGCTTACTCTTTGGGTGTCCTTGCTGAAAGTACACTACAAACACATATATCCTCCCAATATTACTTACCCTACTGATTGTATCTAAAAGATAAACTTTATCTCAAACTGCTGCTACAATAAAAGCCTAATGAGGCTATCTGGTTCCTTTAGCCAGGCAGTCACTTAGCCCTCTCTTTCCCAGCAAACTTTGTGTCAGAGTAATCCATTCATCTGTTGCTCAGGGTCTGCTGGTCAGCCCCAACATCCCTTCATTTTCATTCTGCGTGAGTCCTTTTTTCTGATGTGGGTCTCTTGGAGACAGCATATATATGGGTCATGTTTTCTTATCCTTTCAACTACTCTATGTCTTCTCACTGGAATATTTAAGCCATTTGCATTTAAGGTTATTATTGATAGGTACTTATTTATTGCCATTCTCATTCTTTGTTGTTCTCTTTCTATTTCTTCTTCTTACAACTTCCCTTTTAGCATTTCTTGCAGTGCTCGTTTGGTGGTAATAAACTCTTAGCTTTTTTTTTTTTTTTTGTCTGTGAAGCTCTTTATTTCATCTTTGATTTTGAATAATAGTGTTGCTGGATAGAGTAATCCTGGGTTCAGTTTCTTGATTTTTATTACCTTTTATACTTCATGCCATCCTTTCTGGCCTAAAGTTTTTATATTAAGGAGAAAGCTGACAGTCTAATACAGTGATGGCGAACCTTTTGAGCTCAGCATGTCAGCATTTTGAAAAACCCTAACTTAACTCTGGTGCTGTGTCACATATAGAAATTTTTTGATATTTGCAACCATAGTAAAACAAAGATTTATATTTTTGATATTTATTTTATATATTTAAATGCCATTTAACAAAGAAAAATCAACCAAAAAAATGAGTTTGCATGTCACTTCTGACACGCGTGTCATAGGTTCGCCATCACTGTTCTAATAGGAGCTCCCTTGTAGATAACTTTCTGTGTTTCTCTTGCAGACTTTAAGGGTCTTTCTTCATCTTTACTGTTTGCCATTTAAATTATTATGTGCTTAGGTGTGGGTATTTTGGGGTTCATCTTGAGTGGACTCTGTGTTTGCTGAACTTGAGTGACTTTTCTCTTCACGTGGGTAGCAAAAAGTTCTTCCATTATTTCTCCAAACAGGTCCTCTATTCCTTGTTTGGATTCTCATTTTCTGGTACCCTTATGATACGAATGTTATGTTTCATGTTGTAAATCTCCCTTAAACTGTCCTCCTACTTTTAATTTTTTTCCCATTTGCTGCTCTGAATGGGTATTTTTTTCCTACCTTAAGTTCTAATTCACTGTTTTGGTCCTTAGCTTCTTCTAGTCTACTGTTGAATCCTTCAGGGTGTTCTTTATTTCAGCTGTCATTCCTGATTTACAATTTATTCTTATTTATTTTTTCAATCTCCCTTTTCATGTTGGTGTAGATCTCATTAAGTCCCTTAATATTCTCATTAATCAATTTATGAATGTCATTAATTTTTTTGTAGTTCTCAGTTATTTTTTGAGCACCCTTACCATTATGCTGAATTATTCAACTGGCTAATTGCTTGCCTCTATTTCATTTAGTTCCTCTTCTGGTGATTCCCTCCTTTTCTTTCATTTGGGGTTGGTTCTTTGTTTCCCTATATTTGCTTCCCCTTTGTATTTGTTTCTGTGTATTATATTGAAATGCTATGCCTCCCAGATTTTGTGGGGTGGTCTTTTGTAGTAGTTGTTTTGTTGGACCCAGTGGTGCAAGCTCTCAGATCTCCTGAGCCAGGTGCTCTAGGAAAGCCCCTTACCTGAGTTATTTGGGTTCTCCTGTTGTAGTTGGATCTTTAATGTGTTTCTTTTCCCATTTTTGGATAGAGTCTCCTCTCAGGCTGGCTGACTATGTGGCTCACCCTGACCACATCATGCAAGCTATTGTGGAGTGCTGACCAAACAAAACAAAATACAACAAAACAAAACATGAAGCAGAAAAAACAAAACAAACATGTACACAAGACCACTACAGCACCAACAAAAGTGACCACCATAGATAAGATAACTAGGCAAGAGAAAAGAGAGCAGGATGACAGGAAAAAATTAAAAAATACTAGGAGAAAAAAAATTAAAAAAACAAACAATGAACAAACAAAACAAAAACAAGAAAGGGGGGGCAGAATATGTAGATGCAGATCTGAAATAAAGAAAATAAGAATAAAGATTTAGAGGAATAGGAAAGGAACAAGATTTAAAATAAAGGAGGAAGAAAAGAAATAAAAAGACAAGAAAAAATATTTGAAAAGGAAAATAGAGGAGAACACACATAGACTAAAAATAAGAAAAGAAAAAAGATGAGAAATCTGGAGAAAAAGTAAAGAGAGAAAAACATTGATTAGTGAAAAAAAGAAAGATAAAAAAAATAAGTAGGGAAAGGAAGAGGAAAATTAGATATATGAACGAAACATCAGAAACTAGAATAATAAAAAATAAAGAAGATAAATAAGATACATTTAAAAATGGAAAAAAAGGAAAGAGTAAAATTAAAGAAAAGACAAAAGGGAGGAAAAAAGAGTGAACAAGAAAAAGGAGAAAAAAGAAAAAAAAGTGATGTTTGTTTCAGCTGAGTTTAATGCCCCATGGCAGCTTGCTTTGGATACCACTCTTCTGTTCTGTCTGACAATTCTGGGCTTCCTGTTAGGTACTTAGGAACTAATCACTGTCGGCACTGTCTTTTGGCCTTCAGCAACCTGCCTGAAGCTCCAAGTGATCCAATGATCCACTGCTTATGTCTGTCTCCAAAGGCCTTGGTCTCAAGCAGGAGGGGCCAATTTGCCCTATAAATTAGGTTTGTTAGTAGCACAGGGCCCAGGGCTAAGTAAACTTCCAGGTTCTCCTACTCCACCTCCGCCTGTCTTTTCCTGCTAGCCAGCTGTCAATCTTAGTCACTCAAAAGTCTTTTTCTGAAAAGGCTTTAGGCTGGGGAGGTGCTGTTTATATTTCAGGGAATATGGTGGGTGTGTTTCCCTGTCTCAGAGCTACTCTGCCCTTGGTTGGACATAGATCCTTGTATGGAGACCAACGGGGTCAGCTGGAAATCTGGAGTTTTTATCAGTCCTCCCATGCAGGGAAAATATTAGTCTCATTCCCAGAATAGTGGTACTTAAGGCCCCTCACCCAATCCAGTCACTGAGGGCTCCTTGAGACTGTTCAAACCCATAAGCTTGGCCTCTGCATTTGTTTCCTCTGAAAAGCTCAAAATACAGGGTGTGGCAGGCAGGACTCCTGAGGGTGGGGAGGACCGTATGACCTAGGGTAGAGTGTTTTTCTTTACCTGCCCTCTGGCTGTTGGGAGCAGCTAGCTCCTCTCAGTTAAAATGACTGTTTCTGTTTTGAGACCTAAGACCAAATGCTCCTGGCTTCTATTTTCCCAAGTCTCACTTGAACGCTTCCCACCCCAGCCTCTCCTTAGGTACCTGGAGTCCACATCTCCCTCCCTGCACCGAAACCCTCGTGAGTAGTTACAAATGAAAACTCCTGGGCTCTGGGTTTAGAGAAAACAACAACAACAACAACAACAACAACGACAACAACACACACACACACACACACACACACACACACACACACACACACAAATGAAACTATGAAACTGCAGCTTTCTCTCCAACCAGCTTGGTCTAGGGCTGGCAGTGGTCGGCAAACTCATTAGTCAACAGAGCCAAATATCAACAGTACAATGATTGAAATTTCTTTTGAGAGACCAAGTTTTTAAACTTAAACTATATAGGTAGGTACATTGTTAACTTAATTTGGGTACTCCTAAGCCAGCCTTTGCTAAAAAGGTCCTCAATCTGAGGGGTCGACCTCAGGGAACGCACCCCCACTTCTTCTAACGCCACTTCTTCAAAATAGACTCGCCCAGGCCAAAAACCGACTTCTGCGCATGGGCCACGAAGTTTCGATCACACTGTACATGCATGCATGCATGTGGTATTTTGTGGAAGAGCCACACTCAAGGGGCCAAAGAGCCGCATGTGGCTCCCGAGCTGCGGTTTGCCTACCACTGGTCCAGGGGCTCCAGGCTGTGCTTGCAGCCAGCAGCCCTGCCTTTTTCACAGCTGGGTGTTACAGGGCTGCAGGTCTGGTTTTGATGTTTGGGCTGTGTAGCCTAGCCTGGGTTATGGGCCTCTATCTTCTGAGGGGACATACACTCCCTTAGCTCCCTTAGCTGCTAGTTCCCTTCACATACTTGGCGCCACACCTGAACTGAGTCAGATCCTCTCTCGACCTCGCCCTTCCTACCAGTCTCCAGGTGTTTTCTGTCCTTCCTTGATACAGGTCTCCTCCTCAGCTGGACCTCAGTTAGTAATTCCAGTGAATTTATTCCAATTTAGTTGTAATTCCAGTCTGGCCCTGGGACAAGATGCATGACTGGTATGCTTATTCTGCCTCCAATTTTCTAAATGAAATTCAAGTTACACTTGCAGGCCATGGGAAAGCACTACCCACACTCTATATATTTGTGTATATACATGAAAAATGACTATAGATAAATGAGAACTAAATTCTCCAAACTTTAAGCCTAGTTCACCAGAATTCTTTTTATTTAACAGAAAACATGATTTAGTGACTAAAGACTAGTCTAAAATTTATCAACTCACATTGAGAGTTGAGGCTAAGTGTTTTATTTGTTCACTGAAGATAGTATAAAATGGACTGATGCCATTAGACACATGCATTTAAAACCTTGGAGAATCCAAAATAACCAAATGGTGACTTCCATAAAAACTTCTAGGCAAGAATGTCTGACCATGTAGAATGTTAAGAGCTGAGGACACATGACAAAGATCTTAAGCTGTAGGGTGGTTTTGCTCCAAAGTTATTTCACACAACATACAATAATTCTTTAAGTTCTGGATGTACAATGTACAGCATGGTAAATATAGTTAGTAATTGTCCTATATAATAAAAGGCTAATATGCAAATCAAACGGCAGAACGACCAGTCACTATGACGTGCACTGACCACCAGGGGGTAGATGCTCAATGCAGGAGCTGCCCCCTGGTGGTCAATACGCTCCCACAGGGGGAGTACCACTCAGCCAGAAGCCGGGCTCACAGCTGGGAGCACAGCGGCTATGGTGGGAGCCTCTCCTACCTCTGCAGCAGCACTAAGGACCCCTCGGGGGATGTCTGCCTGCTGGCTATCCCCCAAGGGGTCCCGGACTGCGAGAGGGCACAGGCCAGGCTGAGGGACCCCCCCCCCAGTGCACAAATATTGTGCACTGGGCCTCTAGTATGCCTATAATTTGCTAAGACAGTTGATCTTATATGTTCTCACCACAAAAAACTGTGATTATATGAGGTGATGGATATATTAATTAGCTTGTTTGTGATAATCATTTCATTATAAATAACAAAGTATCATGCTGAACAACTTTAATATACATAATTTTTATTTGTCAGTTAAACCTCAATAAAAATAGGAAAAATAAACATTTCTACCTCCTAAAAAATACAACAATGCTACTCATTGCAGTAGAACACAGTGGGATTCAATTACAACCCTAATGAATAGGGGACATATTGCTGTGAACCCCACTGGTTTTACACTGTGGATATTGGAAATCTCATGGAACAATAACCTCACAAGAACAGGAAGCTTGACTTTGCATTAGGATTATTTGGCAGAAGATGGTGTTCAAAAGGTAAGATAGACTATCTTGATCACTATAGTAATGCATATTCACAGAATACCCAGAAGACAGGGACACAGACTCAATGGCATAGAAGTTTCTGTCTACATATGTAATTTAAATTTCAAAAACGAACAAAAATTCAGACAAACACAGTTGACATATAAATTCCATGGCTGATATTCCTTTTTGGTCTTACTGTCTATTACTACTTCCTTTCACTGATACTATTTGTCATTCTCTCACCTAGACATTCACGAGACTCCTCTATTATCCACTTACAAATATGGTCTCAAGACAGGTTCTCAACATATTTGGGGTCCATAACAGGAGGGAAAGAGGTAGCACAGGTGTTATGTTTAACCTGTTTATGGTCAACAGCAAGTGACCATCAAAATGTGGGCTCCCCCATGGCATGCTCATTTCTGATACTGTTTCCTAGCAAAAGAAAAAGTTGGAGCGCCTCTAGGACTCAAATGGTTTAGCAACTTCAGTTTCTTATGGAAGTTACCATACTTCATAATAATTTTGGATTGCCTCTCTGAAAGAACTTTGAAAATTCTCCATAATATATCCAATTCCATATAAATAGCCTGCTCTGGAATTTTATATTATTTTAGCTTATCAGAACATTTTATATGGGGGATAGGTTTATATCAATACTTATATTTCATTATATACTTAAACTTTATTAATCACCATTTACTGAACACATTCAGACCACTGTCCTTCCTCTGTTTCTCCACTTGTGTTTAATAATTGCATTATAGTATATTTTTAAAATCACTGGTCAATATTTAAAGGAATTTAAAGAAAAGAATAAAAGAAGATTAATTGATTAACTTCTAAGGATCACATGGGGGTGAGATTACAAAAACACATTAAAAAGGATTAAAATATCCATTTTAGAAATGAGGAAACTTAGATTCAAACACCTTACATGCCAATATGCTGTTAGGCTACTTGTCCATGATCATGCAATTAGAAAGCATTAGAATCAATATTTTGAAAAATTTTAGTTTTTATTGAGGTAACATTGGTTAATAACATTATAAAACTTCAGGTATAAAACATTATAATTTGATATCTGACTATAATATAGTGTCCTCACCAATAAAAACCTAGTTTCTATCCTTTGCCATACATTTGACCCCTTTTACCCATTTTGTCCTCCTCCTAGTCCCTTCCCCTCTAGTAATCACCAATCTGTTGTCTGTAGCTATGAGTTTTATTATGTTTGTTTGTTTGTTTTGTGTATGTTCCACATATGGTTGAAATCATATAGATATAGTTTTTTGTTTTTTTCTGACTTATTTCATTTAGTATAATACCTTCAAGGTCCACCCCTGTTGTCACAAATTGCAATATTTTGTTTTTTATCACCTCACACCTGATAGAACGTCTATGATCAAAAAAATATAAGAAATAACAAGTGTTGGAGAGGATGTGGAGAAAAGGAAACCCTTGTACATTGTCAATGGGAATGTAAATTGGTACTGCCATTATGGAAAACAGTACAGAGGCTCTTAATATTAAGAATAGAACTACCATATTATCCAGCAATTCTACTTCTGGGTATTTATCCAAAGAATATGAAAATACTAATTTGAAAAGATACATGCATCACTATGTTCATTGTAGTATTATACACTATAGCCAAGATAAGTATCACATGATCTCACTCACATGTGGAAACTAATGAACAAAATAAATTGACGAAGAAAATAGATCTAGAGACATAGAAGCATGGAGGAATCTCAGAAGGAAGTCTGGGATAGGTGGGTGGGTCAGGAGTGATTAACCAAGGGAACTTATAAGCATACTAGAGGCCCAGTGCATGAATTCATGCAAAGGTGGGGTCTGGCGGCCTAGCCTGCAATTGGGGCCGATTGAGGACATCTCGCCCAGTCCCGAACGGGGCAGGCCGGCCAGGGGAAGGGACCACAGGAGGTTGGCTGGCTGCAGGAGGTTGGATGTGGGAGCACACTGACCACCCAGCTGGCCAAGGGGAGGGACTACAGGAAGTTGGCCAGCTGTGGAGGTTGGCTATGGGAGCACACTGACCACCAGGGGGCAGCTCCTGTGTTGAGCGTCTGCCCTGTTGTGCTCAGTGCGCATCATAGCGACCGGTTGACTGTTCAGTCGACCAGTCGTAATGGTCACTTAGGCTTTTATTTATATAGACTAGAGGCCTGGTGCATGAAGTTCGAGCAGGGGGGGGTCCCTCAGCCCAGCCTGCACACTCTCCAATCTGGGACCCCTCAGGGGATGTGCAACTGTCGGTTTAGGCCCGATCCCACAGCAGTCGGACATCCCTCTCGTAATCTGTAACCACTGGCTCCTAACCGCTGACCTGCCTCCCTGTCTGATCACCCCTAACCACTCTACCTGACTGCCTGATCTCCCCTCACTGCCTCTGCTTGCCAGCCTGGTTGCCCCCTAACTGGCCCCCTGCTGGCCTGGTCGCCCCCTAACTGTCGGAAGGAAGTCCAACATCCGGAAGATATCCGGTATTAGTATAGACTAGAGTCCCAATGCACGAAATTCATGCAAGGGGCTCACCCTTGCAGCCCGTCTTCATCTGAAAGGTCATCCCCGTCTTCATCTGGAAGGTCATCTGGAAGGACATCTGGAAGGTCGTTTAGCTGTCTGGTCTAATTAGCATATTATGCTTTTATTATTATAGATATACCTAGCCCATGGACACAGACAATAGAGTGGTGAAGGTCTGGGAGGGATTGATATGGGATGGAGGGAGACAATGGGAAAAATTAAGGGACATCTGTAATACTTTTAACAATAAAGATAAATTTAAAAAAACAGATCTGTATATTGCACTCTGTGTCCACCACCCAAAGTTAAATCTTCTCCTGTCACCATATATTAGGACCCCTTTTACCTCCTACCCCCTTCCCTCTGGAAACCACCACATTGCTGTTTACATCCAAGAGTTTCAGTTTTGTAGCCCACATATGAGTGAAATCATATAATTTTTAGCTTTTTCTGACTGACTTATTTCATCTTATGGATGAATAGTAATCCATTGTGTATCTGTACCAGTGCTTTTGAAAGGAGTAGGACAGGAGGTACTCAGAAATAACTCAATCTCTTTATATTCTCAATACCATATAGGCATCTATTTTGACATTCTTTGGAATACTGGAGTCATTTAGCCAATGGTTATCTGAATATCCTCTAAAATCTACATTCCTCATGGGGGCAAGGGAAAGCAGGGAGAGAGGACATATTATTTCACTCTTCTTTCCACTGCTATAAAAATAATATAATTTGATTTCTTCTCAAGTTAAAGTGTGAAAGCAGCCTGAGCCCCCCAACCTGCATATGCTTGCTAGCCCCAATGTTTGCCTCAGTTCAGGGACTTTCCATGTGTGGAAGTCAAACTCAGACTGACTGACACATGAATGTGAGTGTGAGAGTCTGCGTGAAGTGAAAGTTACCTTGTATCTGTCCTACGTCTCCATTAAACTGGGAGGGACTACACACACAAATATGGGAAGTATTTCCTCCAAACCCGCTGTCTTAGACTGTATGCTAAAGAATTTTAAGAAGGGCCCAGACCAGTGCCTTCAATGCAGATGTCTTTCCGTGAAATCAGAAGCCCCCAGCTAAGGATGGGAAACAGAAACTTCAGGCCTACCTAGCCTTGCACAACCTGGTATCTTGCTTGGTAGCCCTGAAAATGGATGGTGCTGGAACATCAGGCCCATACCCTGCCATTGCTGGCGGTTGGTCAGAGTGGAAGGAGAGCAGCAAGGGTGCCTCTGCATCCCTGCAGAACCCTTCCATGCACTCTAGGCCATGACGACTAGGAGGGCTGCTGAAGTGGGCCTTGAAGCCTAGGGCGTGGGCCCAGGTGGAGCTGCTGCAGGTACAGATCTTGGTGAGGAATTCTCCTAACCCTGAGATATTTCAGGCAGGAGTGATGGCACCTGGATGGCTTGGCTTCTCTGCCTTAAGGGACACATTGAGACTCAATCATGAAATTCCAGCAAAGGCAGTCAGTTACCATTCTTGTTGTGTTTAGGCAAATGATCAGGCCAAATTGAAACTAGACTTAATGTGATAGATGAATTGGTCTTAATTTGGCTCTTTAATAAAAATAAGGGTGATTTTAAGGAGAAAAATTATATTTTAATAAGAAATTATTAGAGCAAATGTTTTCTTTTCCCTTCCACCAGACCATTTATTGTAATTCTTGCTGTTGTAATTGCTCAATAATACTAAATTTTATAATACAATTTGTCTCCACCAAGTCACAAGCCCACCTCCTTCCGTGCCCAGGTCTCATTGCCCCTCTGACAGAGAGCAAGGATCTCTTGGCTCTGAAAGAAACCTTCTTCCCTCCTCAGCATTGAAGCAGTTAAGTGGAGGCCACCAATGTCCACTTTTCCTGAAAGAATTCAGACCCAAGATCCTTGAGGGGATGTGTTAGGCAGTCAGACAGACATGAGCAGAGCAAGGATGATGGGCCAACTGGAGGAGAAATGGATGGGACCCTGAGATGTGCTTCTCACCACTCCAACTTCTCTGAAACCAGAAATGAAGAAACCTGTATAGACTCCCTCTTCCTTCCTCTAAGAAAGCCAACAGGTTTTAGAACAGCTAATGGAGATAGAATCAGTAAGCCCTGAAGCTCCAGATGTTATTCCAGATCAAATCTCTGGACTGCCATTATAATCCCTTGGGTGATGAAGATGAAAAAGACTCGATCTGCTGAACATCCTACTCCCTATCTTTGAGTCTTCTATTGACTCTCCAAGGCTGAAAATCAGCTTGAGGATCTTGAGGGGGGAATGTGAAGGCAGCCTGAGCCCCTCCAACCTGCATTCCGATGCATATGCTTGCTAGCCCCAACCCCTTTTCCACTTGTGCCTAGCTAGCCTTGCAGAACCTGTTTATCAGGGGCAATAAAAAGCCCCCACAGAAGATTAACTTCTTGCACCAGCTAAGCCTGAGCAGTTGGTCGTAATCTCACTTCCCCCATTCCAACCCATAGGGGCTGCAAAGCCCATGAAAAGTCCAGAAGCCTGGTCCATATCTGGGAGACAAAGAAACTAAGGGGATAAAAAGGGAAAGCCCCCCCCCACATTCAGTGCTCAGGCTTTGGAGCCTGACTCCCCTGAGTCACTGCACTAGTGCATCTGCAAATAAAGGTGTGTTTTTTTCCTGAATCTTCCGAGTGCCTGTTGTGTGTTTTCCAGTCACCTGGTAATTTCTGCAACAAAGATACTGAGTAACAAATAACAGTCAAGTAAATCAAATATGACTAGTTTTTCATTATCCTGTACTATAACAGAAATGGTCTTATTATTTGCAAAGTCTATAAAAATTGGTCAGTAAATTAGATGATAAATTCGGAGAAAAAAAATCATCTAACTGACTTTAGATGGCAAGTTAACTCAATGCTGAAGTGACTTGTTATGGGTATTATAGCATACTCTTCCTAAAGTATGTCACCAGCAAACTATATTCTACTATGTTTCTCTCACATAGAAAATAGTTCTTCATAGTCATGTTGGTAGTCACTATTACAAAAAACATGTGGCAGTCTAAAATGACACAATATATTTAATTTAATATATTTTCTATTTTTTCTCTTTTCTTGATTACTTTTCTGCCCTGATATGTTATTTATATGCTAGGAAATTTAAATATAATCTCTAAAATTTTAAGAGGACACATTTTAGCAACAAGCATATCCATCTCTATTACAAGGCATATAATGAATCTGAAACCATTAGAAGTTTTGTTCTTGTGAAGTTCAATGAAATATAGTGTTGATAATTGATCCTAAAGGCCCTTAGCATTTTCATTTTATATGCTTTCATGTTAAAATACAGATGAAAAATTATTTTAGCCGTAGCACAAATGCCTTGTTCATGAAGCCTTCTCTGGAAGAGACAACTCTTGTGATAAAAAATTCCATGTGCTCAAATACATTTCCTAGCTAGCTCTAGTTACATTGGGGTCATGTGACTAGTTCTGTGCAAGAGTCTGTGATGATTTGGGGACTAAGGGTAACAAATTGTGTAGCTAGAAGATGGAGGAGAGCCACCTAAACTATAATCAGAAAAATGATATTTGATTATAGTAACTCAATGAGCTTCTAGGTTTTATCTGTTTTGGCAATTGGCATTATTTATCTCAAATAATACCATTTCCTATTATTTCTTTTTTAAATTTATCTTTATTGTTGAAAGTATTACAGATGTCCCCTTTTTCCCTCATTGACCCCCTCCACCTTGCCCCTGCCCCACTCCAGGCATACCACACTGTTGTCTGTGTCCAGTGGTTATGCATATATGCATACAAGTTCTTTGGTAAATCTCTTCTCATCCCCCACCCCCTTAGCTCTGAAATTCATCAGTCTGTTCTATTCTCCCATGTCTGTTTCTGTTTTGTTGGCTAATTTATTTTGTTCATTAGATTCCACATATAAGTGAGATCATGTGACACTTGTCTTTCTCTGACTGGCTTATTTCACTTAGCATAATACTCTCCAGGTTCTTCCATGCTGTCTCAAAGGGTAACAGACCCTTCTTCTTTTTTTACTGCTGCATGGTATTCCATTTGTAAATGTACCACATCTTTTTTTATCCACTCATCTGCTGATGGCCACTTTGGCTGTTACCTCCTCACTTTTCAGGCCATCTATCCTTCTTTCTTGCTTTATTGTCTATACCAGGGGGCCTCAAACTACAGCCCGCAGGCCACATGCAAATACAAATATTGTATTTGTTCCTGTTTTGTTTTTTTACTTCAAAATAAGATATGTGCAGTGTGCATAGGAATTTGTTCATAGTTTTTTTTTTTAAACTATAGTCCGGCCCTCCAACGGTCTGAGGGACAGTGAACTGGCCCCCTGTTTAAAAAGTTTGAGGACCCCTGGTCTATACAGCACTTATCACCATCTAACATACTATAAATATCACTTAATTTATTTTAAACTAGAGGCCCGGTACACAAAATCTGTGCACTATGGGGGGGTGTCCCTCAGCCCAGCCTGCACCCTCTCCAATCTGGGACACCTTGGGGGATGTCCAACTGCCCGTTTAGGCCCAATCCCTGTGGGACATCCCTCTCACAATCCAGGATTGCTGGCTCCCAACCACTTGCCTGCCTGCCTGATTGTCCCTAACCACTTCTGCCTGCCAGCCTGATCGCCCTCTAACCACTCCCCTGCCAGCCTGGTCACCCCCAACTGCTCTCCCCTGCCGACCATCTTATGGCAGCCATCTTGTAATGACATGGGGGTTGGCCATCTTGTGATGACATGGGCGTGGCCATCTTGTACCATATGGGGGTGGCCATCTTGTGTGAGGGCATGGCAGTCAATTTGCATATTACCTCTTTATTATATAGGATAACTTTAAATTCGATTCAAAGCTCCACAGAACAGGAATGCATTTTTATTTCAGTTTAGTTTACTAATATATCCCTAGTGACTTGAATTTTACTTGGAATATAGTAGACATTCCACACTTTTGCCACTTGAAAACGTTACATAATTTCTCAACCCTCAATTATACTTCCTGTTCTGCAGTTATGAAGATAAAATGAGAACATACGTAAAATGCCTAGTCTCACAAATTGAATAAATTCAATAGAGTTAAAAAATTCCACTTCCTATGAAAATTACAATGGCATTTTTTCATAGAAACAGAAAAACAATCTTAAATTTCATATGAAATCAAAAAATAACTCAAATTTCCAAAGCAATCCTGAGACTGAGGAGCAAAGCAAGAGGAATCATACTTCCTGATTTCAAATCATACTACAACACTAAAGTTATCAATGAAGCCTGGTACTAGCAGAAAAATAAACACATGGACTAGTGGAACAGAATTGAGAGCCCAGAAATAAACCCATGAATTTACGGTCAATAGTATTTGATATGTGAACCAAGAATAATCTAGGTGGAAAAGATACTGTCTTTAATAAATGGTGTCAGGAAAACTGGATATTTATCTGGGAGAATGAAGCTATAGCCCTATCTCATACCCCTCACAAAAAAATAAACTCATAATCAATTAAAGACTTAAATGTAAGAGAAGTAACATTAGAATTCCTAGAAGAAAACATAGGGGGAAAAACTTCTTGGCAGTGATCTTGACTTTTAGACACCATAAGCACAACTACAAAAGCAACAATCAACAAGTGGGAACACATCAGGCATAAAAGCTTTTGCACAGCAAAAACAGATCAACAGAATTAAAAGGCAGTCTACATAACAAACCACATATGAGATAAGAAGCTAATATCCAAAACATATAAGGAAACCATACAACACTACAGCCCAAAAAAACCCAAACAAACAAAAAAGTGATTTCATTAAAAATGGGCAAAGGAATGAAGAGAATCGAAGATGGCGGCATAGGTAAACACCGGAGACCGCCGCCGTGGACAACCACTTCAAAAATACAACTAAAAGTCGGAGCGGACATCAACCAGAACCACGGGAAGGCTGGCTGAGGAGAGTCTCTTCAACTAGAAGCAAAAACAACAGCATTCCGACGCTCAGCGGAGGCGCAGTGTGGAAAATTTAAAGGTAAGGCGGTGCGGTGGTGAGGGTGCGCGCGCAAAGCAGGCTGGCGGCTGAGGGAGCGATTGTCGTTTTCAATCAGGAGCGAGTCTCAGACTCTGGGCTACAGATCCGGGCGAGTCTCTAGGGACCCAGACTCAAATGGGAGAAGCGGGACTGTCTGGCTACGGCCCCTCCGAGGTTTGCAGTGATTGCTGGGACAGAGAGGCAGAGCCCCTGGGGACGGACTGAGAGCGGCCATAGCTGCTCCCTCCCCCCACCCTGTTGAGCCCGCCCCGCCCAAGCCCTGCGCAGAGCCATTTGCCGATCGATCGCCTCAGGCAAGGGCTGGACTAGCGCCTCCCCTGAGGACTGAAGTTTTCCCACAGCTGATTTCCACAGCCAGTCGGCCTGGTGGTCAAATCCCTCTAGTGTTAACTACAACAATTAAGGCTTGGCTAGAACAAGACTGCGCACAGAGACCACAAGGGGGTGCACCAAGAAAGCATAAAAGATGCGGAGACAAAAAAACATGACAGAAATGGAGGATATGGAGCTAAGAATCGCAATTTTGAGGGCTTGCCATAAATTTGTG
>NW_005871068.1:10818305-10823024 GCF_000147115.1 Myotis lucifugus
CCCAATTGGAAAAGCAAAATGAAAAAAGAATCCGAAAGTGTGAAGATAGTGTAAGGAGCCTCTGGGACAGCTTTAAGCGGTCTAATATCAGAGTCATTGGAGTGCCAGAAGATGAGAGACAGCAAGATATTGAAAACCTATTTCAAGAAATAATGGCAGAAAACTTCCCCCACCTGGAGAAAGAAATGGACTTACAGGTCCAAGAAGCACAGAGAACCCCAAACAAAAGGAATCCAAAGAGGACCACACCAAGACACATCATAATTAAAATGCCAAGAGCAAAAGACAAAGAGAAAATCTTAAAAGCAGCAAGAGAAAGAGGCTCAATTACCTACAAGGGAATACCCATACGACTGTCAGCTGATTTCTCAACAGAAACTTTGCAGGCCAGAAGGGAATGGCAAGAAATATTCAAAGTGCTGAATACCAAGAACCTACAACCAAGATTACTTTATCCAGCAAAGCTATCATTCAGAATTGAAGGTCAGATAAAGAGCTTCACAGATAAGGAAAAACTAAAGGAGTTCATCACCGCCAAACCAGTATTATATGAAATGCTGAAAGGTATCCTTTAAGAAGAGGAAGAAGAAGAAAAAGGTAAAGATACAAATTATGAACAACAAATATGCATCTATCAACAAATGAATCTAAGAATCAAGTGAATAAATAACCTGATGTACAGAATGAACTGGTGACTATAATGAATCAGGGACATAGAAAGGGAATGGACTGACTATTCTTGGGGGAAAAGGGGTGTGGGAGATGCGGGAAGTGACTGGACAAAAATCATGCACCTATGGATGAACTCAGTGGGTGGGGAGTGAGGGTGGAGGGTGGGGTGGGAGCTGGAAGGAGGGGAGTTATGGGGGGAAAAAAGAGGAACAAATGTAATAATCTGAACAATAAAGATTTAAAAAAAAAAAAAGAAAAAAAAATGGGCAAAGGAATGAAGAGACATTTCCCCAAAGAAAATATTGCAATGGCCAATGGTACATGTAAAGGTGCTCTGATAGCCCTAATCATCAGGAAACTGTAAATTAAAACAATAATGAGATATCACCTTGCACCTAGTAGAATAACATTATCAAAAATACAAGAGAAAAGTGTTGGTCAGATAATGTGGAGAAAGAAAACCCTTGTTTGTGGAAATGGATATTGGTATAGCCACTATGTAAAACAGTATGGTGGTTCAACCAAATAATAAAAAGAAAACTACCATATGATCCAGTAATTCTCACTTCTGCATATATATCTGAAGGAAATGAAATCACTCTCTTGAAGAGATATCTGCACGCTCATGTTCATTGAAGAATTATAGCATTATTCACCATAGCCAAGACATGGAAGCAATCTAAATGTCTGTAAACAGATGAATGGATAAAGAAAAAGGTATATTTTTCCAGCCATACAATAAAGGAAACCTTGCCATTTGTGACAACATGGATTAAACTTGGGGGCATTATGCTAAGTGAAATAAGTCAGACAGAGAAAGACAAGTACTGTATGATCTCACTTATATATAAAATCTAAAAACATCAAACACATAGAAACTAAGAATAGACCAGGGGTTGCTAGAGGGGAGTTTGGGGAGGAGGGTAAAGGGTGAAGGGTTTCCCAGTGTACAAATTTCCACTTACA
The DNA here is from genome assembly GCF_000147115.1 of Myotis lucifugus. NCBI lineage: Eukaryota > Metazoa > Chordata > Mammalia > Chiroptera > Vespertilionidae > Myotis > Myotis lucifugus. The sequence continues at coordinate 10,819,944 of NW_005871068.1, forward strand.
GGATGAAGAACTTCTGGGGGGGGTGTTAGTATACAGCATGTTGACTATAGTTAACAATACTGTATCGTATATTTGAAAGTTGCTAAGAGAGTAAATCTTAAGTTTCATCACACACACACACACAAATGTAACTGTGAGGTTATGGATATGTTAACTAATCTTATTGTGCTAATCATTTTGCAATATATATACATATTAAATAATCAAATATTGTACACCTTAAACATATACAATGTTATATGTCAACTATATCTCAATGAAGCTGGGCAAAAAATAAGGACCTCTTTTTTAAAATTTTATTTTATTGTTTAAAGTACAGTGGGGCCTTGACTTACAAGTGTCCCGACTAATGAGTTTTTTGAGATACCAGCTGTCTCTCGGCCGATTTTTTGCATTGAGTTGATAGAGTAATTTGAGTTAACGAGCTCCTTAACGAGCTCCTTAACGAGCTCGGTCTGGGAACGAATTAAACTCGTAAGTCAAGGCCCCACTGTATTACAAATAGTAGTACATATGTCTCCTTTTTGTCCCCATTGAACTTCCCCCGGCCTCCTCTACCCACCCCCTCACCCCCCGCACATCCCCCACCCAAGGAACTCTATTTTTAAGGAAACCTTAGCACCTAGCTATGAAATAAGTTCTATCATGAATTTTCTCAAGATTATCTGAGAAGAAATTTTGATCTATATATTACAGCAACCTAAGTCTGTCCAATAAATAGCACTGCCACTTTATATTTGTAGCACTGTCTTTTACATTTATTAAGATAAATACACCCATGTGCACACACACATATGTATGCACATATAAACACAAACATACATACATGTATAAGTGATGTATATATGTATATATAATATATACATACATAAGACATTAGAATGTAAATATATAGACAAACAATATTTAAATTATATATATATAATAAATATATATGAGAAAGAAAAAATATCTCGTTTTTCTAGGCTTCATCTAATAACCCTGAGGTTTCAATTCCCAATGATTTGGAAGAACAAAGAACTGTAAATGGATGTAGAATACTCATTTGCCTCTTTTAGTTTGGGATCAAACTGTGGGGAGTCAGGGAATAAATAGAGAAAATTTTGATATTTTGACAAGTACTTCTCTGAGTGCAACTCGTGTACTCTATCTAGAGTTATCTTTGTTCATTTGGTGTATCAAATGCAAGCAGCATTTTGCCACTTTTCTAGCAGATGTCACTGCCTATCAAAAGATTATTCTTGAAGAGTGACTCAACTTAAAAAGAATATCAAAGTAATTCAACATTATCTGCAGTGACATCTAAAACCCATTCCATTATGGTAAAATACTCCCTGAAAATATTTTCTACCCCAGGAAGTTTCTTCCAGACTAAACACTAATATCAATAATACATTTTAACAAAATTAGTTCACAATAAAGGAGAAAACACAACAAAGTAAAATAAAATTGTTAAGCAGCATAGTGCTTTAAGAGGTTCTGAACTTACAGAACAGAAACAAACTTTCTAAATGTACTCAAAGAGCAAACAAATATACAGATATACAAATACTTTGTTTTTGACTTTTTACATATTTTACAAATTTGAAGACAGAAAACTCACTGGAAAACAAAAATAAGCCAAACATTATAAGTCATGAATTTTAATTTGTGAACTGCCTTCAACTTCACATTGTTATTTACAGTTTATTTCAGGAGATAAAAAGTCAATGCATCTTCACTTTCATTTAACCATGGATGAAGGAGGTGGGAATACAAAACAGTAGGAATAAAGGAAAAGTGTACAAGTGAAGAGACTGGTGGACATTCAGTAAATATGTATAGGCAGAGAGGAAAACATCTTAACCAATAAACAATCACTTGCCTAAAAAATGAAAGTAGCTGAGGATGAGATCAGACACCTACATATGTAAGTAATATCCGCCCCCCCCTTTTTATTGTTTAAGGTATTACAAATAGTAGTACATGTGTCTCCCTTTTTTTTCCCCATTGACCTCCCCCCGGCCTCCCCTACTCCCAGAACCTGCCCTCAACCCCCCTCCCCAGTGTCTTGCGTCCACTGTTTGTGCTTATATACATGCATACAAGTTCTTCGGTTGATCTCTTATCCCCCGCAACCTTCCCCTTCCTTCCCGCTGTAGTTTGACAGTCCATTCGATGCTTCTTTGCCTCTGTATCTATTTTTGTTCAATAGTTTATAATATTCTTTATATTCCAAAAATCTTAGCTATGGTGAATTGTGCTGCTATGAACATAGGGGTGCATATATCCTTTCTGATTGGTGTTTCTGGTTTCTTGGGATATATTCCTAGAAATGGTATTACTGGGTCAAATGGTAGTTCCATTTTTAATTTTTTGAGGAAATACCATACTGCTCTCCACAGAGGCTGCAACAATCTGCATTCCCACCAGCAGTGAAGGAGGGTTCCTTTTTATCTGCATCCTCTCCAGCACTTGCCTTTTGTTGATTTGTTGATAATACCCATTTTGGCAGGTATGAGATGGTACCTCATTGTCATTTTGATTTGCATCTCTAGGATGGTTAGTGACTTGAGCATTTTTTCATATGTCTCATGGTTATCTGTATGTCCTCTTTGAAAAAGTGTCTATTTAGGTTCTTTGCCCATTTTTTGATTGGATTTTTTATCTTCCTTTTGTTAAGTTGTATGAGTTCCCTGTAAATTTTGGAGATTAAACCCTTATCAGAGATAACATTGGCAAATATGTTCTCCTGTGCAGTGGGCTTTATTGTTGTTTTGTTGATGATTTATTTTGCTGTGCAGAAGCTTTTTATTTTGATGTAGTCTCATTTGTTTATTTTCTCCTTAGTTTCTATTGCCCTAGGAGCTGTATCGGTAAAGATATTGCTATGACAAATGTCTGCTATTTTGCCGTCTATGCTTCTTCTAAGATTTTTATGGTTTCCCATCTTACATTTAAGTCCCTTTATCCATTTTGAGCTTATTTTTGTGTATGGTGTAAGTTGGCGGTCCAGTTTCATTTTTTTGCAAGTATCTGTCCAGTTTCCCCACACCATTTATTGAAGAGACTGACTTAACTCCATGTATGCTCTTGCCTCCT
>NW_005871068.1:10823494-10825781 GCF_000147115.1 Myotis lucifugus
TCTTTTTTAGCATCCTGAATGTCTGAGTAGAGGTCTTTGTCTCCTTGGTAAGTTAATCTAGGTATCTTATTTTTTTGTTGCAATGGTAAATGGGATTGCTTTTTTTGTATCTCTTTCTGTGAGTTCATTATTGGTGTATAAGAAAGTCATAGATTTCTGGGTGTTAATTTTGTATCCTGCTACATTGCTGAATTCATTTATTAAGTCTAGTAATTTTTTGATGGAGTCTTTGGGGTTTCCTATGTACAATATCATGTCACCTGCGAATAAGGACAGTTTTACTTCTTCTTTTCAAATTTGTATGCCTTTTATTTCTTCTTCTTTTTCCCTTTTTTTTAGGTAAGACATAGTTTTTAGTATCACATGCAAGGCAGAATATTACCGTAGTTTTTCATTTATATGACACTATTTTTTTCTAAAATCATTAGACTGAAAATCGAGGGGCGTCTTATACAAGCAAGTCATCCAAGGAGGGAGCCTTGTGGGTGCAGGTTCTTAGCTGGCCATACCTTGTCAAACAGGCTTCCTCCAATCATGAGCCTTATTGTTACTGATGTCAGCTGATGCCAAAATTGGAGGTGGAGGTGGAGAGTGAGCAGATACAACAGGGATTGGAGAGTTCTGGGCCCATAAAGATGTCAAAAAATAGAAAGATAAATACCAGTAAGCGATTGTCTTACTCTGCAAAATCCAAACTGAATTTAATCATCTATGCAAAAGAGCATGGAAATAGAGCTGCAGAGATACAATTTGAACCTCCTCCCACTGAGTGTATGATCAGGCAATGGAAAAAACAGGAAGAACAACTCCTTGAGATGCCAAAAAAGAAGAAGGCCTTAAGAGGAAAACCAGAAAAATGGGCAAACTTGGAGCAGAGGCTTAAGACTTGGATTATGGAGCAGAGCTAGAGTGACTTATGTGTCAACCAAGCTTATTCAATGTCAGGCAAGAATGTTTGCAAGCGAAATGAACATTGTTGATATTACAGGAAAGGCAAAATGGTGCTTCATTTTCATGAGGAGAGAAGGGCTGGCCATGAGAACACGAACAATGTTAGCTCAGAAAATGCCACCAGTTTATGAGGATGATCTCACATATATAGACAGTGACTCAGAAGACAACAGTGATACAATAGAAGGTGAAGAAATTGATACGTGTGGAACTAATAGTGATGAAGAAGAGAGCAGTGATGCAACAGAGGCTGAATAAAGTGATGTGCTGCATAATATCATAGTACTGGTATGTAAACATTACCTGCATTAATTACTAAATAAAAATGTGTTCTGTTTTATGTTTAAAATATTGATTTCTTAATTTGGGGTTGGAAAATTGGGGGGTGACTTATACATGGAAAAATACGGTAATACTCTTATACCAGAAATATAAGCACAATAAAAGGGGATTAAGAGAAGGGGGAAATCACATCCTATTGGGAGAACATATTCATTCTTTCCTTTTTCTCAGTTCCTCAATTTTTTCTTTAAAAAAATTTAAAATTTACTTTATTTTTTCAATTACAGTTTACAATCAATATTATTTTGTATTACTTTCAGGTGTATAGCATAGTGGTTAGACAATCATATCCTATCTAATAATAGACAAACATGGTAATTAACCATACCTTCGCTACACCTCCCATTGGCTAATCAGCGAGATATGCAAATTAACCCAACCAAGATGGTGGCCGGCAGCCACGCAGCTGAAGCAAGCAGGAGGCTTGCTTGCTCCAATGATGGAGGAAGCCAAGGTTCCCCACCTGCTGCGGCCTGCACTAAGCTACACTGACAGCAACAAAGTTTCAATTATAGAAGCTAAACAAACCCCAGATACCTGCTTTCAGCAGGCCATGGAGCTGACGGCAACAAAGTTTCAATTATAGAAGGTAAATAAATCCCAGAGTTAAAAAAAAAAAGAGAAAAAAAGGAGAGGCTGGGAGCTTCAGTCACAGGCCAGCCTGAAAACAGCCCCCAGCCCCTCACCCAGACTGGCCAGGCTCCCCAGTGGGGACCCCCACCCTAAAGGGGGTGTGGCCAGCCTGAAAACAGCCATTAGTCCCTCACCCAGGCTGGCCAGGCACCTCAGTGGGGACCCCCACCCTGAAGGGGGTGTGACCAGCTGCAAACAGCCATCAGCTCATCATCCAGACTGGCCAGGCACTCCAGCGGGACCCCCACCCTGATCCAGGACACCCTTCAGGGCAAACCAGCCAGCCCCACCCATGCACCAGGCCTCTATCTTATATAGTAAAAGGGTATATGCAAACTGACCCTAACAGCAGAAAGACTGG
>NW_005871068.1:10826874-10832940 GCF_000147115.1 Myotis lucifugus
GTATGTTCTTTCAAATCAGTGCTTTGTATTTCTTTTGGATATCTACCTAGAAGTGGAATTACTGGGTCATAAGGCAGCTCCATTTTTTTATTTTTTGAGGAAACTCTATACTCTTTTTTATAGTGGCTACAACAATTGCATTCTCATCAACAGTACACCAGTGGTCCCATTTCTCCACATCCTCACCAACACTTGTTGTTTGCTGATTTATTGATGTAGCCATTCTGGCAGGTTTGAAGTGAACCTCATTATAGTTTTAATTTGTGTCTCTCAGATGATTAGTGACGTTGAGCATCATCTCATATGTTTATTGGCCATCCATATGTCCTCTTTGGAGAAGAATCTATGCAGGTCCTTCAACTATTTTTAAATTGGATTTTTTTTGTGGGATTTTTTGGGTTTGAGTTGTATGAGTTCTTTATTAATTTTGGATATTAACTCTTATCAGATGTATCATTTTCAAATATGTTCTCCCATTCAGTGGGTTGTCTTTTCATTTTGTTGACGGTTTATTTTGATGTGGGTAACCCTCACTACTGCCCACAAAAAAAGGTCAAAGAGATAGAGATTTTGCTATTATTTTAATTATGGAATTCCAAATAACAACCTTTACCAAACCATTTCGTTACTATGAAGATGAAGGAAATTAAGAACAAAAATGCCTCATATGATGATATTTTAATTGAGATGTAATTGACATATAGCATATTAGTTTCAGGTATACGACATAATGATTCAATATTTGTATAATATATGGCTGATTTTGATAAGGTCATTGCCTGTTTTTGTTTTGCCTGACAAAGGTAATGTAACACCAGAAATTAAGCCAGCCTAAAGCATTCACATGCCATAGATTTTCTGTGGAATTGTGGTGTCTGATTACTGGTTTAGACATAATTCCCTTTCTTTTCATAAATGCTAAAATTCTGAACACAAAATACCAAAATTCACAGAAAAATCTCAGTCCTCATCAGAAAAAATAGAGATGGGGAACAAATATTGGCATTAAACTTATGTAAACACTTATTTTTTGAATGTGCTTTTAAAACTAAAACACATAAAGTAGGTCTGCTGAATAAAAAACATAAAAATGACATCTGTTGTGCCCTTTTCAACATTTATTTCAATGACGATTTTCTTCTTGGGATTTAATAGGTATTTACCCAGGAAGACCAAAGTAGGCCATGCCATGTAAAAAACAAAACAAACAACTATGTTAATGATTATTGTGTCCACTTCAAAGAGCCTACGTGAATTTGGTTTTTCTATATTATCGCTTCAACAAAAACTGGCCAAAGAGCATCAAAGGAATGACCATGAATGTTATGTTGTACCTTCATCAAATAGTACATGTATTAAAATGATCATAAAGATAATATCCATTTTTCTGGAAGTTACTGTGTGTTCCATTGAAACAAAAGATGTTTGATGTGAGATACAGTAGTGATTCCCTCATTATGCCCAGCTTTCCTCTCCCTAGAACCAGAGCAGATATAACCTTCCCTCTCAATTAAAGTTAGGTAAGATTGCATAATATGCTTTCACCAGCAAAATGTAAGCAGCATTTATGTATTACATTCTGGATCTTGCCCTTCCTCTGCATTGTTACTCATAGAAGCACATGTCAATTCTGAGGTGTATTCAAAAGCCTTCGCTTAGAACAGCTGCATTCTAGTGCTACCAATAGCCACACAGAGTTGCTGTGAGGGAGAAACAATGTCTTGAGGAACTAACATTTATTTATAATTTTCACATAGCTAACTGATACACTTGACATCACAAGATACCACATCAGTACTAAGAAATGTGGTATCTTGTTATGTTTCTTATAGGAAATATATTTTTTAAATGTATTTATTAAGTTGAGAGAGAGAGGAAGGGAGGGAGGGTAGGAGAGAGAGGTGGAGAAAGGGAAGAAGAGAAGGAGGGAGGGAGGAGAGGGAAAAGAGAGAGAAAAACATCAATTTGTTGTTCCACTTATTTTTACCTTCATTGGTTGATTCTTGTATGTGCCCTGATTAGGGATCAAAAACAAAACCTTGGTGTTTCAGAACAATGCTCTAACCAACTGAGCTACCCAGCCAGGGTAGAAATGAAAATTCTCAAGAAAATATTTAGGAATGATGAAAACTGGGATGTATAATCATAAGTTTCCATATAGACTTTTACTGAGTACAGTTTTTTCACAAGTTGTACTCCAAATCATGGTAAAAATATTGGGAATATTTTAAATATTGTAACTATGTGAATCATATGTTTTCCTAGTTCCTCCCACATCCTTAAAATATTGTTTTTTCAATTTTAAATTTGTTACAACAAATTCTCTAAGGTGTGTTATAAAGATTTAAAATCAAGAGAGACAGGACTCTGATAAATATAAATACACACATAATAAATTATATATATATATATATATATATATATATATATATATATATATATATATATATAATTTAGCAAGGAAAAACACTGATAATTAGTTTCATAATAGTTTACTACAGTGAAAAATAACACTAACAAATTAAACAAGTATTTGGCCAAGATAAATTGTTAGCCTCTAGCTACTTCTGCATAAACTTCCTCACCTTAAATGACAAAAAGTAAATCAAAACAGGCTATAGTAAAACAAAGCACAGTTTATTTTGGATTCTGAATACTCACAATCTTGAATATTGAAGTCATTCTTTGGTAGCAAATAACTTACTGATGCTTTCATTTATAAGGATCATAATATATGAACTCTGAAAACTTTTAGGGTCCACACTCAAACAACAAATAGATTCAAATCCTAAGTCATCCCCATATGGAGGGGAGAATAATAATTTCATGTTGAAATACAGCTAGTACTTGCTAGGTAAGCCTAAAATGGCTTCTTGATGATTATTTTCCTCACACTAATGATGTTATGACCTTTCCTAATACATTCTACAAAAAATCATTTGCTATAAAAAAGGAATCATTGACTTGATTCAACTGCCTCCTCATAAGAATTAACTACTTTATAATGGCCCTATCATGCACACCGAAGGAAGCAACCCATTTTTTGCCACCTGGTTGATTTCAGTGCTTGATAAAACTTCAATCAAATAATTATCTCAGCCTTCAGAAATCCTTCATGACTGCATTACCAAATTAAAGTATTTCATTTCAAATGTCAAAATACATTTTAACATGCAACATTTAGTTAGTAAAATTTTTTTTCTACATTAAAATCTTGCCACCAATTTGGAAGTTTAAGTTAATTAATGACAAATGGAAGGGATGGAGGAGAGACAGAAAAATAGAGATCAAAAGGGAAATATTTTACATAAAATTATTGGGAAATATTTGTTTTCATGCTTCATAAAAATAAAGTTTGGAAGACTTCTTTTACATTTCAGACTTAAAAAAAAAAAAGAAAGCAAGAGATCTCTTAAAATAATTAAAATAAAGCTTACAAAAAGAAATGTTAGGAGTCTCGGGTAAAACACCTGAGAGCATGACAGGTGCTTTCCTTTTAAGGACAAATTCTCAATTATTAAATTATATTTTAAAACCCCTGACTTCTTCATTTTTCTAACAATAGTAAAAAACAGTAACAAACAAAGCAGTTTAAAAATCATTGACTAAAGCTAAGAGACGTTACCATATCTTTCTTAAATGATACATGAGATTGAGTTGATGTTTTTATTTGATGGCAAAGAATAATGATTTTTGTTCAACTCTTATGATCACTCCTTTTTTGAACACTGTTTATTTGGCAAATAGATGAAATGATGAATATCATAAAGTATTATGAAACCCTAAGACAAGCTCACTTTTTCTACATGACTGATTCTTTAATAAGTTGACCCAGGAATAGCTACTAAGAATTACTGTGAGACTGAAGAATCATTTCCCTATTTTCCCCTTTCTACTCCTAGCAAATAGCCTTTTAACATGGCAAGAATCCCTTGGGCCACTAACCCTTCTCTCACCTCCAATTTGGTTTATTTTCTAAATGAGAAGCACTTAGTTACCAAGGCAACAGGCTTTGTATAAATAGGTCTGTAGGGCACCTAGTTTAGTCTAGCATTTGCTACTAATCATTGAATGACTAACAAAAGCAATATTCAGGCAGTCATATTTAAAAGAGGAAAACATATGTTCCAAAACATAGTCTATAAAGCCACACAAATGCAGGATATTACTTAAGAGCAAATCAACACGAAGCATTCACTTGAGCATTAATTCTAAGTAAATCAGAGCCTTGTTATCTTTACATCTTTGGAGGACACATCAAGGATCAACATAAAATCATGGATGTTAATATCTGTTTAGATTATTAAATCAATGAAGATATTAAAAGAAAATAAAGCAGTACTTTATAATAAAACACAGATCTACCTCTAAACTAAGGAATACTTTGTTTTTAATTGCAAAATCAAAGACAATAGTTTTCAAAATATCTTTGAAAACAAATAACCCAGAGATACTTTAATTTAGCCTATATTTTGGTGTGTCAAATTTTCAGAGTATTGCTTATGTGATGATTGCAACGAACCACCAAGATCCTTCTTCAAGGAAGGACAAAATTTTGCCCCAGCTTTCATTTATCATCCACTTCAGGGAATGCCTCTACTCTGAAGAGACACATTTTTCAAGGTTATGCCCTTACCAGGTAATCCCAAATCCAATGACTGATGGAAGCAGTTGTGTAAAGTACTGGCCTTTTAGGCCCAGTGTGCATTGATCCTGGCTCTCCAGAACTCCCCCATGGTGACAGCTAAGGCCCAGTATCAAAAACAACTAGGCTTCTACTTTGTTCTCTTCCTAAGCAGGGCCTGATACCAGCCCATCCCTTAATAACTATTCTGCAAATTAAAATCCACATTAGAGTTATCTTCTGGAACAACTAAGAAAGTTAGGAGAAGTATAATAAGGCAGATGCAGGAATAGTTCCACTATTGGCAATAACTATTTAAAAGGCCATATATAGTATTTGAATCCTTTAATGGCTCACTTTGCCAAATATTATGTTACTAGAGGCCCTGCACCCTCTTGCAATCCGGGACCCCTCGGGGGATGTCGGACTGCTGGTTTTGGCCTGATCCTCGCAGGCCAGGCCAAGGGACCCTACCGGTGCACACCTCTAGTATGCATATAAGATATTTGGTTAATCTCTTCCTACCCTCCCCCGTCCCCCCTTCCTTCTGAGATTCATCAGTCTGTTCCATGTTTCCATGCTTGTGCATTGAGTGTTTGCCCCCTGGTGGTCAGTGTGTGTCATAGCTACCGGTTGAACAGTCACTTAGGTTTTTACTAGTAGATAGATCAGTGATGGCGAACCTTTTGAGCTCGGCGTGTCAGCATTTTGAAAAACCCTAACTTAACTCTGGTGCCGTGTCACATAAAGACATTTTTTGATATCCGCAACCACAGTAAAACAAAGACATATTTTTGATACTTATTTTATATATTTAAATGCCATTTCACAAAGAAAAATCAACCAAAAAAATGAGTTTGCGTGTCACCTCTGACACGTGTGTCATAGGTTCGCCATCACTGAGATAGATGGTCATAACGGAAGACCTGACCCATTCAGTCACATTGAAGTAGGAGGCTTATCTAAGTGTGAAAGCTTAAAAATAACAAAAACAGCAGGGAGCTGACATGATCGTGGTCATGGGATAGGCAAAGCTGTCTGTGCCGCCCGGGTCTATTTCTTCGTCTGCAGGGCCCAGGCTACTGAGGCCAAAGAGGCAGGCTGCATATCGATTGTGCCGGCATGTTTCCTTCCTTGCTAAGTTCTAACCCTGGACTACTGGTCTTTTTGCCTATTCCCTAACTTCCAAATGTAGGCAGATATATCAAAGATTTTGGCAGACGGTAGAGGTGCAAGCAAAACCTATCTGGGCCTCCTGCCCCACCACTCATGTCACTGGCTTCCCTGGGTGATATTTGGGGAGGCAACTGCTCCTGCTGCTGCTTGCATACTGGTGCACAGTACATCTGCAGTGTTTATGGTGAAAACTGGATACTGATCAGCTTGCACATGGATGACTTCTCAAACTGCCCTCTTGAGGACTACCACACAAAAGTGGTGAT
>NW_005871068.1:10833040-10844594 GCF_000147115.1 Myotis lucifugus
CAGAAGACTGAATAGCATTTGTTGTAGTAAAGATAATGCTTCTGATGTCAGTACAGTGATTGCTTTTGAGGAGGGATATATATCGGCCCCCAATTGCATACATAGTGTAACACGTTAGTGTCCAAATATTAAGTTCTATTCATAACTTGTCAGACACAGCTATTCTCCCATCACAAGCGCAAAAGGAAGCAATATGTTGGAATCCATACCTGATATCAAGGCAGACAGAGATGAAAAATACAGATGTGTCAGAGGCAACCAGATGAATACAAGCATAATGTAACTATTTAACTCGGTGAAATTACTATCCAGAAATACCTTTCAAATAACTTCAACAAGGAAAAAACACTCTGTGAACAAGAACCAACTTTCCCAACAAAACCTCCAAGGCCAAAGCCTACCAGTTCCCCAGAAAGTACAACTGCTTAAAAATACAATACAGGTGGGGCAAAAGTAGGCTTGCAGTTGTTTGTACGGAAAATAACACAATAATTAATAACTAATAATACAAGAATAAATTCTGTGTTTCACATACTCACAACTACAAACCTACTTTTGCCCCACACTGTACATGTGTTACAAATGGAACTGGTCTCCTTGTAGCATGGAGTACCGACTAATCATCCCCTATGAGAAAGCTATACGGTAACTGTGACAAGAGCATCAATGTCAACCCTAAAAAGACCACTGAGCTATAATTCTCATTTAGCCACACTGGAATTCTGCAGCAAAAAATGTCCCTCTTCTTTGGAATGGATGCAAGTTCTAGCCTGTTTTTCCTATAAGAAATTCATGTAAATACAATTAATTCTATCTGACACCAGAGATCCCACTTTTTATTTTTATTTTATTTTATTTATTTATTTATTGCTTTTTTAAAAATTTTATTTTATTGTTTAAAGTATTACAAATAGTAGTACATATGTCTCTTTTTTCCCCATTGACCTTCCCCCAGTCTTCCCTACCCCCTGGAACATGCCCTCACCCCTCCCCCCAGTGTCTTGCATCCATTGGTTATGCTTATATGCATGCATACAAGTCCTTCGGTTAATCTCTTACCTCCCCCCGCCCCAGACCCTCCCCAGCCTTCCCGCTGTAGTTTGACAGTCTGTTCGATGCTTCTCTGCTTCTGTATCTATTTTTGTTCATCAGTTTATAATGTTCTTTATTATCCATACATGAATGATATCATGTGGTATTTTTCTTTCACTGACTGGCTTATGAGATCCCACTTTTAAAGCTTCCACTGGGAGCCTTTCAAGCCACCAATGGAAATTCCCATAAGTATTATCTTAAGAAAAAAATTCACGTCACAAATGCCGCTCCAGTCAACATATTCAAAGTTTGGATGGGTCCAGGTTTTCAAGTTTGAAGTTTGCATCTGTGGAAGGATTACAATTGGATCACAATAACATACTGAGTAGTGTTGCCATTGGGGGTGCCCTTTCATGATTATCCTTGTTGTCTTAATTGCTTATCTTATTGGCAGGAACAGAAGTCATGCTGGGCATCAGATAATTTAGCATTTGAAATTACTCTCTATCACTGTATATCAACAGCAATTGCAAGAGGTTATGTTCATTTTCTCTAAATTTAAATTAGTATTGAAATGGAAGCATGATTTTTTATAAACCTTTCTTCAAGCCTGCTTTATCAAATGTGAAGTTCATCTTGCAATATTTACTATACACAAAAGGGTAACTATTGAAATAGTGGCATTACTGTTACTAAGAGTTTAAATATTAATATCTACCAAAATAGAGCTCTAAAGTAAGGTAATAGTGTTTTACTAATCTGGCACTAACTCCTCTATCATTTAAATATTTTTTTAAGATGCTGGTGGGCATTGATGCATGGAACAGACTAACAGTTGTCAGAGGGGAGGATGGAGAAGTGACTGGATGAAAGAAGGTAAAGAGATTAGCCAACACACACACACACACACACACACACACACACACACACATCCTATCATATCACATCACATAGACATGGACAACAGTGTGGTGATAACCAGAGAAGAAGGAGGATTTGGGTAGGTGGAGGTCAGCAAAGGAAGAGAAAATGGGGATAGAAAGAGACTTTGCTTTGGACGATGAGCACACAATGGAGTGTGCAGATGACGTTTTATTGAATTGTACACTTGAAACCTGTATAGTTTTGCAAACCAATGCCACCCCAATAAATTCAATTTTTAAACAATATGTTGATGTTTGGTTTCTTTATTCTTTATTCAGATTAAGTCTTAGAAAAGGAAAGTCTTGGGTTCTAATACTCCTAATTGATGGAAACCAATTGCTATAGTGACATGTTTAAGTGCTTCAAAATAATATAGAAAAAAATCAAAAATTGATATAAGGGAGTAAATGATGATGGAAAGAGACTTGACTTGGGGTGCTGAACACGATACAGTGTACAGATAATGCAGATAATGTGTTGTAGAATTGTGCACCTGAAACTTGTATAATTTTGTTATCCAATGTCACCCCAATAAATTCAATAAAAAGTAAAAAAATTCCAAAAGATGAAAATTTGAAATGCTTAAATTAAGCTTCAAAAACTAGGGCAGGCATAGTCCATATAAGGATGAACAGAGCAAAATTTAAACATTACATAGTCAATTGGACTTGACCTTTGGCATTTTTATGTTCTGCCACTTTAAAAAATATCAGAATGGATGCTGTTTTTAGTTACTATTTTAGGTTAATTTTCAGTCTGCTGTTTGAAGTTCAGGGTGATCCTGTTTCTATACTTGTGTACAATATAAATCTCATTGTATTGATTTATCCACTTCAAACTTGGTTGTGACTGTTTACTTAAATGATCAGTTCATATGCAATGCATTGTTTGTCACAATGCTGACAAAATCCTCTTGTTTGTCTTGGAACCACAAAAACAATGAATGTCAATTATCTTTAGTTTATGGAGCAGGCATTATACAGTAAGATTTACATCTCTTATCTTGGGTTATTACTATGTACACTAAATATGCTTCTTGCCATTTTCTAGATAAAGAAAAAGAAATATATGCATAGTTATATGGCCAGGGAATAGGATGAGCAGAGTTTGAATCCCTATCTTATTGACCTTTATGTTCAATATCTAGGTTTTTGTCACTGCACAGCTTCTTTTGTCATAAGGAAATTATTTAAAATAAATATATTTCTATTATTTCAAAACAGATACCTAACTCTTCCTATGTTAATATATTTCCTATTTGTTGGCTCACCACAGAACTGTTTTTTTCAGAGCATGCAAAGCCCCTGCTAAGACAAAGACTATGATAGCCACCTACTATTTTTTTTCTTTTTTAAAAAAATTTATTTTATTTTATTGATTAAAGTATTACATATGTGTCCTTATCTCCCCATTGCCCCCTTATTGCTCTTTCATCATCCACTGATCATTTCAACTTACCCACAGAATCTTTCCTCTTTGCCATATGCCTTAAGACCAATGTTGATTGTGCTCCAGTTCAGTAGCACTTTCCCAGGCATTCTGAGCTTTGCGTGCCTTGATGTCCTGCTGCCTGAACTCTGGCTTGCTGCCTGTTTCACCTCCTTATCCTCCCCCAAATATGCTGTTTCTAATGGAAGCAGAGGTGATTATGAGAGCAAAGCAAAGAGGCCCTGACCATACGCATGCTCCCCAAAACTACAGTATCTTCTGTGTGACACTCTGCAAGTAATGCAAAGAAATGATTCTTTTGGCTCAAAAAGGGATGTTTTAAAAATAAAATGTCAATTTTATTTTATTTTTTAAAACATATTTTATTGATTTTTTTTACAGAGAATAAGGGAGAAGGATAGAGAGTTAGAAACATCAATGAGAGAGAAACATTGATCAGCTGCCTCCTACACACCCCCTACAGGGGATGTGCCAGCAACCAAAGTCCATGCCATTGACCGGAATTGAACCTGGGACCCTTCAGTCTGCAGGCTGATGCTCTATCCACTGAGCCAAACCAGTTAGGGCATCAATTTTATTTTTCTTTATCTTTTTTTTTTCTTACCCAGGTCCATTCTTTAGACTGTGTAGGCTGAAGAGCTATGTGGTTTAGGATTCTTTTTTTTTCCTTCAATTTTTTTAGGATTCTTTTTTATTATTTTTTTAGAGAGAGAGGAAGGGAGAGGGAGAGAAAAACATTGATGTGAGAAAGAAATATTGATCGGTTGCCTCCCGCACACACCCCAACTGGAGATTGAACCCACATCCTGAATATGTGCTCTGGCCAGGAATCAAACTGGCGACAGTTTGGTGCATGGGACGATGCTCAACCAACTGAGCCATACTGACAAGGGCCTGGTTTAGATCCTTAACTAATGTATTGTGAAGGTAATGCTAATCAATAATGATAGTGCCTCTTTCAGTCTGCCTGCCTACATACTTCAACCTATATATCATTTCTTTCTCTCATTTCTTCTATTAATAGTTCAGTGTTGGGGTAATGTTGACAACTTTGAGAGATCAGAGTAGCATTTGTGACAATAATTAGTAGTGTCATTGAAGGATGACTTATTCCATTTCTAAAATTTACTACTATGCAATCAGAGTTCTTTATCTCTAAAGTTGATTTAAAAGTTTTGAAAAGAAAATCATTGCATGAGGTGATGAATTTTTCATCTACAGTGCTTTAAAAAATAGAACTTGGAAACATACATGAAGATAAGCATAAGCCTTTTCAACAAATTGTGTTGGTAAAACAATATTCACATGCAAAAGAATGAAGCTGGATCCTTGCCATTCATCATATACAAAACATAACTCAGGCCCTAGCTGGTTTGGCTCAGTGGATAGAGCATCAGCCTGCAGACTGAAGAGTCCCAGGTTCAATTCCAGTCAAGGGCATGTACCTTGGTTGCGGGCACATCGCCAGTAGGGGGTGTGCAGGAGACAGCTGATCGATGTTTCTCTCTCATGAATGTTTTTAACTATCCCTCTCCCTTCCTCTCTGTAAAAAAATCAATAAAATATATTTAATTTTTTTTCCATCTGGATTTAGACTTAAGTTTAAACCTGGGCTCTGCCTGTTCCCATTGAGAGATGTCTCAGCTTTCCCCTCTGGCAAGAGATTTAGTTCATTTTCTGACACCCATGGGGACTGTTCTGAGACTCAGCTGCTTCCTATAATGACCCCTATTTTTAAGCACTTGCTGTGTGCCAGGCTCTGGCTGTGCCTGCTCTGTGTGCCTGTTTGCTCATCTGAAAATAGAGCTAATAGGTAGAAAGATTCCAACCAGAAAACATAGGTGGAGCTCCCTGCACGATGCCCAACTCCAGAAGCCTGGGAGCTGTGGTGAGCCCAGCCCTTCTGAGTCCTGTCATCACAGTGATTGCTATTTAACGCATCCACCACTGGTCTTGCACACAGCAGGGGCTTAATAAATGCCCTCTTTGGAATTAAATAAACCTGGGATCTAATCCTGGCTCTAAGGCTTTGGACACCTCCCTTTTCCTCCTGAGCCTTGGTTTGCCCATCTGAGAAACGGGCTCACCATGGGCACTGGGCAGGAGCAGCACCTGACACCCAGCAGAGCCTAAGACTGAGTGGCCAGGATGGCAAGTATTAGGTGGAGCATTCTTACCTCGGTGGGGTAGCAATGACCTTGCTCCCTGGCAGGTCAGTGGGCCAACCTACCTTTCAAAGTGTGACACCCCTCCCCCACCCATGACCTCACCCCCAGAGTGGCCAGTGGAACCCTGAGGGGTCTGTGAGGTCACCCCATTCCGCTTCACAAAGATTCTCCTGGGGCAGCAGCCACTGGCTGTCTCTGTCCTGGGGAAGCTTCAGAGACCCTGGGACTCGGGAGCCGTGGTCAGGAAGAAGCTCCTGAGAGGGACACGGAGTGTTGGGAACCAAGGACACTCCAAGTGCTGACCCCGGGAGGCCAGAACCAGGGGCAGAAGTCTCGTGGGCGTGCGGAGTGTCATTCAGCAGGTCCGGGAGGCCCACCGCCACCAGGCCACCATGGTCCTCGGCTGGCTACTGCTCCTGGTGATGGCTCTGCCCCTGCTCAGGCCAGGTGCCATGGACTGCATCTTCTGTGAGCTGACCGACTCCTTCAACTACCCTGGCATCCCCATGACCTGTGGCGATGACAAGGAGTGCTTCATGGGCGAAGGGATGGCCCCAGGCCTCGGCCCCATCATCAACAGAGGCACCATGGACATCAGTTCATACCGTCGCCTTGAAGAGCCTGTCACCTATCAGAGCATCACCTACAGCCTCACCTTTACCTGCCATTATGGCGAACTGTGTAACAGGGCCCCCACTCCCGCAGGCAGCCTGAAGGCAGCTGCCACCTGCCTGGCGCTGGGTGTGCTGCTGCTGCTGATTCATTGACTGTGACCAGCGTGGAGGGCAGGGCCTGGGATTGGTCTCAGGGCTCCTCTGCTTCTTGTGGCTCCTGGCCCTCCCCCTCCCTTTCCCATTAAATGGCCAGAGGCCGGAGACAACAAATAAAATGATAATGATAAAGCTGTATAGTACTTTTTCATGGGAATGATAGTGTAACAGACTTTAGAAATAAGTAATAGTTCTCAAGCTTTTAGAGCTAAGAGGAGTGATGATTTGAGAAAATTATTCAGATAATCTAGGACGAGAGGCCAGATTTCTTTAAATTGTGGAAGGTGTTTGCTTGAAAGAAAATACAGGGCATTGTTGGCTGAACTGCATGTTGATCTTTTAAGAATAGATGTATCACATTATTTAGCAGTTCTCAAATTTCCCTAAATATGAGAAACACCTGCCATCCCCAGATGTTAAAACAGAATCTCTGGGTTTGGCCCAAGGCATTGGCCATCTTTTTTTTTTTCACCAAATATTTTATTTTATTCGCAGGACTAAAAATACACATATGTTAGGTTGTATCATATTGACCCACAGATCACTGAGGTGCTCATTTTTAATTTTTTTTATTGATTAAGGTATTACATATGTGTCCTTATACTCCCATTGCCCCCCACCCCCCTATTCATGTCCTCACCCACCTGGTGTCTGTGTCCATTGGTTAGGCCTATATGCATGCATACAAGTCCTTTGATTGATCTCTCCCCCTTACCCTCACCCTCCCCTACCTTCCCTCTGAGGTTTGATGGTCTGATCGATGCTTCTCTGTCTCTGGATCTGGCCAGCTTTTAAAGTTCCATGGGAGTGGGGTGGAGGGGTCAGTGTAGGGAAAAGGGGGACACCTATAATACTTTCAACAATAAGAATAAATTTAAAAAAACATCAATACAATAAAATAAAGTTCCACGAGGACCAATGGCAAACCACACATTCTGTCACAAGATTTTCTTGGCTGATTGTCCAAACTGGAAGGAAGAAGTGAAACTGTCATTATTCATAGATGACATGATATTGTATATAGAAAATCCCAAAGATTCCACCAAAATATTACTAGATTTAATAAATGAGTTTGGTAATGTAGTAGGATACAAAATCAACAACCATAAATTAAAGGCATTTTTATACACCGATAAATTAACTCTTAGAAAGAGAAACTACAAAAACAATCCCATTTACCATTGCAACAATAAAAAAAAAGATACCTTGGAATAAACGTAACCAAGGAGGTAAAAGACTTGTATTCAGAAAACTACAGGACATTGAAAAAAGAAATAGAGGAAGATACAAACAAGTGAAAACATATACCGTGTTCATGGATTGGAATAATTAACATCTTTAAAATGTCCATAGTACCCAAAGCAATCTAGAAATTCAACGCAATCCCTATTGAAATACCAATGACATATTTCACAGATCTAGAACAAACATTCCCAAAATCTATATGGAATAAAAAAAAAGACCCTGGATAGCCACAGCAATCTTGAGCAATAAGAAGAAAGTTGGAGGGATCACAATACCAGATATCAAACTATACTACAAAGCCAGTACAATAAAAACAGCCTGGTACTGGAACAAGAACAGGCATATAGATCAATGGAGCGGAACAGGTACCCCAGAAATCGACCCACATCATTAGGGTCAATTAATATATGACAAAGGAGGCAAGAACATACAATGGAGGAAAGACAGTCTCTTCAATAAATGGTGCTTGGAAAATTGAACAGGTACATGCAAAAAAATGAAACTACATCAACAACTTACACAACACACAAGAATAAACTTAAAAGATGCTAATGTAAGTCACGAAACTATAAAAATCCTAGAAGAAAACATAGGCAGCAAAAACTCAGACATCTCACATAGCAGAATTTTCACCAATATAGCTTCTGGGGTAAGAGAAACAAAGAAGAAAATAAACAAAGTGGACTACATCAAACTAAAAAGCTTCTGCACAGCAAAAGCAAGTATCAGCAAAACGAAAAGGAAACCCACTCTATGGGAGAACATATTTGCCAATGACACATTTGATAAGGGGTTAATTTCCCAAAATATGTAAGAATTCATACAGCTCAACAAAAGGAAGACAGATAACCAATTAAAAAATGAGCACAAGACCTGAATAGGCACTTCTCCAAAAAGGACATACAGATGACTAATAGACATATGAGAAAATGTTCAATGTCACTAATCATCACAGAGATGCAAATTAAAACTACAATGAGATATCACCTCACACCTGTCAGAATGGCTACCATCAACAAATTAACAAACAACAAGTCCCGGCAAGGATGTGGACAAAAGGGAAACCTAATACACTGCTAGTGGGAATTCAGATTGGTGCAGGCACTATGGAAAACAGTATGGAATTTACTAAAAAAAAGTAAAATGGAATTACTGTCTGACCCAGTGATTCCATTTCTATGAATATATCTTAAGAATCCCAAAACACCAATCAGAAAAAATATATGCACCCCTATGTTCATAGCAGCATTATTTATAATAGCTAAGATCAAAAAACAGCCCAAGTGCCCATCAGTAGTTGAGTGGCTAAAAAAGCTATGGTAAGAGACAAATGGTGGGGGAGGAGGGGAGGTTAGAGAGCAACCAAAGGACTTGTATGCATGCATATTAGCATAACCAATGGACACAGACACTGGGGTGGTGGGGGCTTGCCCAGGGTTGGGATGACTGGGGGGCGTGTCAATTGGGGAAAAAGGAGACATATGTAAAACTGTAGACAATAAAAAAATAAAAAAATAATATTATGGGAAAAAAAGCTATGGTATATTTATACAATGGAATACTACCTGGCCCTAAAAAAGAAAGATCTCTTACCCTTTGCCACAGAATGGATGGATTGGAGAATATTATGCTGAGTGAAATAAACCAGTTAGAAAAAGACCAATATCACAGGATCTCACTTATAAGTGTAATCTAATGAACATAATAAACTGACAAATGAAACAGGTCCAGAGGCATGAAACAAACTGATATATCTCAGATGGGAGCAAGGGAGATGGGAAGAGATTAATCAAAGAACTTTTATTCATAACCAATGGACACAGACAATAGTGTGGTGAAGGCTCAGAGTAGGGGGGTAAAGGGGGGAAAATTGGGGGCCATCTGTAATACTGTCAACAATATTTTTAATTTAATTAAATTAAAATAAACATGTAAATTGTTGACCTGCTGCAAACATCATATATATATACTAGAGGCCCGGTACACAAAAATTTGTGCACTGGGGGGGGGGGGAGGGTCCCCCAGCCCGGCCTGTGCCCTCTCGCAGTCTGGGACCCCTTGGGAGATAACGACCTGCTGGCTTAGGCCTGCTCCCGGGTGGCAGAGGGCACGCCCAATCCCTAGGTGCAGCTCCTGGTCGGGCTCAGAGCAGGGCCTATTGGGGAGTTGGGGCGCCGCCCCCTGTCATGCACAGAGCAGGGTGGATCGGGAGGTTGTGATGCCACCCTCAGTCACGCTCAGGGTAGGGCCAATTGGGGGGTTGGGGCACCGCCCCCTGTCACACTCAAGGCAGGGTCGATGGGGAGGTTGTGGCGCCACCCCGTCACGCACAGAGCAGGGCCAATCAGGGGGTTGCGGCGCTGACCCCTGTCACTCACAGAGCAGGGCCAATCAGGGGGTTGGGGCGCTGCCCCCTGTCACTCACAGAGCATGGCCAATCAGGGGGTTGGGGCGCTACCCCCTGTCACTCACAGAGCAAGGCCCATCAGGGGGGTTGGGGCTCCGTACCCTGTCACACACAGAGCAGGGTCGATCAGGGGGTTGGGGAGCTCCCCCCTATCAGGCACAGAGCGTGGCTGATCAGGGGGTTTGGGCGCTGCCCCCTGTCACGCTGATCCCAGTGCCGGGAGGCATATTACCCTTTTACTATATAGGATAGAGGCCTGGTGCATGGGTGGGAGCCGGCTGGTTTGCCCTGAAGGGTGTCCTGCATCAGGGTGGGGGTCCCCACTGGGGTGCCTGGCCAGTCTGGGTGAGGGGCTGAGGGCTGTTTTCCGGAAGCGGGTGACTGAAGCTCCCAAATGCTCCTTTTTTCTTTTCTTTTTTATTCTGGGCCAGCTTTAGCTCTGAGGCCTCGCTGCTGAAAACATCGATACAATGTTGCGGTCGGCTGGCTGAAGCCCGGCTGAATGAAAGCCGGTTTCTGGGGTTTTGTTTAGCTTCTTATTTGCAACATAGTACATAGTTGCTTAGAGTTGCAGCTGAGAGGCCGGCAGTGGCAGGCGGGGAACGTTGGAATTCGCCGTCACTGGAGCAAGCAAGCCTCCCTGCTCGCTTCAGTGCATGGCTGCCAGCCGCCATCTTGGCTGACAGTTAATTTGCATAAGGATATGCTGATTAGCCAATGGGAAGGGTAGCGGTTGTACGCTAATTACCATGTTTCTCTTTTATTAGTGTAGATAACCTTTGTGAACCTGGTGAGGGGGAACAACCCCACAGAAAGACATAAAGCAACAACTGTTGACAAGAACATGGAGAAATTGGAACCTTTGTACACTGATACTGGAAATGTAAAGTTGTGCAGCCACTATAAAAAACAGGATGATAGTTCCTGAAAAAATTAAACATAGAATTAGCATATGATTCAGTAATGTCACTTTTAGATATATACCCTACAGAATTAAAGCAAAAACTTGAACACATATTTGTACACCCTAGTTCATAGCAGCATTATCTACTGCCAAAAGGTGGAAGCAAACTAAGTGTATATCAATGAATGGATAAATAATATGTGATATATACACAATTGATTATCATTGAACCTTAAAAGAATGAAAATTCTGACATATACTATAACATGGATGAATTGCAAAGCATTATGCTTAATGAAATAACAGTCACAAAAATACAAATAGTGTGTGATTACACTTATACGAAGCACATAGAGTACTCAAATTCACAGAGACAGAAAGTGGAATGATGGTTGCCAGGGTATAAGAGGAGGAGGCATTGGAAAATTATTGCTTAATGCATATCAAGTTTCAGTTTGGGAAGATGAAAAAGTTCTGGAGATGGAAGATGATGATGATGATTGCACAATAATGTAAAATATTTAATGTTACAGACTCTACAATTAGAATTTATTAAAATGGTAAATTTTATATTATGTACATTTTAGCACACTAAAAATAAGTGTAAGATTGACATTTAAATATTAAAAACTATGTTTTAAAATACTTGACC
>NW_005871068.1:10844694-10853736 GCF_000147115.1 Myotis lucifugus
GGGTTTTAATATATCCATTAAAAGCTAATAGCAAACATAATCTTTAATAAATGAGTCAAAGTTGTTCTTTTGAGTGGTAATGAGATTTGTGATAAGAACCACTCTCACCTTCCTGCTCAGACACACAAATAGAAAATTAAAGAACTTAATTTCTGCAATCAGAATAATCGGTGTATGACAGTAGAAGTTGGAAATAAGCACAAAATGTAAGAGTAAAAGGGG
Source organism: Myotis lucifugus (assembly GCF_000147115.1). Classification (NCBI taxonomy): domain Eukaryota; kingdom Metazoa; phylum Chordata; class Mammalia; order Chiroptera; family Vespertilionidae; genus Myotis; species Myotis lucifugus. Next base: position 10,844,917 of record NW_005871068.1, read on the forward strand.
AAGAGATTGGAAATAAGATACGGAAAAATAAAAGAGAGAGAAAAGAGGGGAGAAAAGACACAGAGAGAGGGATAGAGGGAGAGAGGGAAGAAGAGAGAGGAGGTACAATGTTATTATACATATATTTTTGTATCACAACTTCAGTCCTTTGATTCTTAACTGAAAAGTTATTGCATGTCTTGCTGTAGCTTCATCAGTTTAAAATTGCAATGGTGCTTACAAATCAATTCTGATGATACCAATGTTTCATGACACTTTAATTTAATCAGATCACCATAATTAAATTTTCCAAGTGATTAAATCACCTTTTATAAAGTATATTACTTTTATTTCAATTATTAATTAAAATTAATGATCATAGCAAACTCTCTTTCTTGTGTCTTTCCCTAAGCTATATGTGTTTCCTTACACCCCACCAGTTCTTTTTAATTTCCAAAGAGCAATAGATTGAGGACATAAATGCAGTAAACAAAAAAGTGGAATTCAGTATATCTTGAAACTTGTCCATGAAGAATGATCATACCAATGGAATAAATCTTAGAGAAAATATTTAAGACTAGTATTTGTGTGGATATATAATGAGAAAATATAGAATATAAGTATTATTTCTGGTGTCATATATTTTGACTGATAATGAAACTAATAATTTAATGTTTTAAATTTCAAATGTCAAAGGAGGAAGAATAAGACAGGGAAGAAGAGGTAGAAACAGCAGGAACTGCTGCCACCACTCCTATAATATTTCTTAGAAGAAATGATACCATATCTGTGGTTTCACACATCCACTTGGAATGTATTCCCCATGGATAAGGGGGCACTACTATATCCCCCCAAAAAAATGGTTTGAACATAAAGTAGAGTAGAAATGTCCAGAGAGGGGGAATGGGAGTAATTGTTTAATGGATATAGAGCTTCTATTTGAGATGATGAAAATGTTCTGGATAAGGATAGTGGTGATGGTCTCACAACATGTGAATGTAATTAATGCCAGTAAAAATCTATACTAATAAAAGGGTAATGTGCTAATTAAAAAAAAAAAAAAAAAAAAATATAATATTTCTTAGAAGAAATGATAGAAGTTTTTCAAAAGATAATCAAAGAATGAAAAATATATTTTTAAAGGTGACACTAAATCCAAAAACTATCAAAAATGATAAATTCAGATATAGCAAGAAACTATCATTTTGCAAGTTACAATCCACAATAAGCAAAAGCAAAAGGACGAACTAGAAAAATTATACGTTTTGGAAAATTGATAATTGTCCATAATAGCAAGTATACCTTTATTCTTTTTTTTCCTTCACATTTCAGTCAACTTCTTTAAAGTTTTCTGGGAGTTTCAACAGGAATTTTATGTGCAAAACCAACAGCTGTGTGGGGTCTGTCCTATAGGATATCCTGATACAGCTGTGTGCAGGTGGCTTGGGGTAGCCTCTGCCCCACACCAGGGTCTCTTTCACAATAGAGGGCCATATTTTCTGGGGGTGGGGGGGGTCAGGAGGGTCAGGGGCCTGGTCCAGCTCCAGCTCCACATTGTGAGGGCAGACCCATGGGGGCTTTGGCAGTGTCAGGTCAAGTCCTGGTCCATCCTGGAGACCAGCACCTTGATGTCATTGCTGATGTCTGCGATCATGTGGTCCCATTGGTTCACATTGAAGGTCACAGATTGGTTGTTGGAGCTGCCAGCTTCCCTGTTCCCATTGGAGGTGGAAGTAAAGGTGGAGCTCGTGGCCTGCCTATATTGGCTGAAGCTGTCAGTGATGATGTTGTGGCTGCCCTTCACCCTGATGGTCTTGAGGGAGTTCTCAAAGTGCTGGCTGTCCTTCTCAGGGATGAAGGGCTGCAGACTGAGCAGCAGGAACTTACAGCTGTCCCCACAGAACTGCAGCAGGTTCGCATGGAACTTGAGCACCGAGCACTGTTGAGGTACTCATGAAGCAGAGCTGAAAACTGCTGAATCTCCTGGGAGGACAGCTTGGTTTGCAGCATGGCATGTAGTCCTATAGTAGCTCCATGGCCACGGTGCTCAGCTTGCTCTTGTGAAGTGTCTTGGCATGGGGCACTGTGGGCATGCAGGACAAGATGTCACCTGCGTGCAGCACTCAGGAAAGGAGAAAGTGCTGGCGTCTGTCTTGTATGAATCCTTCATGTCTACCTTGGTGGAAGAGTAATCACTACTGTGGGAGGACAGGTGGTAGGTTGATGTCGAGGACACATCAAATATGGCTTTGTCCAGAAAGTCGATGGTGGGCTCTGTGTATATGATCTGGAAGACCTGCCTTGACTCATCTGCTGCCACCTTGCTCTCCATGGCCAGTATCACCAGGCAACAGACCTCCACAGGCTCCACTCCACTCTCCAACATGGAGCTTGTGGTGAGGCCTCTGGAACTTTTTACCCACAGACTGACTGAGGGAGACACTGGGGTCTTTTGTTGTCTTCAGGACCACCAAGTGCAAGGCATCATGCCACGTATAGGACATGGCCTAATGACATGAATGGGGGCCCTGAAGATGCTTTCTTCTCTGTCCCTCCAGGCCAGCTTGACATTTCAGGCAGACAGGCTGATGAGCTCATCTTGCTCCTGGATCAACTATCTGAGGAGCTGGTGGGCTCTCTTTTTGTTGTCTATGAGGTGCAGGATCTCTGTCTTACTGGATGGTTTTAGGTTTATGGACATTAACTTACCTAAACACTTCATCTCCTTCTCAATGTAGTTGCTCAACAGTCTGTCAGGCTCCACTCACTCAGGCAGGGACAGCACCACAATGTGCATAGACACTGCTCTGTCACCTTCTCGTAGGCTTTTGTATCTCCGCTCTTTTCACCTTTGAGGATGACTTGCTTAATAGCCAATATAATTCCGGGTTTCTTGACCTTCTTGCCCTCCTCCTCCATGTCACTGTGAGTGGTCCCCACAGCCATGACCGCTATGGGAGCCCCGTGACCACTACATCCTTGCCCCAGCCCTGTGATTGCTGCACCCGTATTCCTTCACTGCCCACCATTTGCCCTGCTGCCATCTCTGCCCACAGCTGTCAGGGCTTATTCCTATAGTATTAGTTTCACCACCACAGGGCTGCCAACCTAAAGGCTATATTTACCAGTCCCATGAGCATCTAGATATGGCCTTAATCAAAGTTCTGGCTAACAGGGTTTGAGTGAGTATGAGGCATAAAATCTTTGACTCTTGCCCTTAAAAAAATTGCTGGCAGACTTATCTGGATCTCTCCATTCTTCTTGATCTCTGGGGGTTAGTAAGAATCAGAGGTGTCACCTTGGGCCTATAATTAGAAGCTATTTGTTGATACATGGACTTTGTATCTAGTAGAATCGTGAAAGGGAAAAAAATTTCTACATTTAACCATTTGGGGATATTTTTTATATAATAATATATGATATTCCCTAATAATACATTATTTCACAAAGTGATAATATCCTTATTTATAAAGATCCCCTACAATAGAAAAACTGTAAGATTAACTATATAATAAAAAAGTAGCAAAAAAAAACCCAGTTCCAAGGAAAGGTAATAAAAATAGATCTTAAGCATATGAAGAGTTGCTAAATTAACTCAAAAAAGAAAAGATGAAAATTGAGATTCTACTGAAAAGGCATTTTCAACTATCAGATTGACAAAGACCTGAAAAGGTTGGTGAAATGCTATGTTCATGAACATAAGAGTAAAAATGCACTTTTATGTAGTAATGACTGGAGTACAAAAGTATAACATTTATATACATACATACTCTTTGACCTAGCAAATTCAAGGCATTCATCGTATAAACATACATGCACCAATGTGAAATAGCATAACTAAAAGGTCATTTATTTCAGCATTGTTTGTATTAAGAAAAAGTCAGAAGTGACCTAAATATCCATTGGTAATAAATTGGCTAAGTAATTGTGGTATGTCTAGAAAATGAAACACTATACTATCCTAAGAAATATTGAAGAAATTCCTAATGAAAGATCAAGATATATTTTATTTGGTTTTTATATGAAATTATTGGAGTGACAATGGTTAATAAAATTAGATTATTTTCAAGTGTAAGAATTCTAGAATAGATCATTTGTATATTGTACTGTGTGTTCACCACCCAAAGTAAAGTGTACTTCCAATAACATTTATCCTCGCTTTACCCTTTTCTACCTCCCCCACCACACTTTCCTTCTGATAATCACCATAGCATTGTCTGTGTTGAGTTTTTTTTTTAATCCCTAAACCTTTTTCACCCAACTCCCACCCTCTCACCTCTGACAGCTGTCAGTCTGTTCTATGTATCTGTGGGTCTGTTTCTATTTTGTTTGTCAGTTTATTTTGTTAATTAGATTTCACATATAAGTGAAATCATATGGTATTTGTCTTTCTCTTACTGGTTTATTTCGCTTAGTATAATATTCCCCAGATCCACCCATGCTGTTCCCAAAAGGTAAGATTTCTTTTTTTATGGCTGACGTATTTACCACAGCTTTTTTAAAATATATTTTATTGATTTTTTACAGAGAGGAAGGGAGAGGGATAGAGAGTTAGAAACATCGATGAGAGAGAAACATTAATCAGCCGCCTCCTGCACACTCCCCACTGGGGATGTGCCCGCAACCAAGGTACATGCCCTTGACTGGAATCGAACCTGGGACCCTTGAGTCCACAGGCCGCTCTATCCACTGAGCCAAACCGGCCAGGGCTACCACAGCTTTTTTATCCACTCATCTACTCAGAGGCACTTGGGCAGCTTCCAAATCCTGGCTGTAAGAAGTAATCAAATGGCCAAAACAAAGCACAGTGAAATCCATTTGAAGTTTCAAAGACTAAAACGGAGAACAAAACAATAAAGACAATACCATTCTACAGCAGGAATTGAACAGTAATCTTGGAAAGTGCATGTATTTTCAATTTATTTCTCAGAATGTGCTTAACCTCATTTGGGGAGAGAGTGTGATATACAGAAAGAATGAACACTGCAGAATCTTGCTATTTGCTAGCTGTGAGGTCTTAGACAATTCAAATAATCTTTGTATCTGCTGTTTCTGTAGCCACAAAATAGGAATATCATCAGCTAAGTTATCAGTTTGCTGTAAGGATTAGAGAGTTTGTGTATTGCCACACATGGGGATATGTATTTGTGTGGGATATACAGAATTGCAAATGTATAATTTTTAACCTAATAATAGCTAATAATATGGCCATAATCACCATTCTTTCTTGTCTTCACTCTCCACAGGGCTCCTGAACCCCTTCAAAAGACACTGTTTTTTTTGAGAAGCTAAAAGCTGCCCACATAACCCTAAGTCTTGATCAGTAGCCATGCATAGCATATTTAAGTAATCCTGTCTGATTCTAATACTCTCCAACCTGTCTTTCTTCCTTGACTTCCGGGGTTAGCTAAAAATTGTGTTGTGCCTGAAGTTTATGCATTGTATGTGGACTTGTTTAAAAAGGAGCAGACAGAACTTTGAATACAGCTAGTAAAGAAAACGGTATGGAGATTCTTCAAAAATTCAAAATACATCTGCCATATGGCCCAGAAATACCACTTCTGGATACTGATCTGAAGAAAACAAAAACACTAATTCAAAAATTATTTTAAAAATATGTCCTATGTTCATTGCAGAATTATTTAAAATAGCCAAGATATGGAAGAAATCTAGCGGTTCATTGATAGATAAACACAAAAATAAGATGTGGTATACATATACAATGAAATATGCTTAGCAATAAAAAATGAAATATTTTTGGAACAACATGGATGGAACCAAAGAGCGTTATGCTAAGTGAGACAAGTCAGACAGAAAGAGATAAATACTGCATGATTTCACTTACATGTTGAATCTAAAACAAAACAAATAAATGCACAAAATGAAACAGAAACAGATCCATAGATACAAAGAGAAAGCTGATTATTGCCAAAGGGGTGGTGGGTGGGAGATGGGTGAACATTAAAAAAATAAATAAAAAAGTTCTCTCTTTATATAGAGTGTGAAGCAAAATTACAGAAGTAGTTGATTAATTAATGAACAACTGGAAACCCCACAAAAACAATGAGAACAATAAAAATAAGTTATCTCAGCTTCTACCAGCAGAAGACATTTTATCTATACAATGTAAGGCAGTAATGAACAAAAATAAAACAAGAAATACACTATGTAAAACAAATGAAGGGGAGAAATAAATCACATTTAACAAAAGGAAAGCTGACAATTTTATATGGTAGTATACATCCTTGGCTCCAGAAGACTTTAAGAATATTGAAAGAAAATAAAATTATATGATTACTTCACCCATAAACATAGAAATCACATCTCAGTTAAGTAAATTCAATGATTATATTTTATAAACATATTTTCAGATAGATTTTTTCCCTCAGGAATGTATCATAAAATGCATAGTTTCAACATTAGGGAATTTATACTCCATATTAAACTTTAAAGGAGAAATATGAAACTATCTCAATAGTAGAATTCTCATAATAATTTGAATCAAAGAGAACTTACTGAATTTGATAAGTAGTTAGATTCAAAAGTTTACAGCAAAAATCGTGCTTAATGGAAAACTTGAGATACATTCCCCTTTAAATCAGGAACGAGTCAAAGATGATACTTATTATTCTTTAACACAAACACAAATTATTCTTTAACTTGTGTTTCTGACCATTGATATAAGACAATAAGATGGTAAGAACCTGTGAGTACATGCTATGTTAATCTTAGGTGGTCAGACTCCAGAGACTTTACTATTAAAAAAAAAAAAAAGAAATGGTCACTGCCCTTGAGGAACTCAATCCAGTAAGAGAAATTGAATCTATCTGTAGGCAAAGGGTGGAGACTGGTGGAACAAGTACTCAGAGGATGATGGGTTTGTTTCCAATCTTGGCCACACATTAGCATCACCTGGGCCCCTGGGTAAACTTCTAAACATCCCAATACCCAGTCCACACTCTGAAAGTGGAACCCAGGCAAAAGTGATTGCTTAAACTCTCCAGGTGATGCCCACATGCAGCCAAGATTAAAAGAGCAGTATCTTGCTGGACTCAAGAAAACACCTGGAACACCTCTTAGAAACATTTGGCAATAATGTGGAGAACAGTGTGGAGAAGGACAAGAGATGGAAATAAAAGAGTTGACAGCTACAGCTGTGTTTTCAGCTGTCAGCCATGTGAGTTGACCATCTTGGACATCGAGTGTAGTCTAGCCTTCATAAGTCTGTAAGGCTAGTAACTGTTTTTGTTTGTTTAGCTTCTCTTGTATTATTTTGAAACTGCTAAATGGATTGCCACTGCTTTCATCAAATATGGAAACAAATTATACATGGAAGGAGGGTGGTGAAGTCTAATGGTAAAATACAGGTTTCAGATTCTAATCCAGTTTTACAAGTCACTTAAAAAACTGAAGGCTGGTCTAATTGTGGAAAGGCTAATTTTATCAATTGCTAAATGGTTCAATTAGAGGGTATTCAGCCATCCTTTCTGATGACTGTCTAACTCTTCTTAGCATCTAAAAGCTCAGGTCTTTCCTGAAAACAATATAGACATTTCATTACTTTCTGGAGTCAGCACACAGATCTGCTGAACTAGGTTTCTAGAATTACTGAGTCATTAAAGAAAAGCAATTGGGCCAAAAGCAGTCAATTGGAACAGTTCAATACCAGCAGCCAGGGAATGAGAGCCATACAGAATCCAGTATTCAAACTAAAAGATCCAGTTATACCATCTTATGTAGTGTTTCCTCTTCTGGTATTACATTTAATGAGATCTAATTCACAAACCATGAAACACAATTTAAACTGTAAAATTCAATGGTTTTTAGTATAGTCACAGAGTTGTACAACAATCACCACAATCTAATTTTAGAATATTTTCATCACCCTGAAAAGAAACCTCATACTAAACAGCTGTTATTCCACATTCCTCCCTCCACTCTCAACTTTAGGAAATCACAAATCTACTTTATGTCTTTGTATATTTAGCTATTGTGGACATTTCATATAAAAGGAATCAAATATGTGGTATTTATTAATTAGCTTGTTTCACATAATGTTTACGGTGTTCACCCATGTTGTAGCACATATAAATGTTTCGTTACTTCTTATGACTGAATGATATTTCATTGTATTGACATACCACATTTTGTTCATCCATTTATCAGATAATGGACATTCCAGTTGTTTCATACCTTTTGGCTATTGTGAATATGTTGCTATGAACATATGTGTACAAGTTTTAGGTTGAACACCTGTTGTTTATTTTTTGATATATCCCTAGGTGTAGAATAATAAATATATGTTTAATATTTTGAGGAATTGGCAAAATGTTTTCCAAAGCAGCTGGACTACTTTACATTTCCACAAGCAATGTCTCCTCATCTTCATTAACGCTTATTATTGTCTGTCTTTTTTTATTATAGACTAGAAGCCCAGTGCACAAAAATTTGTGCACTCAGGGGAGTCCCTCAGCCCAGCCTGTGCCCTCTCACAGTCTGGGACCCCTCGGGGGATGACCACCTGCTGGCTTAGGCCCGCTTCCCAGGGGATCAGGCCTAAGCTGGCAGTCAGACATCCCTCTGGCAGCCCGGGAGCCCTCGGGTGATGTCCACTTGCCAGCGGGGACCAGGCCTAAGCTGCAGTTGGACATCCTTAGCACTGCTGAGGAGGCGGGAGAGGCTCCCGCCATCACTGCTGTGCTGGCAGCCATCAGCCTGGCTTGTGGCTGAGCAGAGCTCCCCCTGTGGGAGTGCACTGACCACTAGGGGGCAGCTCCTGCATTTGAGCATCTGCCCCCTGGTGGTCAGTGTGTGTCATAGTGACCAGTCATTCCCAGTTGT
>NW_005871068.1:10855621-10984564 GCF_000147115.1 Myotis lucifugus
TATATATATATATATATATATATATATATATATATATACACATACATATATATATCTCACATCAAGGTACATTTTGTATTTTATTTTTTTATTCTTTATTTATTACAGTATTACATATGCCTCCTTTTGCCTCCATTTACCTCTCCCTGGCCACTCCTACCCCCTAGCACATGCCCCCACACCCCTAGTATCTGTGTCCATTGGTTATGCTTATATGCATGCATACAAGTCCTTTAGTTGATCTCTTACCCCGCCCCTACCTCCCCTGCCTTCCTTCTGAAGTTTTATGCTTCTCTGTCTCTTGATCTATTTTTTTCATCAGTTTGTGTTGTTCATTATATTCCACAAATGAGTGAGATCATGTGATATTTATCTTTCTCCAACTGGCTTATTTCGCTTAGCATAATGCTCTCTATGTCCATCCATGCTGGTGCAAATGATAAGAGTTCTTTCTTTTTTATAGCAATGTAGTATTCCATTGTGGAGATGTACCACTCTTTTTTAATCTACTCATTTTCTGATGGGCACTTAGGCTGTTTCCAAATCTTAGCTATTGTAATTTGTGCTGCTATGAACATAGGGGTGCATATGACCTTTTTGATTGGTGTTTCTGTTTTGGGGGGATATATTCCTAGAAGTGGGATTACTGGGTTAAATAGGAGTTCCATTTTTAATTTTTTGAGGAAACTCCATACTGTTTTCCACAGGGGCTTCACCAGTCTGCATTCCCACCAGCATTGCATGAGGGTTCATTTTTAATTCAAGAATTTCCTTTTGAGTTTTATAATTTCTCTTTATTGACATTCTTTATCTTATGAAACATTGCTATCCTACCTTACTTTAATTTTTAATATGATTTTTTGTTATTTGAACATATTTGTAATTTTTTATGTCATTATCTGGTTAGTCCAACATCTGGGGACCTTCAAAGGTAACTTCTATTGCCCGTTTTTCATTCTCTGTATGGGTTACATTTTCATGTTTCTGTGAATATCTCATAATTATTATTGAGTGGACATTTTAGATAATACCATGTAGCAACTATCAATATTGGTCCTCACAAGTTTCTTGTAGTTGATATCTGCATTTATATTTCTGTAATGACTTGTCTGTACTTCTTTCAAAATCTATTTCTTCTATAGTGTGCAACCTTGGTATTTTTCCTAAGGATGGATATTGCCTTCCTATCAATGAATTTGTTTTTTGTTGTTTTAATCCTCACTGAGGTTATTTTTCCATTGATTTTAAAGAGAGTGGAAGGGAGTGGGAGAGGCAGAGATAAAATAGATGTGAAAAAGACACATTGATTGGTCACCTCCCACACGTGTCCCAACTGGGGATCGGGGATCGAGCCTGCAACCAAGGTACATGCCCTTAGCCCGAATCAAACCTGGGACCCTTCAGTCTATTGGCCAACACTCTACCCACTGAGTGAAACCGGATAAGGCTATTTTTAATTTTTAATGTACTCTCTTTTATTACTTATTTATTTTTAATTAAAATGCTTATTGTTGATAGTATTACAGATGTCCTCATTCCACCGTTTACCCTCCTCCATCCAGACCTCATCCCACTCCAAGCCGTCACCACATTATTGTGTATGTCCATTGGCTATTCATATATGTTGTTTTTTTTATATTTCCAGTGCTCTCCACCCCCATCCCCTCTGAGATCGGTCCATCTGTTCCATGTATCCATGACTCTGATCTTATTTTTCTCATCAGTTTATTTTGTTCATTAGATTCCATATGTGAGATCAAGTGATATTTGTCTTTCTCTAACTGGCTTATTTCACTTAGCATAATAGTCTCCTGGTCCATCCATGTTGTTACAAAAGATGAATTCCTCCTTTCTATAGCCCTATAGCATTCCATTGTGTAATTGTACCACAGCTTTTTTATCCACTCATCTACTGATGAAGTCTTGGGCTGTTTCCAGATTTTAGCTACTGTAAATAGTGCTTCTATGAACATAGGCGTGCATATATTCTTTCTGATTGGTGTTTCAGATTTCTTAGGATATATTCCCAGAAGTGGGATAAATGGGTCAAATGGCAGTTCCATGTTTTATTTTTTTTTTAAATATATTTTATTGATTTTTTACAGAGAGGAAGGGAGAGAGATAGATAGTCAGAAACATCGACAGGAGAGAAACATCGATCAGCTGCCTCCTGCACATCTCCCACTGGGGATGTGTCCGCAACCCAGGTACATGCCCTTGACCGGAATCGAACCTGGGACCCTTCAGTCCGCAGGCCGACGCTCTATCCACTGAGCCAAACCGGTTTCGGGGCATGTTTTATTTTTTGAGGAAACCCCATACTCTTTTCTATAGTGGCTGCACCAGTCTGCATTCCCACCAGCAGTGTGTTAGGTTTCCTTTTTCTCCACATCCTGGCCAACACTTTTCATTTGTTGATGGCAGCCATTATGACAGGTGTGAGTTGTTAAGTCACTGTCATTTTGATTTACATCCCAGAGATGATCAGTGACTTTGAACATGTTTTCATATATATCTTGGTCAACTGTATGTGCACATTGGAGAACTGCCTTTTTAGGTCCTTTGCCCATTTTTAATTGGCTTGTTTGTCTTCCTTTTGTCAAGTTGTCTGAGTTCCTTATGTGTTTTGGAAATTAACCCTTTATCAGATGTATCATTGGCAAATATGTTCTCCCATGCAGTGGGCTCTCTTTTCATTTTATCGATGGTTTCTTTTCCTGTGCAGAAGTTTTAAATTTGATGTAGTCCCATTTATTTATTTTCTCCTTAGTTTCCTTTTCGCTATAGATGTATCAGTAAACATATTGCTACATGAGAATTCTGAGATTTTACTGTCTATGTTTCCTTCTAGGATTTTTTTATGGTTTCCCATGTTATATTTAAGTCTTTTATCTCTTTTGAGTTTATTCTTGTGTATGTTGTAAGAAGGTGGTTTAGTTTCATTTTATTGCATGTATCTAATTTTCCCCAACACCATTTTTTGAATAGACTGTCTTTTCTCCATTGTCAAATATTGAGTTTAATGGCTTCGGTCAATTTCTGGGGTCTTTTTTCTGTTCCATTGATCTATATGCCTGTTCATGTGCCAGTACCAGGCTATTTTGATTACAGTGGCTTTGTAGTATAGTTTGACATCTGGTATTGTGATTCCTACAACTTTGTTCCTCTTTCTGAAGATTGCTGAGGCTATTTGGGGTCGTTTCCATATATATCATTGGAATATTTATTCTAGATCTGTGAAATATGCCATTGGCATTTTAATAGGAATTGCATTGAATACATAGATTGCTTTGGGTAGTATGGTCATTTTAATCATGTTAATTCTGCCTACCCTTGAACATGGTATATGCTTCCACTTGTTTGTATCTTCCTCTGTTTCTTTTTTCAATGTCCTATAGTTTTGAGTACAGGTGTTTTACCTCCTTCGTTAAGTTAAGTTGTTGTTGCAATGTAAATGAGTTTGTTTTCTTCATTTCTCTTTCTGAGAGTTCACTATCTATGTATAAAAATGCCATCAATTTCTGAATATTAACTTTGTGTCCTGCTAATTTGCTGTATTTATTATGTCTAGTAGCTTTTTGGTGGAGTCTATGGGGTGTCCATGTACAATATTATGTCATCTGCTAATAATGAAAGTTTTACTGCCTCTTTTCCCATTTGGATGTCTTTCATTTTTTCTTCGTGTCTGATTGCTGTGCTAGGATCTCCAGTACTATGTTGATAAGAGTGGTGAAAGTGGGCATCCCTGTCTTGTTCATGAACTCAAGGGACAAGGTCTCAATTTTAGTTTTTGCCCATTGCGTATGATGTTGGCTGTAGGTTTTTCATATGTGGCCTTTATTATGTTGATATATGATCCCTCTAGTCCCACTTTGCTGAGAGTTTTTATCATAAATGTGTACTGGATTTTTTTCAAATGCTCTTTCTTTGTCTATATCAGTGATGGCGAACCTTTTGAGCTCGGCGTGTCAGCATTTTGAAAAACCCTAACTTAACTCTGGTGCCGTGTCACATATGGAAATTTTTTGATATTTTCAACCATAGTAAAACAAAGATTTATATTTTTGATATTTATTTTATATATTTAAATGCCATTTAACAAAGAAAAACCAACCAAAAAAGAATGAGTTCGCATGTCACCTCTGACACGCGTGTCATAGGTTCACCATCACTGGTCTTTATCATGTGGCTGACAGTGGCTGTGTGGTTTTTTATCTTTCATTTTGTTTATGTGATGTATCACATTTATTGATTTGTGAATACTGTAACAACCTTGCATCCCTGGAATAATTCCCACTTGGTCATGATGTATAATCTTTGTAATGTATTGCTGGATCTGATTTCCTAATATTTTGTTGAGTATTTTAGCATATGTGTTCATCATGGGTATTGGCCTGTAATTCTCTTGTAGTGTCCTTATCTGGTTTTGGAATTAGGACAACATTGGGCTCATGACAACTTGGAAGCATTCTGACCTGTTGAATTTTTTGGAATAGGTTGAGGAGGATAGGTGTTAGTGCTTATTTGGTAAAATTTGCCTGTGAAGCCATTTGGTCCAGGACTTTTTCATTAGTTGTTATTGGTCTCTGTGCTCTCTTTGAGTCTCTGTTTTCTTGACCTGAATATGATGCTCCTTGCTGGTTATCCCACTAAGATATTAGCCCCCACTAACCTCTAGCTCATTGCTCTATTGTTTTAAAGAATATTCTCAGACATAAATTTTTTCACATTGAATCCCTGCCTGTCAGGTATTGCCTGTCTTTGAGGCTTCTTCCAACCATCACCTATGCATAGCTCTGTGCTATGGAGCAGGGGCTGGATGAGAGAAAACCTGACTTTCACTAGCTTCCCCACCAGGATTCATATTCATTCTCTCTCTCTCTCTCTCTCTCTCTCTCTCTCTCTCTCTCTCTCTCTCCTCCCCCTATCCCTCTCTCTCTGTATCACTGTCTCTCTTATCACTGTTGGTACACCTGCATGCACATGGAAAGGGGGAACTGGTGTTGTTCTTTGATTGCTGCTACCACCCACTATTAATATTCTACAGCCAGGGTTGCAAAAAATGAGAATTTTCCATTTTGACCTGCTGGAAGTTTCTAGGAAGCTGGAGATGATGGAACTACCACTTGCCTGCCAAGTCCTCTGGAGCAGATCTCCTGAACATATAAAACAGTGTGAGAAATGTTTTTTTCTTTTTTTATTTCATCTACTTCCTGCCGCAGATCCATTCCACCTAGCAAGAGTTTCAGGTGGGGAACTGGATCCAACACAACCACTGCCAGCCACATGATATAACTTTCCATAGCTCAGAGAAATGAAAATGACATCTGCTAATGTTCGCTGGATACCAAAATCACTCTAAATAGCTCTTACACCCCAGGAGTCTAAGGGAAATTAGAGCTGCTACTTGGCCACTGAAGTTACTGGAAGAGTAATTCTGCAAGGCAGAGATATAGGGATATAATTGCAGTCACTAACTCAAATGCCAGGGACTCACATTGTTTTTACCCCATCTCCATGGATTTTATTTAATAATTTTTCTCAATTTGCTATCAGCCCTTTAATGAATCTCCAGAAAGTTTGAGTGACTGACTTTGTTACTTTTTATGAGCTCAATAGATGTATGTCCAGAGAAGGGTGCTTGATGAACTCCTCTCACCACCATTACTGAAGATCTACCCAGCCATTATTGAGTGCAACTGAATAAGCTACAACAGTTAGAACTAGGTGAGCCTAGTTAACCCAGATAACTGTTAGAGATATAATATATTGTTGTTTTAAGCAACTAATTTTGGGGTGGTTTCTCATGCAGTGGTAAATAACCAGAATACATTGTTGAATTTGCTTCTATTTTTCTATTGTCTACTGTCACTACTGATTGAGTAAAAGTTGTAAATATGTTGTAAATATGAAGAAAATCAAATAAAGATATTATTATTAGCATACATAAATATATTTTAAAAAGCCATGTTCACATATTTTTGGAAATTACATATAATGACTAGAATTTTTTATTATGTTTTCTAGGATTAAAAAAATCAAGCCAAAATATTTTTATAATCTTTTTTTAAACAGCACACTCCAGGTGGACAATGGGGTCAATCACATGAAGTACCAGGATTCTTCAGAATAGTTATCACTCCTTATTCTCTATCCATTTTATCTCATCCACTACAAAAAAGACACAGTGAAAGTCTTTCTATTTCAAAGTAAAGGAAGTCCCTTTTGACATGAGTCTCATATATTTCCTTTTCCCTTATTACATTCTACTAGAGGCCCAGTGCATGAATTTGTGCACGGGTGGGGTCCAGCTGGCCTGGCCCCAATTGGGGCAGATCTCGGCTTGGCCTGTCGGGAAGAGGAGATGGTGGGAGGTTGGCTGGCCGGGTTGCCCCAATCAGGGCCCAATCAGGGCCAGGCCTGCTGGGGGAGGGGCCACAGATGATTGGCCAGCAGGCCCTGCCGCCAATTGGGGGCCAGTGGCCTGGGGGAGGGGCCATGGGTGGTTGATGGGATGGCTCTGCCCCTGATCAGGGTGGGAGGCAGATCAGGAGTGGGGCTGGGCAGGGAGAGGGGCTGCAGGAGGTTTGCCAGCCAGCCCTGCAACCTATTGGGGTGGGGGACAGTCACAAGGTGGCTGGCCAGGGGGAGGAGCTGCAGGCTGATCATGGTGGTGGGGGCCCAACGGGGGTGGGGCCAGCCAGGGAGAGGAGCTGCAGGAGGTTGGCCAGCCAGCACCACCCCATATTGGCTGTGGGCCTATCGTGGTGGGGTAGGCCAATTGGGGGTGGGAGGATGGCCAAGGAGAAGGGTAGGGGGGCATTTGGGTGGCCGCCCAACCCTTGATCAGGGTTGAAGAGTCTGATCAGGGGTGGGCTGGTCGGGGGGGAGGGGCCATGGGAGGTTGGCTGACCAGCCCCACTCCTTGATTGGGCTGGTTCACTGGCCACTGTGGGCACCATAGAAACCGGTCGTTCTGGTTGTTACAGTGTTATAGTCACTGACTTTTTATATATATAGATAGTTTTCAGGGTCTGCAAGCAAAAGTTTCTGTATCTACATGCCCACCAATTTTAAGGGCTACTCACAGGTTTCAACTGCCCGTTAAATGTGAATGAACTTCATCCTGAATGAAAATAACTAATGTATTGAACTTTAATAACATACTTTACTAACAATTTCAAATACCAGCAGATCTCAATTTAAATAATGTAATATAAAATCAAAGTACTATTCTTAATTAATTTTGAAACAAATAATATTTGTTGAAATTATTTAAATCATCTCCCCTAAAATCAGGAACAAGACAGGGATGCCCACTTTCACCACTCTGTTCAACATAGTATTGGAAGTGCTAGCCATAGAAATCAGACAAGGAGAAGAAATAAAAAGCATCCAAATTGGAAAAGAAGAAGTAAAACTGTCATTATTCACAGATGACATGATATTGTACATAGAAAACCCTAAAGACTCCATCGAAAAATTATTAGATTTAATAAATTAATTTGGAAATGTAGCAGGATACAAAATTAACACCTAGAAATCTATGGTTTTTTTTATATACCAATAATGAGCTCACAGAAAGAGAAACAAAAACAAAACAAAAAAATCCTATTTACCACTTCACCAAAAAAATTAAGATACCAATACCTATGAATACACTTAACTAAGGACGTAAAAGACCTGTACTTGGAAAACTACAGAACATTGAAAAAAGAGATAGAGGAAGACATAAACAAATAGAAGAATATACCGTGTTCATGGGTTGGTAGAGTCAACATCATTAAAATGTCCATACTACCCAAAGCAATCTATAGATTTAATGCAATCTCAATTAAAATACCAATGGCATATTTCACAGCCCTAGAACAAACTCTCCAAAAATTCATATAGAATAAAAAAGACCCCAAATAGCTTCAGCAATCTTGAGAAAGAAGAACAAAGTTAGAGGGATCACAATACCAGATATCAAGCTATATTACAAAGCCACTGTTCCCAAATTGCCTGGTACTGGCACAAGAACACAAATATAGACCAATGGAACAGAACAGAGGTCCAGAAATCAACCCAAGTCATTATACTTAATTTATATTTGAAAAAGGAGGCAAAAGCATACAATGGAGTCAAGAAAATCTCTTCAATAAATGGTGTGCGGAAAATTGAATAGATACATGGAAAAAAATGAAACTAGACCACCAAATTACACCATACACAAAAATAAACTGAAAATGGATAAAGGACTTAAACATAATATGGGAAACCATAAAAATCTTAGAAGAATATATAAGCAGCAAAATATCAGACATATGTCATAACAATATCTTTATCCATACAGCTCCTAGGGCAATGGAGACTAAGGAGAAAATAAACAAATGGGACTACATCAAAATAAAAAGCTTCTGCACAGCAAAAGAAACCATCAACAAAACAACAAGTAAACCCACTGCATGGGAGAACATATTTGCCAATGTTATATATGATAAGGGCCTAATCATAAAAATTTATAGGGGACTCATACAATTTAACAAAAGGAAGATAAACAACCCAATCAAAAAATGGGCAACAGACCTAAATAGATACTTTTCTAAAGAGGACATACAGAAGGCCAAGAGACATATGAAAACATGCTCAAAGTCACTAATCATCTGAGAGATGCAAATCAAAACAACAATGAGGTACCACCTCACACCTATCAGAATGACTATCATCAACAAATCAACAAATGACAAATACTGGCGAGGATGTGGAGTAAAAGGAACCCTTTTGCACTGCTAGTGGGAATGCAGACTGGAACAGCCACTGTGGAAAACAGTATGGAGTTTCCTCAAAAAATTACAAATGGAACTCTCATTTGACTCCATTATACCACTTCTAGGAATATATCCCAAGAAAACAGAAACACCAGTCAAAAAGGACATATGTACTCCTAAGTTCATAGCACCACCATTTACCATAGCTAAGATTTGGAAACAGCCTAAGTGCCCATCAGCAGATGAGTGGATTAAAAAAGAGTGGTACATCTACACAATGGAATACTACACTACTGTAAAAAAAAAGTATTCTTACCATTTGCAACAGCATGAATAGAAATGGAGAGCATTATGCTAAGCAAAATAAGCCAGTTGGAGAAATGTAAATATCACATGATCTCACTCATTTGTGGAATATAATGAACAACATAAACTGATGAACAAAAATAGATACAGAGACAGACAAGCATTGAACAGACCATCAAACCTCAGAGGAAAGTGTGTGGGGGGTGGGTAAGAGATCAACCAAAGGACTTGTATGCATGCGTATAAGCATAACCAAAGGACACAGACACTAGGGGGGTGGGGGCATGTGTTGTGGGGTGGGGGTGGCCAGAGAGACTTCAATGGGGAAAAAGGGAGACATATGTAATACTTTAAATAATAAAGAATTAAAAATAAATAAATGAAATGCTATGATTATATTTTCTACAGGAAATATATCATATGTATATTGTATTTTTTGTGTGTTTTCTGAGATTACATTTCTCTTTTGAAGTAAATCAAGAGCTGGCAGCTGTTCTGTTAGTGGGTTTGCTAGAAAATCAGGCAATGAGGTATTTTTAAGGGTGGAGAATTTAGATCATTATTTGGATTTTAGTTTCCACTTTACTATTTCTTGTGTCTTTGCCTATATTTCTCTACTAAAAAGAAAAAAAAATATATGCTTCAGGATAGGTATGCAAAGTTAGCATTATTTTCACATGGATAAAATGTGAAAATTAGGAGAGAGGACAAAATGGCAGTGGAATAGTAGTAGACAGATGTGTCCCGAGCCTTGTCCCAAAGCAGATAGAATAAGCAACTACTAGTAAATTGAATAACATCCGCCTTGAATTGGTGAAGCAGACACAGCTGGTGAGACAATTTGCAGCCTGGAAGGGCAGAGGACGCCTGGAGAAAGGTGAAATCAGGGTTCTGGGCTGGAGAGAACTGTGAGACCTCTGAGTCCAGAGGGTGAGAGGGAAACTGCATGGCACCAGGGCCGCATCCCTTGGGACAGGCATAGCATCTGACTGTGGAAAGGAGTTCCGCATGAGTGCTGGTAATAGGGGATTCTAGATCTGGGTCCACAACCATGAAAGACTGAACCCAAAGGGGGAAGCCTGGACAGCTGTCCAGGCCGCGCCGTGCTGGGGGGAGAGGGGCTCGCACTGGCACAGCTCTTTCTCTTCCTTTTGGTCTTTGCTTTTGTTTGCTGAACCTAATTCATAGGACCTTTCAAATACAGACACTTAACTGTGGCTGAGGTATGGGTGGAGGTGTGGTCTTGTGGAGTCTGCGGAGAGGCCAGGGAGAGGAGAGGGTTGGGGAGAAATGGCCGCGAGTCGGGCGCTGAGTTATACCTGATGTGCTGGACCTAAGCAGCCATTTTCTGCAGAAGAGATAGCCCCTCCCTGCAGTCTCCAGACAACCAATATAGCCACACCCAAACTACACCTTGAGTGGTACAAAGGATTCATAGAAAGAAAAATATCTGAATAGTTCCTGAGAGCCCACAGGGACTGGACTAAAGAAAGGCCTTCAGTCCCAGCAACAGGAAACTGAGAAGCGGCAGACAATACAGAAGAGTGGGATCTTAAACCAGCAGTCATTTTTATTTTATTATTATTTTGTTATCTCTTTTTTATTTTTTTCATTCGTTTCTTTATTTTCTATATCTTTTCACATTAATTTTTCATCATTCTAATTTTTTATTTTATCCTACTTTTTAAAATTATTTTTAAAATTTATTATTATTACTTCTTCTTTTTTTATTGCTTCGTATCCACTCATCCTCTTTCTACTTCTTCTATACTGAACTGAGGTCCTCTCCATATTCATCTAATTCCTTAACTTTACTTTCTGTATGTAAGATTCTGCCCCCACCCACTTTACTGGGTAATTGGTGTTTGTACGTATTGGTTTGTCTGTTCTCTGGTGTTTCCTTCATATATATACACACACACACACTAATAAAAGACAAATATGCTAATTGACCATACCTTTGCTACGCCCCAAGCCATGCCCACCAGCCAATCAGAGCGACTATATGCAGATTAACCCAACCAAGATGGTGGCCGGCAGCCATGGAGTTGGAGCAAGCAGGAGGCTTGGTTGCCCGGGCGATGGAGGAAGCCAAGCTTCCCGCCTGCCCTGAGCCGGCTGTGGCCTCCACTAATGGCAACAAAGTTTCAATTATAGAAGGCAAATAAATCCCAGATACCTGCTTCCAGGCAGCCTCCACTGGGAGCTTGGGTGTCTGGGGGCCATGGCAAGCCTTCAAAAATCATCAGCCCCTCACCCAGGATGGCCACTGGGGGGCTTGGCTAGCCTGAAAACAGCCATGAGCCCCATCACCCAGGCTGGCCACACCCTCATGGGGTGAGGGTCCCCACGTGGGGGCTTAGCCAGCCTGAAAACGGCCCTCAGCCACTCACACAGACTGGCCAGGCACCCCATCAGGACCCCACCACCCTGAAGGGGGTGTGGCCAGCCTGAAAACGGCCTTCAGCTGCCCCTCACCCAGGCTGGACAGGCACTCCTATATAATAAAAGGGTAATATGCAAATTGACCCTAACAGCAGAACGACTGGGAATGACTGGTCACTATGACACACACTGACCACCAGGGGGCAGATGCTCAATGAAGAAGCTGTCTTCTGGTGGTCAGTGCGCTCCCACAGGGGGAGCTCTGCTCATCCACAAGCCAGGATGACGGCTACCAGCACAGCGGTGGTGGTGGGAGCCTCTCCTGTCTCCTCAGCAGCGCTAAGGATGTCCAACTGCAGCTTAGGCCTGTTCCCCGCTGGCAAGTGGACATCCCCCAAGGGCTCCCAGGCTGCCAGAGGGATGTCTGTCTTCCAGCTTAGGCCCAATCCCCTGGGGAGCGGGCCTAAGCCTGCACGTGGTCATCCCCCAAGGGGTCCCAGACTGCGAGAGGGCACAGGCCTGAGTGAGGGACCCCCCCCAAGTGCACAAATTTTGGTGCACCAGGCCTCTAGTATATATTTTTTCCCTTTTTCTTCCTTTTTCTTCTTTTTCTTTTCTCTCATACCATCTTTTCTCTCTTTGATGTCATTTGTGCTCTCTTTTCTTTCCCCTAATTCTCTTTACTCTGGTGGTCACTTATACAGGGGTTTTTGGTGTCATAAATACATTTGTGTTTTGTTCCCTTTGTGTCATATCTTTTTAAGGTGAATTTTATCCTGTTTGGCCAATGTGCTAGAGAGCAAGCCACATAACAAGACAACCAGAGAGGAGACTGTATCCATGAACAGGTCAGTAGCACTCCAGATCCAACTACAGAGACAGGAAGAAGGCAGACGTGAGGGAGAGAGTGTGAGTGAGTGAGGAAGCAAAAGAGGAGTATGTGGTCAGGTGGTGTGTGTGTGTGTGTGTGTGTGTGTGTGTGTGTGTGTGTGTGTGTTTGTGTGTGAGAGTGAGGCACAGTTAGATTCGGCAGGACATTCGGGGGCAGGCTGACCAGGCTCGCCTAACCAGGCAGCCTTTGCTACCATTGCAAACAGTCTCAGAGCAGCTGGCTCTTCTGCAGAGGCTGCACCTTTCTGCAGGGGAGAGCTGCTGTGACTAGCACCCCAGCCTCACCTCCACCCAGAATAACCTCAGATAACACCTGGGACTCTACAGCCAACCCCACCAAGGACCTGGAGCCTCGGCTGTGGTCCCATGGTCACTGGGACCAGCCAACCCAGGCACAGGCTCCTGTGAGTTCCAAAGCTTGCTCCCCTCTGGCTGTCCCAACACTTTAGGCCAGGGCACCGTGACCATGGGAGCAACAGCCATGTGAGCTGCCTGCCCCTTTATGAGGAGCAGTAGCTCCACGAGCAGCCTGCCCCAGTCAGAGGAGCGGCAGGCTCACATGGCCTTCCCCCATCCAAGGAGCAGCAGCCCTGCGAATGACCCGCCCATGTCCAAGGAACAGTGGCCCCACTCAGCCCACTCCCAACCAAGAAGCAGCAGCCGCACGAGCAGCCAGCCCCCATCTGAGGAGCAGCAGCTGTGTGAGCTACCCACCCCTGTCCAAGGAGCAGGGGCTGTGTGACTGTCCCAAACCCCATCTGAGGAGTAGCAACCTCATGTGCAGCCCACCACCGTCTGAGGAGCAGCAGCTGCATGACCAGCCGTACAGTCTGCCCCTATCCGAGGACTGGCATCACTGCACAGCCCGCCACTGCCTGAGGAACAGCAGCCACGCAAGCAGCCCACCCACATCTGAGAAGCAGCAGCTGTACGAGCAGACTGCCCCTGTTTGTGGAGCAGAAACTGCACGTGCAGCCTGCCCCTGCCAGGAGAAGAGCCACCACTGCTGTGAGCAGGGCCACCAGATGAGCTGCCGCCAACTGAGGAGCAGCTGCTTCCACAACCACCCAAGGAGACACTGCTGCCCGAGTAGCAGCCACTGCACAACTTGAAACCTAGCTCCTTCAGTGAGAGCAAAAATGGGGAGACAAAAAAAAAAAACGAAAGGAAAGAAAAGGAGAAATCTCCAGAAAAGCATCTAAGTGAAACAGAGGCATGTAATATGTCAGAAAAAGAATTCAGACTAAGGATCTTACAGTTCATAAACTGGATGCATGAAAAAATCAACAACTTATGTAAGAATCAAGAAGAAATAGTGATATAGCTGCAATAAAAATAACCGTGGAAAGTCTCAACAGTAGACTAGGGGATGTGGAGGACCAAATTAGCGAATTAAAAGACAGGGAAGCAAAACACACCCAAACTGAATGGCAATTGGAGAAAAAATAAAAGGCAGGAGGAGAGCCAAAGGGACCTTTGGGACAACATGAAATGAAGCAACATATGAATAATAGGGGTGCCAGAATGACAGGAAGAGGAAAAAGGGTTAGAAAACCTATTTGAAGAAATAATGTCAGAAAACTTCCCTGATGTGGGGAAGAAAAAAATCACACAAGCATAGAGAGTCCCAAAAAAGATGAACCCAAAAAGACCTACAGCAAGACACATTGTAACTACAATGGCAAATGTTCAGGATGAAGAGAGAATGTTAAAGGTTGCAAGAGAGAGACAGAAATATACTTACAAGGGATCTCCCATTAGATTATCAAATTATTTCTCAACAGAAACAAATCAGGTCAGAAAGGAATGGAAGGAAATTTACAAAGTGATGCAAAGCAAGGGATTGAATCCAAGAATACTCTATCCAGCAAGGCTATCTTTCAAAATTGAAGGGAAAATCAGGAGCTTCAGAGACAAAAAAAGGCTAAGGCAGTTTATCACTACCAAGCCAGCAATGCAAAAGGCTAAAGGGACTGGTGTAAAAAGAAGAAATAAAAAGGGAAGAAGAAACACAGGCACAAAAAAATAAAAATGGCTACAAACAAGTACCTATCAATAATAACTTTAAGTGTAAATGGACTAAATTCTCCAATCAAAAGACATTAAGTGGCTGAATGGATAATAAAACATGACCCATATATATGCTATCAACAGGAGACCCACCTCAGAACAAGGGACTCACACAAACTGAAAGTGAAGGGATGGAAAAATATCTTTCAGGCAAATGGAAATGAAAAAATCTGGGGTATCAATACTTATATCTGACAAAATAGACCTCAAAGTGAAGGCCATAACAAGAGATAAGGAAGGCCACTTCATAATACTAAAGGAATAGATACAATAAGAGGATATAACCCTGGTAAACATATATGCACCCAATGCAGGATCACCCAAATACATAAAAAAAATCTCCTTGAAGATATCAAGGGAAAGATCAACAATAATACAATCATAGTAGGATTCTTTAATACCCCACTGACATCACTGAATAAATCCTCTAGACAAAAAAATCATCAATGAAACAGCAATCCTAAATGATTCACTAGATTACATGGGCTTAATTCACATTTTCAGAACATTTCACACCAAAGACATTGAATAAACATTCTTCTCACAAGCACATGGGACATTATCAAAGATAGATGACATATTGGGTCACAGGCAAAGGATCTTCAAATTTAAGAAGATTGAAATCATATCAAGCATATTTTTAGACCACAATGGCATACTATTAGAAATAAACTACAATAAAGAAAATAAAAAATTCAAACATTAAAAACCTGAATAGCATGTTATTAAACAATGATTAGGTTACCAAAGAGATCAAGAAGAAATTAAAAACATCCTGGAAACGAATGACAATGAAAACACAGCAATCCAAAATCTATGACACACAGTGAAAGCAGTCCTGGAGAGTGAAGTTTATAGCTCTGCAGGCCTACCTCAAAAAAAACAAGAAAAAATGATAATAAATCATCTAACTCAACAACTTAAAGAATTAGAAAGAGAGCAAGTAGGAAAACCCTGAGTGAGCAGAAGGAAGGAGATAATAAAGATCAGAGTAGAAATAGATTACATAGCAACCAAAAAACAATACAAAAAATCAATGAAACTAAGAGGTGGTTCCTTGAAAGGATAAATAAGTTTGATGAACTGCTAGCCAGACTCACCAAGAAGCAAAGAGAGAGGACCCAAATAAACAAAATCAGAAATTAAAGAGGCAAAATAACAACAGACCACACAGAAATACAAAGGATTGTTAAAAAATATGTATATTATGAACAAACTCTATTCCAACAAACTAGACAACCTAGAGGAAATGGATATATTCCTAGAAAAATACAACCTTCCAAAACTCAATCAGGAAGAATCTAAATATCTCAATAGGCCAATAAGTATGGAGGAAATTGAAGCAGTCATCAGAGAGCTTCCAGCAAACAAAAGCCCAGGGCCAGATGGCTTCCCCAGGGAGGTTTACCAAACATTCAAAGAAGAAATTAACCTATCCTCCTCAGACTATTCCAAAAAATTCAAGAGGAAGGAATTCTCATTCTATGAAGCCAGCATTACCCTAATTCTATGAAGCCAGCATTACCCTAATTACCAAACCAGATAAAGACAACACAATGAACGAGAATTACAGGCCAATATCCCTCATGAACATAGATGCTAAAATCCTCAACAAAATTCTCACAAATCGGATCCAGCATTACATCAGAAAAATCATACCCCATGACCAAGTAGGATTTATCCTGGGGATGCAAGCATGGTACAATATCCACAAATCAATAAACATGATACATCACATAAACAAATTGAGAGATAAAGAGCACATAGTCATATCAATTGATGCAGAAAAAGCATTTGACAAAATACAACACCCTTTTTAAAAAAAAACCCTCAGCAAAATGGGAATAGAGCAATCATACCTCAACATAATAAAAGCCTTATATGACAAACCTACAGCCAACATCATACTCAATGGGCAAAAACTAAAACCATTTCACCTAAGAACAGAACGAGACAGGGATGCCCACTTTCACCACTCCTGTTTAACATAGTTCTAGAAGTGCTAGTCATAGCAATTAGATGAAAAGAAGAAATAAAAGGTATCCAAATTGGAAAAGAAGTCGTAAACATATCATTATTCGCAGTTCACATGATACTGTACATATAAAACCCTAAAGACTCCATAAAAATTATTAGACTTAATAAATGAATTCGGCAATTAGCAGGATACAAAAGTAACACCAATAAATCAATGGCATTTTTATACACCAATAGTGAACTTACAGAAAGAGCAACTAAAAGAACAATCCCACTTACCATCACAACAAAAAAATTAAGATACCTAGGAATAAACTTAACTAAGTATGTAAAAGAACCTGTACTTGCAAAACTACAGGACACTGAATAAAGAGATAGAGGAAGACATAAACAGATGGGAGAACATACCATGTTCATGGATTGGTAGAATCAACATCACTAAAATGTCCATACTACCCAAAACAATATATAGATTCAATGCACTCCCCATTAAAATACCAATGGCATATTTCACAGACCTAGAATGAACTCTCCAAAAATTCATCTGGAATTAAAAAGGACCCTGAATAGCTGCAGCAATCCTGAGAAAGAAGAGCAAAGTAGGAGGGATGTCAATATCAGATATCAAGCTGTATTGCCACTGTTCTCAAAACTGCCTGGTACTAGCACAATGATAGACATATAGACCAATGGAATGGAATAGAGAACCCAGACATCGACCTAAATCGTTATGCTCACTTAATATTTGACAAAGGAGGCAAGAGCACACAATGGAGTCAAGACAATCTCTTCAATAATTGGTGTTGGGAAAATTGGACAGATACATACAAAAAAATGAAACTAGACCACCAACTTACACCATACATGAAAATAAACTCAAAATGGATAAAGGACTTAAACGTAAGAAGGGAAACCATAATAATCTTGGAATAATCCACAGGCAGCAAAATAGCAGACCTATGCTGAAGCAATTTCTTCACCAACATTGCTCCTAGGGCAGTGGTCGGCAAACTGCGGCTTGGCAAACCACGGCTCGAGAGCCACATGTGGCTTTTTGGCCCCTTGAGTGTGGCTCTTCCACAAAATACCGACTTCCGCTCATGGGCCACGAAGTTTCAATCGCACTGTACGTGCGTGCCCACACGTGGTATTTTGTGGAAGAGCCACACTCAAGTGGCCAAAGAGCCACATGTGGCTTGTGAGCCGCGGTTTGCCGACCACGGTCCTAGGGCAATGGAAACTAAAGAGAAAATAAACAAATGGGACTACATCAAAATAAAAAGCTTCTGCACAACAAAAGAAACCATACACAAAACAACAAGAAAGCCCACTGCATGGGAGAATATATTTGCCAATGTTATCTCTGATAAGGTTTTAATCTCCAACATTTACAGGGAACTGATACAACTTAACAAAAGTAAGATAAACAACCCAATCAAAAAATGGGCAACAGACCTAAATAGATACTTTTCTAGAGAGGACATACAGAAGGCCAAGAGACATATGAAAACATACTCAAAGTCACTAATCATCAAAGAGATGCAAATCAAAACGACAAACAGGTACCATCTCACACCTGTCAGAATGGCTATCATCAACAAATCAACAAACAACAAGTGCTGGAGAGGATGTGGAGAAAAAGGAACCCTCGCACACTGCTGGTGGGAATGCAGACTGGTGCAGCCACTGTGGAGAACAGTATGGAGTTTCCTCAAAAAACTAAAAATGGAACTTCCATTTGACCCAGTGATCCCACTTCTAGGAATATATCCCAAGAAACTAGAAACACCAATCAGAAAGGGTATATGCACCCCTATGTTCATAGCAGCACAATTTACAATAGCTAGGATTTGGAAACAGCCTAAGTGCCCATCAGCAGATGAGTGGATTAGAAACCTATTGAACATCTTCACAATGGAATACTATGCTGCAGTAAAAAGGAAGGAACTCCTACCATTTGCAACAGCATGGATGGTCCTGGAAAGCATTATGCTAAGTGAAATAAGCCAGTCAGAGAAAGATAAATATCACATGATCTCACTCATTTGTGGTGTATAATGAAGAACATAAACTGATGAACAAAAACACATCTAGAGACAGAGAAATATCAATCAGATGCTCATACCCCATAGGGAGGGTGTTAGGGGACAGATCAACCAAAGGACGTGTATGCATGTATATAAGCCTAACCAATGGACACAGACACCAGAGGGGTGAGGACATGAGTGGGGGTGGGGGTTAGGGGGGAAATGGGGGTCTAAGGACACATATGTAATACTTTAATCAATAAAGAAAAAAAGATAAAAAAGTGAAAATTACTTTAATGAGTGGATAAAATATAACCAAATTCTTGTCTGTGTCTAGGAGCTATGCATATATGCTCTCTGGCTAATCTCTTCCAGACTTCCCACGTCCCTCCTTTCTGATATCTGTCAGTTTGTTCCATGTATCCATGACTCTGGTCCTGTTTTTTCTTTCAGTTTATTTTGTTCATTGGATTTCACATATAAGTGAGATCATATGGTATTTGTCTTTCTCTGACTGGCTAATTCTACTTAGCATAATAATCTTCAGGTCCATCTATGCTTTCACAAAGGGTAGGAGTTCCTTCTTATCTGTAACTAGAGGCCCAGTGCACAGATTTGTGCCCATTGAAAGGAAATTAATTAGAAGAAATATTTTAATATCACAATTCGTTCTTTCTCTATGATAGATGTGTCCACCAAATTCACGATCAACAATGACAGATGGAAACACATGTGTACAATTGGTGCCAGTGAGAGCTTTATGTATCTACACTGATAAAAGAGAAACATGCAAATTGGTGTCACTCCATTACACCCACCAGCCAATCAGATTAGTATACAAATTAACCCAACAAAGATGGTGGTTAATTTGCATATGCAGGTGCAGAGCGAAGACTGAAGGCTCCGCCAGAGTGAAGAGTGAAGACGACTGAAGGCTGAAGATGACTGAAGACTGAAGATGACTGAAGACTGAAGAGGCTTGGCTTCTCCGCTGTGGAGAAGGCCTGGGTCCCAAGTGCTGGAGGAAAACTGGTGCTGGCAGCCAGGGGAAGGAAGGCCTATTGCACGAAGAGGTTCTAGTATATGTAGAATAAACTTGCTTGATTAGACCTACTTTCTGATTTAGCTAAACTTTTTCCAGCCCAGTGAAGCACCCCAACTTCTCTTTCAGGTAATTTTCAGCAACACAGAAGTAAATATCAACACAAAGCAGATTATTATTGTAGATAACACAGGGAGAATGAAGGGTAAAATATTTAACTGCAACAGTGTGTGACTATATTCTGTGCAGTGAGAAAACCTGAAGTCATTTTCAAGGTCCACCATTTCTTACTTCTTTTCAGTTGGGTCGTTTCTAAGCTTTCTAAATCTCTGTTTTCTGGCTAATGAAAAGAAAACAGGATTCTACTGAGTCTCCTATCTACCTACTCCAGGACTTCTGTGAGGATCAAATGAGATGAGACAAAGAAAATGCTTCACAGACATTTGGTTAAACTGTAAAATGTTCGCACCTGGCTATAAAGCAAGTCGTGATCCGGGGCTGAAGAAACTCCAAGGATGCTAGTTGATAGGGAGAGGAAGCTGGGCATTGCTACATTACAACATTATCCAGTACCCACAGCGACCGTTTCCGGGCTGGGCTGGACTGTGGGCCGCATTTTGCGCCATGGGGTCTTGGCAGCATTGGCTGCAATTTGGTAGGGTGTTGCTCCAGGTTGGTGGCGGGGCCTGTGTCCCACTTGGGGGAAGCTGACTGTTGGTTTGTCAGCCTCAGGTCCATGGTGCTGGCCAGTGTGTGTCATGGCAACTTCTGCATTGAGTGCCTGTCCCCTGGTGGTCAGTGTGCGTCATAGCTACCGATCAGACATTCAGAGGGACACCTAGCCTTTTAGCCTTTTTTATATATAGATAGTGTCAACAACAAAAAAAAACAACCCTCAAGTTTATTGAGGTATATTTTACCTATAATAAAATTCACCTGTTTTTAGTGAAAAAAATACAATCAAATTATATGGCTCAGGGGATGGCAAAATGTAATTATTATAAGTTACAGAAAAATATGACAGTTTTCAAAATTCTCTGTAATATCATTATTAAGGATCTATTCAAGTTCAGAAAGAAAAGTATAATTCAATGACTGTCAACATAAGAAACACTGAGTAGGAAGAGAAAATATTATGGAAATGATAAGATCCCTGGTTGCCTAACAGCAATGTATTTCTCCCTTATTTCCCAGTTCTGTACTCTTTCACACTCAGTTTCCATAGCTGTAAGAATAACTGTATACATAAAAATAAATATGTAAAAAAGTGTAAATTTATAAAAAGATGACCTTCCTAGGAGAAATATGACTTCTGTAGTTTTTTACGGTCAATATTGATTAGAGCAAGCATGTCAAACTCAAAGGCTAACACTGGACAAATAAACAAGGTTTAAGTTTATGTGGGCCACAAAAAAAGCAAAAGCTTAAATTTTTATAGAAACATAGGTTTATTTCGATAGAGACATGCTGAACACAAAGGGCTAAAATACATAAGTAATCATTAACATAAAATAATAGAACATTTTAATAAAAAGTAATATTTTTTCTTGAACATTAACTTACCAGATACTGAATAACTGCACAAATTAATAAGTGTAACACAAATAAACCTATTTTTCTTGTTCTCTAAAAGCAAAATATTTCCTGTTGCGCACACCAAACAAGTCAGTCCAATACTAATGATGTGGCAATCAGCTGCTAAAATATTCGCTGCTAGTATTAGTGGAGAGAAATGGTGCAACTGCATGTAAGGCGCCTAAGGGAAATGAATGGAACATGATTATAGTAATCAGTCATTAGTGAACATTGTAGTTCATTGTTAATAATTATGTATAACAGGATATTGTAAAAATTAAGTTAAAAAATTTTTATTAAAACATTTCTTACATACCATTATATTGGTTGGGCCACAAAAATAACCATTGTGGGCCGCATGTAACCCACCGGCCACGAGTTTGACATGCTTGGATTAGAGGAAATCTGTCAATATTGTCAGACCACAAAGTCCCACTATAAAATTATGTGATACTTTAAAAATCACAAAAATTCTCTAATAATTAAATAACAGAACCAACTCTACTCCCTCTCACATTCAAATTTTCACTTTGGAAGTCTATATTCTAAACTATAGATTATGCTCAGCAAGGAATATGTAGCAATCTGCAAAGAAATGTGAATTCACAAAAATAATGTATCCTCCTCCCCCCATATTAGTGATCCTTAAAAGGAGCAGTTTATAAATACATGTATTTAGAAATGATGAGAGAGAGAGAGAGAGAGAGAGAGAGAGAGAGAGAGAGAGAGAGAGGAAAGTGGCAGCTGAATAGGCAGACCTGTTGTGCATCTCATCCCAGAGCCAGACTGGAACTACAGCTAAATTGGAGAACATACACCTGGAATTACCAACTGAGGTCCAGCTGAGGAGGAGACTTATATCAAGGAAGGACAGAAAACGCCTGGAGACAGGTAAGAAGGATAAGACTGGGAGAGGAGCAGACCCAGCTCCTATGGGCAGCAGGCTGGCAGGCCAAAAGAGCAGGGCAACCAGCCTTGAAAGGTGGCAGGGCTGCTGGCTGCAGTGGATCCTGGAGCCCATAGACCAAAGTCGGTTGGAGAGAAAGTAGCAGTTTCATGTTTGTTTGTTTTTTCTCTAAACCTAGAGCCCAGAGTTTTCATTTGCAACTATTCACCAGAAGCTTTGGTGCAGGGAGGGAGATGTGGACTTGAGGTACTAAGTAGAGATTTGGAAACAGCCTAAGTGCCCATCAGCAAATGAGTGGATAAAAAAGCTCTGGTACATTTACACAATGGAACATTACACAACTGTAAGAAATTATGAACTCTTACCATTTGCAACAGCATGGATGGACCTGGAGAGTATTATGCTGAGCAAAAGAAGCCAGTCAGAGAAAGATAAGTATCACATTATTTCGTTCATATGTGGAATCTAAAGAACAAAATAAACTGATGAACAAAACAGATCCAGAGACATAGAAGCATGGAATAGACTGTTGAACCTCAGTGGGAAGGTTGGGGAGCATGGGTGGGTGGGAAGAGATCAACCAAAGAACCCATTATGCATAACCCATGGACATAGACTATAGGGTGATGAAGGCCTGGGGCAGGCTAGAAGAGGTCAATTGGGTAAAAAGGGGGACATATGTAATACTTTCAACAATAAAGATTTTTAGAAAAAGAAAATACTTGATAATTTGATAATTTAATATTTGAAGTCTTAAAAACGTGATGTGTATAAAGTTCAAATCTTCTTGCTAATCTACGTACATAGAAAATAAGAAAACAATGGCCTACTGCCAACCCACAGACTGGGTTTAATCAAAGACATGGAAAACAATCAAGTCATAATTTAAAGAGTAATTTAAATCATTGTTATTTATGTACAAATATGAACCAACTAGCTATAGAAAGATGAAACATGACTTTAATGAAATTTCATTTGCGTTTTGTGCACACCTTGTGATAGGTCCTTGTACAAAAGAGAATATTTTGACCTCTAAATTCCATGAGGTGCTTGTGTTGAAACAAAGATAAAGCATTGACAAATTTAAACTCTTTCCCTCTAAAATAATTTTAAATATAATTTCTATTTGATGTATGCTTTCTGCATAAAAATGGCCCTAAACTTGAACCCATTAAGACTAGACTTGACTTGGAAAAGACAAAATTAATCAGTCAAAGATTACAGAAGAACATGAATGATTAACTGATGAGTGATATAGTCAGTGTAATGTAAGGTTAAGTGTTTTTCCCCCCTCATGTGGATCAAAATTATACCAAAAATAGTTTCAATGAAGGAATTCCAAAAATATTAAATAGCTATAATGTCAATGAAAGAAATGCATGACACTCTAAATATTTTGAAAGAGAATGTTTCAAACACATAACCTGGATTTGTTTAGTAAATGATCACTGCTTTATTATTTTAATTTCATTTCTATTATAATAACAATGAAATTACTATCATTGCAGTTACTCTTATAATTGAATATGCAATCCACAATCTGTATGTGTGTATGCTATAATACTCTCAGCAATCTAGGAGTTTTTGAGAAAGCTTACGTTTCACTCACGTCTTCCAACCTGTTGCTATATTCCCATCTGTCCATCTGTTTCTAAATGTCACCCTAAGAAGCTATGGAGATCAACTCCTCTTGCTAGTCTATTGCAATCCATAGTGAATACAACTCTTCCCATACTCCAATATGCTAACAAATGCCTCAAGTATAATGCACAATTTCATGTTCTTTTTAATGTAAGCTAGTGCAATTTGCACAGAAAAATAAAACATCAGATACTAGATAGTTATTTCATTTCACCCAGATAATTCTATACTCTTTGTCTCTAGATCAGGACATAAATTATGTGATATTCTTGAGGTTATTCTCCTCATAGTACTTACTCTTTGTTTCCAGTTTTCTTTGATCTCTCTGACTTGAATACTCTCAAACCTAACAATTATCAAAGTGTTTAGCTATGTCTTTCTCTACTTTTATAAATGTAGGCTCTACCCCAATGACATATGTAGATATAGGATCAGATTTTTATTAAAGGAAAAGCTCATTTAAGCTCAACAAGTAATTATCCTCACTAAAAGGCCATCATTCCTAAAATTTGTTGTACCAAGCCACCCAAAAATATTAGCTTGGAATCACTGTTTTGTCCTTTTTTCTTGTTCTGTTACAAATATGTGAAATAATTAATGCATTTATTTATTCATTTTGCCTTCTGTGGTTCAATCAGTTTGATAAAAATAGGTAATATATAAAAACTGATCCCTAAATTCTACTTCATTCATTTTTGTTGGAGATAGAAATTATAATACAATAGACCTAGTGATACTACTTGATGAGTGTTAATTATAGAAGTATCAATCCCTATTCCAGAATATAGAGCATTATTTTTTAAAAATCAAAGACTTCCACTCTTGGCTGAGAGAGAGTAATAGGAACTAGATTTATCCTGTCATCTAAAACAATTAAAATTGGACAAATATATAAAATAAATTTTAAAGGCACTAAACATCAGACAACAAAGCTTAGTGATCCCTGAGAATAGGAAAAACAACAGAGTGAGCCATATGACACACCCCAGCTTAATGTCTGGAAGTTTCCAAGCTGGAGTTGGTTAGGGACTACAAGAGGAGTCCATAAATCTCTCCAACAGGAAAAAATGGAGCTACAATTCTGGAGAGGCCGAGTTGACTAGAACTGGCAGTGCATAGTACTAGGAAGGAGAGTCTGTACAGAGAGACCCTCTGGAGATGTGCTGTGTCCTCTTTGAATCTTCAGCTGAGTATTGATCAGTACAGTAAATTATAAAAAAATAATAAAAACATGGGTAAGGACAACTCAAAAAGATTAGAGTACATAATAACCCAAACTCACACAGGGCTGGTAATAGTTCATGTTCTCACTGGGCAGAGTAGGAAACTTCATTAAATCGTTAGATAGCAAGCAGAGTACTCAGTAGGATTTTATATCAGTAGTGAGGCACAATTAGCTCCTAACAAAAGGCTGCTCTAGTATTACAAAACAAAAAATGAATTAATAACAAAAAGGTTAAACTCTTCAGAAGTAACTTAATTGTACTCTGAAACAAAGCTTAAGAATATTTATATGAACATATGAATTTACATGAATATATGAATATTTACATAAATATAAAAATCCCCATGTTTGGGAATGAATCACAAAGTAATCAGGCATTCAAAGAAACAAGAAATATAACACATAAAGAGGAGAAAAATCATCAATTAAAATTGAACCAGAAATGATACAACCGATAAAATTAGTAGCCAAAATTTTCAAATATGTTAGAGACAAAAATGCTTAAAAAAACAAAATTTTATTGATAAAATATATGATTAATGAAATGAAAAATATACTAGGATTAAAGGAAGGATAGAACAGGAGAAAAAAAAATAATATATTTGAAAACATACCAAGAGAGACTATAAAAAATAAAACAGAAAAATAAAACACTGAAAAACATCTACAAAATGACTATACCACTGAGCTTTGAGACAACTTAAAACAAATTATTATACATGTATTTGAGAAGTATCCTTAAACTACTAAAAGAAAATGCCGTTATCCTATAATTCTATGACCAGTGAAAATATTTTTCAAAAATAAAGGTGAAATAAAGACAATTGAGACATGCACACCTTTACAAATTGACAACTGGTAGATCTTCACTATAAGAAATCTTAAAGAAAACACTTTAGACAAAAGGAAAATATTACCAGAAGAATATAATGATATTCACAAAAAATGAATAATGTTGGAAATGGTCACAATGTAGGTTAATTTAAAATAAGTATTTCTTAGTGTTTAATTATCTTTAAATTATAATTCTATAAATCAAAATAATGAATTCTGGGTTTATCATATATGTATATATGTATATGCATATATATATATATGTGTGTGTGTGTGTGTGTGTGTGTGTGTATGAAAATGTCAACAAAAAGACTGGGAAGAGGAAAAGAGAAGGATAGTGTTCTAAGTTTCTTTTTTTTCTAACTTTCTTATACTATACATGACATGCTATGATATCCAATGAAAGCATCTGTTATAATTTAAAGATGTATACTGCAAATTAAAGAGCAAACACCAGAAATAATTATGGTTAAATAGTAAACAAAGCGAATGAAATTAAATCATAGAAATAATCAAATAATCAAAAATAAGGCAGAAAAGTTAGAAAAGGAAAAAAAATATTTAGTTTTTGACAAAAGTAGTAAGTAGAAAACCCATGATTATACATTTAACTCAATCCTATCAATAATTACATTAAATATAAATGACCAAACAAAAAGGAAAATATTATCAGATTGGATAAAATAAGACCTAACTATATTTTGCCAAAAATAAATATATTTTAAATATAAAAACACAAATAAGTTAAAAGTAAAAGGATGGAAATAATATAACATCTTAACAACTAATCATAAGAAAGGTGGAACACCTATACTAGTATTAATAACAGACGAAATAGCCCTAACCAATTTGGCTCAGTGGCTAGAGCATTGGACTGTGGACTGGAGGGTCCCAGGTTCGATTGTGGTCAAGGGCATGTACCTTGGTTGCAGTAGGGGGTGTGCAGGAGGCAGCTGATCAATGTTTCTCTTTCATCGATGTTTCTAACTCTCTATCCCTCTCCCTTCCTCTCTGCAAAAAAAATCAATAAAATATATTTTTAAAAAATAACAGACGAAAGAAACTTCATAGCAAAGACTGTTACTAGGGATAAAATGGGCCATTTCTCAATGTTATACAAAACAATTCAGCAAGAAGATAATAATCCTAAACATTTATGCAACGTAAAACAGAGTTTCAAAATAAGTGCTACAAAAAGTGTTTGAATTGCAAGGAGAAATAGACAAGATCAGAAATTATATGTCTTGACCAACAAAATAAGTATATTAATGTAATTGACATTTGTAGAACTTTTCATCTCATGACTAATTAATATGCATTATTTTCAAGGGAATATAGAAGATGCACTGAAATAGAATCAATTCTGAGCCACAGAAGAGTATCTTCAAATTTGAAAGGATTCCAATAACACCAAGTATGTTTTCTGACCACAATAGAATTTATAAGTAAATTACAGAAAAAAATTTCAAAAATTCACCAAACATTATATATTTAAATAATCTATGCAATAAATAAGAAATCAGAAAGATAATTAAAATTAGTATTTGTAGTAATAGTAGTATTGTTATTGCAATTTCTCACCCAATGATATTTTTCCATTCATTTTTAGTGAGTGGAAGGGGAGGGATGGAAAAGAAAGAGAAACACCTATGTGAGGGATACACATTTTTGGTTGCCTCCTGCATGATCCTCAACCTGGGCCAGGGATTGAACCTGCAACCCTTCAGTGCATGGGCCAACATCCTAACCACTGAACAACACTGGCCAGGGCTAAAATTATTTTTAACTCTCCCAAAATTAAAGCAAATAAATTCAAAATGGATAAAGGACTTAAATGTAAGATGGGACACCATAAAAATCTTGGAGAAATCCACAGGCAACAAAATCTCAGACATATGACGAAGCAATATCTTCATCGATACAGCTCCTAGGGCAATGGAAACTAAAGAGAAAATAAACAAATGGTACTACATCACAGTAAAAAGCTTCTGCACAGCAAAAGAAACCATCAACAAAACAATAAGAAGACCTACTGCAAATATGGGAGAACATATTTGCCAATTTTATCTCTGATAAGGGTTTAATCTGCAACATTTATAGAGAACTCATACAACTTAACAAAAGGAAGATAAACAATCCAATCAAAAAATGGGCAATGGACCTAAATAGCTACTTTTTGAAAGAGGACATAAGGAAAGCCAAGAGACATATGAAAACATGCTCAAAGTCACTAATCATCCAAGAGATGCAAATCAAAATGACAATGCGGTACCATCTCACACCTGTCAGAATGGTTATCATCAACAAAACAACAAATGACAAGTGCTGGTGAGGATGCAGAGAAAAAGAAAACCTCATGTACTGCAGGTGGGAATGCAGACTGGTGCAGCCACTGTGGAGAACAGTATGGAGTTTCCTCAAAAAACTAAAAATGGAACTCCCATTTGACCCAGTGATCCCACTTCTAGGAATATATCCCAAGAAACTAGAAACACCAATCAGAAAGGATAGATACACCCCTATGTTCATAGCAGCACAATTTACCATAGCTAAGATTTGGAAACAGCCTAAGTGCCCATCAGCAGATGAGTGGATTAGAAACCTGTGGATTAGAAACCTATTCTACACAATGGAATACTGCACTTCTGTAAAAAAGAAGAAATTCCTATCATGTGCAACAACATGGATGGCCCTGGAGAGCATTATGCTAAGCGAAATAAGTCAGTCAGAGAAAGATAAATATCACATGATCTCACTCATTTGTGGAATATAATGAACAACATAAACTGATGAACAAAAACAGATCCAGAGACAAAGAAGCATCAATCAGATGATTAGACCTCAGAGGGAAGGCAGGGGCGGGTGGGGGAACGGGAAGAGAGCAACCAAAGGACTCGTATGCATGCATATAAGCATGACCAATAGACACAGACACTAGGGGGGTGAGGACACCAGGGGGCGGGGCAATAGGGGATAAGGACACATATG
Organism: Myotis lucifugus; assembly: GCF_000147115.1. NCBI lineage: Eukaryota > Metazoa > Chordata > Mammalia > Chiroptera > Vespertilionidae > Myotis > Myotis lucifugus. Next base: position 10,884,240 of record NW_005871068.1, read on the forward strand.
TACTAGGTATACCTTCATAAAGAAAAAAAAAAGACAATGATGGCTTGCACCAAGGCCCTGGAGACCAATAGAAGGGGATTTTTTTTTTTATCTATCTTAGGTATAAACTCAGTAAGATGATTCGATGGATTACTTTGATGTTGGAAGAAAGGGAAGAAGAATATTTTTATCAAATTAGTAAGTGACTTTTATTTATTGAGTTGGGGGAAACTGGAGAAAGAAAAATGCTATGTAGAGAGGAAAAACAGTGCTCAATTTTGGATGTGATCAGTTCAAGGTGTCCGGGAGACATCTGAAGGGACTTATTAAGTAGATAATTGGGAAGAAGCATCTGGCATTCAGAGAACTGATGAATTTACGGAAGTTGTACAGATTGTATTTAAAGTGTGGGAATGAATGAGCTTGTGTGTTGCTGGGGAGGAGGTAGAGTGTCTCGGAAAGTGAGAAAGGTGGAGAGCCAGAGTAAGAGGGCAAAGAGAGAAATAGATGGTCAGAAGAATGGGGCTCATGAGCTAGGGGTCGAGCCTCAGACACTCCCATATTGGAGGCAGGATTGAGCAGAAGCCTGAAAGGAAACTAACAAATAGCCCAGAGGTGGGAGAGCCTGGAGAGTCCTGTGCCCCAGAAACCACACTGAGTTTTCATGGTGGGAGTGGCCCCCAGGGAGGCAAGCAAAAAAAGGGAATCATGAGAAAAAAAAAGTGGGTTTTTCACCACTAAGTTTTGAGTATTTTGTCATGAAACAATACATAACATAAATTTAGTACAGTTGATACAATTTGGAAAAATCTACTAGATTTTGGTGGGACAAACTGAAAGCATTCCTATACTTTTACTTTGAGTTCTAGTGGCTTATGTTGTATATCTGAGGTAATAAATCTACAATTTAAAAGTTGAAAAAATTAAAGCAAAATATCAAGATATGTGAGATGCAACTAAGGAAATGACTAGAGGACATTTTTTTACATATAATGCCTCTAGCAATGAAGCAAGATAACAAGCAACACTCTCACTTTTTACCTTAAGAAACAAACAAAACGACCAAATTAGATCAGAACTCTGCAGAAGAAGTGAAATAATAATAAAACAGAGTGGAAGTCAATGAAATATATCACAGAAAAAACAAACAAACACATGTTAAAGATTTTGGTCTTTGAAAACGCATACAGATGGCAAATATGCACAAGAAAGATGGTCTACCATACAAATTGAAATCACACTGAGGTACCTTTTAGAACAGCTAAAGCTAAGCAAACCAAAATAAAACTGCCTATATTAAGAGTTGGCAAGAATGTGAAATCACTGGAATCCTTATCTGCTGGTGAGAATTCAAAATGGTACAATCATTTTCAAAAGAAGTTCAAAGCATACTAGTATATATCTATAATACAACCAGCCCTTATGCTCCTATTTATTTACCCAAGAGCAATAAACTCATATATGTTTACAAAGAGTAAAAATGTAAAAAAATAAATGTAAAAAATAAAACTAACAACCTAAATCTCAAATGTGTCCATCAATAGGTGAATGATAAAATAATTTTGGTATATCCAAATAACAGGATATTAATAAGCATTAATAATAAAAAATAATTATTTATATAGTCAATAACACTAATGGATCTCAAAATAATTATGCTGAGTGAAATTAAGTCAAATAATAAAAAGAGTACATACCGTATGCTTCCATTTATATAAAATTCTAGAAAATGCAGATATACAGTGACAAAACAGATCAGTGGCTGCCTGGAGATGGGGGTGAAATGAAGGGGTAGTTGGAAGGGATAAAAGAAAGGGGCAGGAGAAAACTTTAAGAAGTGCTAAGTGTTTTAATGACCCTGATTGTGATGGTGGTTTCACACATGCATACATTTGTTAGTTTATTAAACGTTTCTATTTAAATATGTATAGTTGACTGCATATCTATTATACCTCAATGAATCTGTTAAAGTTTTGGAAGCATCAGTCACACAAAAATATTTATATGTATAAATCTATATATTCCACAAAATGATACATGTTATAGTAGCAGGGAGAAATGGGGATATTGATTGTTCTTGAAACCATGTCTGGGTAGTTGAAAATAATTGAATGTACAATGTCAAAGAATTCAAAACAATTCAAAACACCAGAATTGTAGTAACATGCTCTCAACTATTAATTAGCTAATTACATTTCTCCTCTCTATGGATTTGTAAAATATAGGGCTTTCCTCAAGGAATTCTAAAGTTCCTTCTTATTCTCCAGTTACACATATAAATGCAGTCAAGGAACTGATTTTCTGGCTGAGCCTAAGCCTCAGCTGATGTGTGACCATATCAATAACTGCCCATAAATTAGAAATTATAATACCTTTCAAAAGTGGTATCTTTTCCAAGGCCTCAAAATATTTAATGTGAGCCCGGCCAGTGTGGCTCAGTGGTTGAGTATCAACCTATGAACCAGCAGGTCACAGTACAATTCTCAATCGGAGTACATGTCCAGGTTGCAGGCTCTGTCCCAAGTAGGGTCTCTCTCATCATTGATGTTTCTATCTCTCTCTCCCTCTCCCTTCCTGTCTGTAATCAATAACTATATTTTTAAAATATTTAGTGTGAGATTAATAAAATAAACAAGATTTAAGACAATGGCGTATTTACCAGTAAAGCAACACTTTCTGATAGTCTTCACACTTCTGTCCTCCCTGAAATAACTTTTCTTGCTTGTCTGAGGGTACTTGCTTCTTTAGATTCCCCAAAATACTTTCCATTTTAAATGCTAGTTATTATAGGATTAGGTTTCAAGTTAAAGATGTTTGCAATGATCAGAGATGGAGTCACATACTATTACTATGAAGTTTGACCATCTGAGCATCTCATGATCAAAACTCCACAGTTATGGGTATTTAAAAGTTACCTGAACATGTTAATTTATCCAATCCATAAACATGGAAGATGTTTCTCTTTCAATAATGCTTTGTGATTTTCAGTATTCAGGTCCCTTACATTCTTTGTTAAGATTATAGCTATTTTACTCTTTTTTTGTTGCAATTGCAAAATTAATTTTTTTCTTTTCCTGATATTATATTATTAGTATATAGGAATACAGTAAATTGTTTTGTACATTGATTTTATATGCTACAACTTTACTGTATTTATTTATTGTTTCTAATAGTTTTTGGTGGAGTCTTTAGCATTTTTTATCTAAAGAATCATGCCATTTACAAAAAGTGAAAATTGTACTTCTTCATTCCCAATTTGGATGCCTTTTATTTCTATCTCTTGCCTGATTGCTCTGACTAGGATTGCCTATATTATGTTAAATAAGAGTGGTGAGAGTGGACATTCTTGTTTTGTTCTTGATAAAGAAAAGGCTTTCAGTTTTTCACCATTGAGAAACATATTAGCTGATGGTTTGTCATATAATTAAAATGTCCATATTACGCAAAGAAATATAAAGATTTACAGCAATTCCCATCAAAATCCTAATGACATTTTAAAAATAATTAGAACCAAAAATCATCAGATTTGTATGGAACCACAAAAGACCCCGAATAGCCAAAGCAATCTTGAGAAAAAAGAATGAAGCTAGAGGTATCACATTCCCTGACTTCAAATTATACTACAAAGTGACAAAAATCAAGAGTATGGATTTGGCAGAAAAACAGACACACAAACCAATGGAACAGAATTGAGAGCCCAGAAATAAATGCACATGTATATGGGCAAATAATCCTATATAATAATAGACAAATATGCAAATTAGCCGGGATGCTGTAACATCATGACCAAACAGCAGGGACCTGAGGCTGCATGGCACCTGGATGGGGCGAGGGACCTCAGGCCGCACCCCCTGCCCCAGTGCCGGGCCAGGGGACCTGAGGCTGCTCCCTTCCACCTGGAGGGGCTTGATGGAGGGGGAGCTGGCCCGGTCTGGGTCTCCTGCATTTTCAAATTGCATGTGGGTCGTGGACGGGGACTTGACTCTAGGTCCCATGGTGTGCCCCAGACTTTGACAGGAGGGAGATTTTCATATACATTTTACTAATTTTCTTTCATCTCTGACACTTCTATTATAGAGAAAGGGCAAATAGCAATATTAAAATATTTCCTCTAATTAATTCCCTTTTAATGTGCATGAATTTCATGCACCAGGCCACTAGTTTCATATAAAGGAGCCAAAAACCAACAATGAATAAAAGAAATCCTCTTCAATAAATTGTGCTGGGAAAATTGGAAAGCCACGTGCAAAAGAATGAAATGAGTCAGCTTCTCCCTATGTAAAAAACAAAACACTCAAAATGGATAAATACCTAAATATAATATCTGAATAATAATTTACATAGAAGAAAACAGGCACTAAACTTATTGACCTTGGTCTTAGAGAGGATTTTATGAATTTGACCCCAAAGGCAAGGGAAGTAAAGGCAAAATAAATGAATTAAACGCAAACGTGAAAGCTTCTGCGTAGGAAAAGAACTCGCCAACAAAACTAAAAGGCAATCAATTGAATGGGGGAAGATATTTGCAAACAACAGCTCTGACAAGGGGTTAATATCCAAAATATATAAATAAATCATACAACTCAACCTCAAACAATTCAATTAAAAATGGGCAGAGGACATCAACAGACACTTCTCCCCAAAAGACATACAGATGGCCAACAGATATATGAAAAGATGCTCAATTTCACTCGCTATTAGGAAAATGCTAAACAGAATTACAATGATATACCACCTCTTGCCTGTTAGAATGGCTATTGTCAACAAGACAAGTAAAAACAAGTGTTGGAGAGGTTGTGGAGAGAATGGAACCTTCATTCACTGCTGGTGGGAATGTAAATTGGTACAGCCCCAATGGAAAATAGTATGGAGGCTCCTCAAAAAATTAAGAATAGAGTTACCATATGATCCAGAATCCCTCTTCTGGGTATCTACCAACTAATTTGAAAACATTTATTTGCAAAGATATATGCACCCCCATGTTCATTGCAGCATTATTCATGGTTGCCAAGACATGGAAACAATGGAGGTGTCATTCCATAGATGATTGGATAAAGATGTGCACATATATACAATGGATTACTACTCAGCCATAAGAGAAGATGAAATACTGTCATTTGCAACAACATGGATGGAGCTTGAAAATATCATGTTAAGAGAAATAATTCAGGAAGAAAAAGTTAAGAACCATATAATGTCACTCATATGTGGGATATAAAACTGAAAGCAACAAATGAAGGAAACAAGAAAAACAAACTCATAGACACAGACAACAGTATGGTGGTTACTAAAGGGAAGGATGGGTGGGAACTAAACAGTATTCGAGGTCAAATACTTGGTGACAGAAGATGATTTGACTTTGGGTGGCGGGGACAAAATGAAATATATGGATGATGTGTCATAGAATTGTACATTTGAAACTTATATAAACTTATTAACCAATGTTACCCAAAAGAATCTAAAAAATTTTTAAAGTTACTTGAGTGCAGTGGCGGTGGCGGGAGCCTCTCCTGTCTCTGCAGTAGCACTAAGGTTGTCCAACTGCCAGCTTAGGCCCGCTCCCCACAGGGACATCAGTTGGACATCCCCCGAGGGCTCCTGGACTGCGAGAGTGCACAGGCCAGGCTGAGGGACCCCCCAAGTGCATGAATTTTGTGCACTGGGCCTCTAGTGAAGTATATATGTCTTATGGTACTTTCCCTCAATAGTAGATATCATCTTGAAAGTAGAGGCCACATGAAATATCTTAGGGGGGCTCAATATCATTTAAAAAGATACATATTTTTCTTAGAAATGTGTTAGGAACTGATAATTACTTTCCTGGACAAACACCTCTTTCACTTCTTTTTAATACTTATACATAGCTAGTGGATCATTAGAGCAACCCCCTGAGTGAGTTTAAACAGTTAATTCAGAAACAGAGAAAATAAATATCAGTGCAGAAGATATTTATTTTTAACACTCTCACTACCAAGACAGAGTCCATTTTTCTTTTGTATATAATGGGGATCAGAAGGGAAGGCTAGAAATCAGAATCTAAGATTTTATTTAATTATAACTTAAGAAATACAGTGGGGCCTTGACTTATGAGTTTAGTTTAATTTGTTCCATGACGGAGCTCGTAACTCAAATTACTCGTATGTCAAATCAACAGTGAACGAGTGAGACACGTGATGCTGGGCTGATGTTGTGGCGTTCACTGTGATGTTCTCTGCGCCAACTAGCGGTGGGGTATCTGAAGCTGGCTCGTAACCTGAATTTTAGCTCGCAACTCAAAGCAAAAAATTGGCCGAGAGATGGCTCATATCTCGAAAAACTCGTTAGTCGGGACACTCGTAAGTCAAGGCCCCACTGTATGAGTTTTTAAGAGAAAAGAAACTTCTATGCAGGGATATAATTGATTTCTATCTAGAGATTATTTTAGTATTGTGTAAGATATCATATAGGTAGGATAACTTAGTGATTATTCTTTCAGTTTCATCTGCACAGTTTGTTAAACAATACCTACCTCATAGGGTATTATGCAACCTTCAAATTTTAATTGAAATAAAAATTGAAAATAAATGAACAGAGTCTTAAATACCTGTTAGGTAATACTAAACAGTCTGGTCTATGTATAATTGGAATCCCAGAAGAAGAATGAAAAAAAAAAAAGTTAGAAAAAAACCTGAGGGAATAATACCCCCAAATTTCCCAAGTCTGACTACAGATAGAAAATTATGATCAGACTAGTGGCCCAGTGCATGAAATCGTGCACAGGTAGAGTCCTTAGCGGCTGCTGGCTGCTGGCCAAGGCCAGGGCCTCCCTTCCCCTGGCTGCATCCCACTGCCACTGACAGGGGCCTCCCTTCCCCTGGCTGCCTGCCAGGGCCTCCCTTTGCACCCGCCTTGGTCTGGCACTGCCTGCTCACCTGCTCCACCATCCCACCACAGTACAGCTCTCTTTAGGGCCCATCAGGGCCAGCAGCACCTCCACTGCCACCTGCTGCCAGCACCCCGTCGCTGATGCCCTCCATGTTCCACACTGCCTCTTGGTGGTCAGTGCAAGTTTTTCACAGGATATTCCATAAAACATTCTTCAAGAGTTACAGCAAAATGAAGACAGTGTCAATTTTAGCAAATAAATCAGGAAATGAACAAATACATAGGAGGATTTGTAGCTAGCAGACATGTAGGAATGCTAAAGAAAATTCTACAGACTGAAGTGGAGTAACACTAGATTGAAATTCATATGTTTAGTTAGGAATAAAAAGCAGTGGAAAGCATAAATATCTGGGGATATGCAAATGACTATTTGCTTTATTCTTTCTCAGTTTAAATATTATACACATATCAAATTAAAGCAAACATTATGACTTCATTTTGGGGAGTTTATAATGTATTAAAATATAACACATATAAAAGCCATAAAGGGTCAAATAATAAATATTTGAGGTTTTGAAGGTTATACAGACTCTGTAGCAACTACTCAATTTTGTCATTGTAGTACAAAAGCAGCATAATATAATACATAAGTGAATAGTTATGGCTGTGTTGTAATAAAACTTTATTTACAAAACAGGTAGTTATGCTATTTTTAAATCTGGCAATAAAGGTTGAGGGATATATGTACCTTTAGGGTTTCAAAGATTCTACAGTTTGTATGAAGTGGTAAACTCTTTACTGTAACTAGATATTAAACTATAAAAGATACTTATCATAATTCTCAGAATGACCATTTAAAAGTACAAAGACATAGAGCTAAAGGCAGTAGGAAAATGAAAACAAAATTCTAGAAATGATTAAAACAATCCCCCCAAATAAGGGGAGGAAAGTTGAAATGAAAAACAAACCAAAAGGGAGCAAATAATAAAACTGTAGTCACAAAACCATATAAATAATTACATTTAATGTTAACAAATGACAGTAAAAAAACAGAGATTTTAAGAAAGAACTAAGTAGAGACCTAAATTACTGTCTTCAAGAGACACACCTTAAAAATAAAATCACAAATAGATAGTAAGCAAATAGATGGAACATGCTATACCATAAAAATAGTATCAGAAGGTTTAAGTAGTCATATTAAAACAGATAAAATAATATCAAGATATAAAATACAATGAAATAATGAGAATATTTCATAGTGTCAATTATATAAGAAAGCAATCATAAATATGTATGCCTCTAATAATAGAGTTTCAAAATGCATGATACAAAATTAATATAATTAAAGAAATAATAATTACCAAATCAGAATTGAAGATTTTAACACTTGATAGAACTATGCTAAGTAAATAAACCAGACACAAATAGACAAATATTGCATGATCTCATTTACATAAGGGATTTTTTAAAAGATAAAACATTGGACTCATATTGACAGAGAATAGAATAATAGCTACCAGAGGTTGGGGGATGGGAAAAGGGAAGATAGTGATTAAAGGGAAAACGCTTTTAGTTATGACATGAATAAGTTCAGGAGACCAAATGATGACTATAGATATTAATAGTGTATTGCATACTTAAAATTTGTGTAGAGAGTATATCTCAAGTGTCCTCACCACACATACACAAAAATGTTAACTTTGGAAGATGATGGTTATGTTAATACATTTTATTGTGGTAATCATTTCACAATGTATACTTACATCAAAAATCACATTGCACATCTTAAATATATATATTTTTTAAAAATATTAATTTTAAAATAATTTTAAAGAACTGTGGAAAAATCAGACATAGAAAACTAAAAAATATTTATCAATTGGACTTTATTGATATTTACAGAACTTAAACACAATAAGGATACAAATTTTTTTCATGTGTACATAGCACATTACTATAATAGACAATACACTGAACCATAAATCAAGACCCAATATATTTATACAATTATATATATATATATACACACACACATTTATATTTCTTTTATTGATTTCAGAGAGGAAGGGGAGGAGAAAGAGATAGAAACATCAATAATGAAAGATAATCATTAATTGGCTGCCTCCTGCATGCCCCACACTGGGGATCGAGCCCACAACCCGGCCATGTGCTCTGACCAGGAATCAAACCAGTGACATCCTGGTTCTCAGGTTGGTGCTCAACAACTGAGCCATGCTGGTTGAACTATTATTACATTTTAAAGAATGGAATCATGCACAGTGTGTTCTCTGACCACAACATAATTAAAGATCAGTATAAATAAGATAACTAGAAAACCCTTCAAATACTTGGAAATCAATATATATATTTCTTAATAACAGACTAGAAAACAAACCAAAAAGGAAATTAGAAAATATGTTGAAGTGAATGATAATAAAACATAACATTTGGGAGATGTTGCTTAAACAGTGTTAGAGGAAAATTTATACCTTTAAATATTTATGTAAGAAAAGAGTAGACTTTAAAATCAATTATCTGAAATATCACTTTAAGAAATCAAGAAAAGAAAGACAATTAAACTAGAAGCAAGCTATGAGTAGAAATCAATAAAATAAAAAAGAATAATAGAAAAAATAAATAAAACCAAAGCTGGTTCTTTGAAAAAGTAAATAAAATTTCTAAGCTTATATCTAAAAAGAAGAAATCAAAGAGAGATACAACAGAAAATACCAATATTAGGGATTAAAGGATACATCACTGCAGATCCTACAAAAATTAAATGGGTAACAAGAGAATATAATGTTCATCAGGGATACTGGGCTGCAATTCATTGAGAGAGAGAGAGAGAGAGAGAGAGAGAGAGAGAGAGAGAGAGAGAGAATGTGTGTGTGTGTGTGTGTGTGTGTGTGTGTGTGTGTGTGTGTAGTTTCTTACTTTTGGTATCAGGGTAATGTCTCATAGAAGAAAACATAGTAAACTATTTAACAGTAGTAATAGTGGTATCTTTTTTGGATATGTCCCCTTGAGCAAGGGAAACCAAAGCAAAAATAAACAAATGGTTTTCATATATCTCTTGGCCTTCTGTATGTCCATTTTCAAAAGTGTCTATTTAAGTCCTTTGCCCATTTTTTTATTGGATTGTTTATCTTCCTTTTGTTAAGATGTATGATTTCCCTATAAATTTTGGAGATTAGGCCCTTACCAGATATAACATTGGCAAATACTTTGTTTTCCCATGCTTTCTTGTTGGCTTTCTTGTTTTGTTGATGGTTTCTTTTGCTGTGCAGGAGCTTTTTATTTTTATATAGTCCCATTTGTTTATTTTCTCCTTAGTTTCCATTGCCCTAGAAGCTGTATTGGTAAAGATATTGCTACAACATATGTCTGATATTTTGCTGCTTGTCAATTCTTCTAAGATTTTTATGGTTTCCCATCTTATGTTTAAGTCCTTTATCCATTTTGAATTTATTTTTGTGTATGGTGTCAAAGTCACTAATTGTCCAAGAGATGCATATCAAAATGACAATGAGATACCATCTCACACCTGTCAGAATGGCTATCATCAACAAATCAACAAACCACAAGTGCTGGCAAGGATGTGGAGAAAAAGGAACCCTCGTGCACTGCTGGTGGGAATGCAGCCTGATGCAACCACTGTGGAGAACAGTATGAAGTTTCTTCACAAAAGTAAAAATGGAACTCTCATTTGATGCAATGATCCCACAACTAGGACTATATCCCAAGAAATCAGAAACACCGATCAGAAAGGATATATGCACCCCTGTGTTCATAGCAGCACAATTTACAATAGCTAAGATTTGGAAACAGCCTAAGTGCCCCATCAGCAGATGAGTGGATTAAAAAAAACGGTGGTACATCTACACAATGGAATACTATGCTGCTGTAAAAAAAGGAAGAACTCTTACCATTCGCAACAACATGGATGGACACGGAGAGCGAAATAAACCAGCCAGAGAAAGATAAATATCACATGATCTCACTCATTTGTGGAATATAATGAACAACATAAACTGATGAACAAAAATAGATCCAGAGACAGAGAAGCATCAGACACACTATCAAACTTCAGAAGGAAGGCAGGGGAGGGTGGGGTGGGGTAAGAGATCAAAGGACTTGTATGCATGCATATAAGCATAACCAAAGGACACAGACACTAGGGGAGTGAGGGCATGGGCTGGGGGTAGGGGTGGCCAGGGATAGGTCAATGGGAAAAAAGGAGACATATGTACTACTATATGTGATACTTTAAACAATAAAGAATTTAAAAATAAATAAACAAATGGGGCACCTAGGTTGCTTCTATATTTTAGCTATGGGAATAAAAGAACAGAAGGATATCAAAGGACAGAAGGAAAAATTTAGTGTGATAAAATATTTTAGATTTGAATTGTGGTAGTGGTTGTATGCCTACACACAATTACTAAAATTCATCAAACTGAGCACTTAAAATGGGTCATGTTTGTTATTTATAAAGTATACTTCAGAAAAACTAGAAAATGTTTGAGGTCTCAAAGCACTTTTGTTTGTTTGTGGACCTCCATTCTCTATATATCTGTCTATTGTGGATACTTCTTTCTTTTTCAATTCCAAGCCTCTCCCCTTCCCCATCTGGGTAACCCCATAAATTCTAGGGCTTAAGCTATTAAAGTTGGCCGTAGGACTCACATATTACCTTAGCTTGTACATATCTCTTGGGTGTTTCAAATTCAGCATTAAAAAAAATGGACACCAGTCTAAACTCCTCTACTATTTATCTTCCCAAGTGATGCCAGTAAGGTCTTTCCCAAAGAGCTCCTCTCATCATTCAGTTCCCCATGTTAAAAGCATCAGTGCCTTCCTGAAACGTTCAAGTTACAGTCTCTATTCCTTTATGAGTTTGGGGCTTAGCTCTTAATCATCTACTTCAGCTATTACCCATAAGATCCCTTTGATCATGGGTCAACAACTAAAATGCTTCAGGGTGTGTACTAGTATAGAGGACACAGCTTGAAAGAAAAACAATAGCACAAGTGCATTTTTTTTATAGTTTCCAGTGCCAAGGAGTCCACAGGTGTGCTGGTGAAATAAAAAGTGAAGACCTCACCTAAGGACCATATGCAGCAGTCCTACTGTTCTGACCAACTACTGCCACCTGGGCACAGGTTTAATAGTACTGACTTCTCAATATCTGATTTAAAATTTTTTTATTTAGACATTTTTATTGAATTTTGGGGTGACATTGGTTAATAAAATTATGTAGCTTTCAAGTGTATAATCTATAATACATCATCCGTATACAATATAAGATCTGATATTTGTATGAAATGTCATGATGTTAAATATTTGAAGATAATATTTATAAACTTAAAATGTTCAACAAATAAAATGAATATTTCAGCAGCCTGGATTCTAGGTCACAAGCTCAGCAGACCATCCAGTCTTTTTCACATAGAAAGTCCCTAAATATTAAGCATTTAACTTAGTTACCATAATCAATAAAGGAGCCTTCTCTTATTTCCTCTCTACAAAAAAAGTACTTTTGAGGGTTTTTTTAATTATAGGATAAATGTCTTAAAACTAGAGGTCCAGTGAACAAAATTCATGCATGGGGGGGTGTGTGTCCCTCAGCCCAGCCTGCACCCTCTCCAATCTGGGACCCCTCAAGGGATGTCTGACTGCCCGTTTAGGCCCTATACTAGACATCCCTCTCACAATTCAGGACTGCTGGCACCCAACCGCTTGCCTGCCTGCCTGCCTGTCTGCCTGCCTGCCTGTCTGATTGCCCCTAACCGCTTCTGCCTGCCAGCCTGATCACCCCCTAACCACTCCCCTGCCAGCCTGATTGATGCCTAACTGCTCCCCTGCCAGCCTGATTTCCCCTAACTGTCCTCCCCTACAGGCCTGATCGCCCACAACTGCCCTCCCCTGCCGGCCATCTTGTGGTGGCCATCTTGTGTCCACATGGGGTGGCCATCTTTGACCACATGGGGGTGGCCATTTGTGTGTTGGAGTGATAGTCAATTTGCATATTACCTCTTTATTAGATAGGACTATTGCTTATTTACTCTTTGTCAAACATGGTTCTAAGTACTCTACAGATATTTACTCATTTAATCTCTCCATCAACATAATGAAGTAGATGCGTTAATTATTTCTACTTTACAGATGGTACAAATGGGATACATAGAGTTTTAGTAACATTTACAACATATGGCTAGTAAATAATACAGTCAGGATTCAAAACCATATATAACAATATAGCTCACCTTATTAGCCACTAAAATGCAATAATTTTCAAATTTTATGGCATAGTACCAGAATCATTGCTGTGTCCATATGTTTGTTCTCTGGTCTATTAATAGGGAATATGTTTTATTTTCCTTTTACTCACTGGAGTGATAACTTATTAACTACCCAATAGATATGGGTTGAATGAATGAATGCATAAGTGAATGAATGAGGTGATGAAATATTGAACATTTTCAATATTGCTCCCATAATTTTCACTCTTAGAAGGTTGTGTTATATACCTTCACTGTAAAATTTTAAACAATACATTGTAAAGTATAAATTATATAACATCTCTTCATGTTTTTCTTCTCTCTTGCTCCATCTGTTCCTAACCATAAATTCCAGGATTGAACATTGTTAACAGTTCCAGGATTTTCTTTAGGAAATTTCATAAGAATTTGTGTAATTTCAAAAAGGGACTATGTAACCAATATAAGTAGAAATTAGGCTCTGTGTTAATAAAATACTCAAATAAATGTACAACTCTCAAAAGAGTCTAGAATAAAATGTCTATCATTGTTAAAATCAATTTTCTCCAAAACCAATACAAACCCAATTGTAGCTTATCAGAAATATTATATACTAGAGGCCTGTTGCATGAAGAGATTCGTGCAATAGGCCTTCCTTTCCCCTGGCTGCTGGCACCAGTTTCCTCCGGCACCCGGCACCCAGGCCTTTGCTCTGGCTGGGCTCCAGCTGGAGCTGGCCCTGGGGCCGTCGCTGCTCCGGCCCCCGGGCCTTCAGGCTTCGCTCCACCACTTGGAGCCTATGCATGCAAATTAACCGTCATCTTTGTTAGGTTAATTTGCATACTCTCCTGATCGGCTGGATAGCGTAGTGAAGGTACGGTCAATTTACATGTTTGTCTATTATTAGGTAAGATAGGCAAATTAAATTATTATATTTATTTAATATTAGCAATGCTATAAAATTTAAACTGAATTTGAACTGATTACAAGTTAAATGAGTCTAAACACTGGTCTAAACCACTCAGAAAATCATACCTCATGGGGGTGATGCAATATGGAAGGAAAAAGTAGAAGGATCTAGCCTCAGAGCAGTTGCTATTTAGCAAATTCCAACTGCAAGTTAGAACAAAGATCAATGGACTTTAGTATACTAGTACAAACACTTATAGGTAAGTAACCAGTAGAATATATGTATGATCAAGATTCCATCGTGTGATGAGAAGAGAGAATTGAGATATATAGAAGTACATGGCTTATATGTGACTTTATGTTACAGACTGAATGTTTGTGTCATCTCAAAATTCATATGTTGAAACCTAATCCTCAATGTAATGGTGTTTGGAAGTGGACATGTGGGAGGTGATTAGATCATGAGGGTGGGGCCCTCATGAATAGTATTAGTGCTCTTGCAAAAGAGAACCCAGAGTTCCCTTGGCACTCCCTCCACGTGAGCACTCATGAGAAGACACGTTCAGCCAAGAAGTGGGTTCTTACCAGACACAGAATCTGCTTGTGCCTTGATGTTGCAACTTTCCAACCTTCAGAACTATGGGAAATACATTTCTGTTGTTTACAAGCTACCCAGTCTATGGTATTTTGATATAGAAGCCTGAATGTGCTATAACATCTTACATAAGAACCAGACAGAGAAAACTTCTTACTATGTGATGCAGAAAGTACTAACAGTGAGTAGAAGGCAGTATCATTGCTTAATCAAACCTCTAAACAACAGTAAACATATTCTACTCTTTTATAGTGTCAGTCTTAAAATACCTAGACCATATTCAACAGTGCCCAGGGTTTAACTATGTTTGATTATCCATTAATAAAATAATTACTTCCCCCAAAGACACCATACAGTTCATCTCTATAGGGAAATTGAGCAGTTATGCATCTGAGCAAAAACATGTCGTTTATCTTACATTTTCAAGCAGAATGCCAATTCCGTCAGGAGCATGCCTAAACCCTAAAGCACATGGCTCTCTCTTTAGTCAACACCACAGATAATCGGAGCTTTGGGCTGTCAAGGATTTCAGCCATAAACTGACAGAATCAAGGGTTTGCCAAAATCTCATTGGCAGCATCTGTTAGTTACAGGAGACATTTAACTATTTATTAAATGCTAATTAGATACCCAGCCACATGTTGTGAGAAAGCATTAGGTGTTATCATAAATATAAAAACTCTGGGAAGAACAAGACTCCAAATTCACTGTTTTTAATAAGGGTTAAGAGAATGATTAGGGTTTGGCTTCTGGGGAAAAAATTCCCAGTATAATTCTATTAATAATTTTTAATTGTTAAGAATTATTATTCAAGATTAAAATATTTTACATAATTTGACTAGAAAAATTAAAACAGGGATATCCATATGCCTGTGACAATACTGTAACACTTGAAATTCTTGTGCAAATTTCTTGTGAATATGATTTACTCATCTTATTCCTCTCTCCACCCACTCAACATATTGCATGAAGCACTATAAAAATGAAATATATCCTTAATAAATAGTAGACTTTAATTTGTAACATCCTGAAAATATTCATTTATTCAACAAACATTTATTGATTAAACATTATGTTCTGAGCATTCTGCTATGTACTGAGTGTGGATTGATGAAATATAAGCATAGTCCTGTGTTCATGCTATAAACAGGTTAGTGATGAAGATACTAGTAGATAATGCACAATGGCGGTAAATAATTTGTCATAAAGGAGGAGCATAATTCTATGATAAGTAATATAATTGAGATAATGTGTTCATTAGAAGGGGACTTCTCAGGAGTTTCCAGTTAAAAGGAGTCAATCATAAGTGCCAAAGCATAGAGGACAAGGAAAATAACTTAAAGGATAGATGAGATATTTTTATAACTCTAAGATATTTTCTAAGAAAAAATTATAACAATTCTGAAAATTACTTTTAGTCTACATGTTTCACATCTAAAAATAGCAGAGTGATCTTACTAAGCATAATGGGGAAAGAAAGATGCCTGCATCTCTGCCCACTGATTCTTAACACTCTGTATTTGGCATTTATAGAAATTTGTGTTAACAAGAGATACTGGAATTTGCTACCACCATATACTTCTCCCTAGTGATACAGGTAACAGGGAAAAAAGTTGAAGTCAAGGATTTACAACTCAAGCCCTCAATCTGGCACCTGCTACCATTTTAACAGGATATGCTGAAATCAATTAGTGGTTCCTCCCTACTACTGAAATATAATTTCTGTATAGCACTTGGCTTAATGTTCTGCCTCTATCCAATCTGTTGGCATTCTTAATACTCTTCTCTGTGTGGTAGCTCTTTCTGTATAAATATTATTCTTTCCAAAATATTGGAAGATTCATGAGAGTAGGGATTTGGTGCCAATTCTATGAAAAAGGGCAATGACTTATAAATAAGTTATTTCTTGGATATTGCTACCTCTGAAGAAATCTGGTTAAGTGCAGAATAATTTCTGTAGGAAACAAAACTTTTCTTTATAATCTTTTTTTATATAAAAGGAACACAGTAGCTTTGAAACTGAAAACAAATCTATCTCTATGTTTCATTGTAAATGCTAAAAATTCAGTAGATTTGTTTCAAGGGAAGGGAAATTGGGCTTTTACCCTTTTATTTGCTTTTCTGCCATCCTTTCAGAAATATAAATTTTACAGCTGGTCTCTCTTATGCTGTCAGAGTGATTTCACTTTTCTCTGTGGATGTGACAAGAGGGAATATTCCTGTCTTGATTGTCATTAACAGCAATGTTACACATGTACATAAACTCTGAATGAATCCCAAATGTTTTAAATAGGTCCATATAAAGAAATGCTTGAAGCAAAGGATGAAAAGAGAATGTTGCCAAGGGAAAGGGAGCTCGTTTTTATGCTATTAAGTTCTTAAACATCAATTGATATTCAAGTTCTTCATAACTTAAAAAAACAACAACAAAACAATCATCTCCTGTGTATAAGTGGCAATCACTTTAAGACTAGCTTACTTTTCTTTTTAAAACAAGGATGTAGCCGAAACCGGTTTGGCTCAGTGGATAGAGCGTCGGCCTGCAGACTGAAAGGTCCCGGGTTCGATTCCGGTCAAGGGCATGTACCTGGGTTTGGGGCACATCCCCAGTAGGAGGTGTGCAGGAGGCAGCTGATGGATGTTTCTCGCTCATTGATGTTTCTAACTCTCTATCCCTCTCCCTTCCTCTCTGTAAAAAATCAATAAAATATATTTTTTAAAAAATAAAAAAAAATAAAACAAGGATGTAAAAGATACTAAGAAACTTGCATGACTACCTTTGATTAAGAAAAATCCAGTCTCATATCAAATTTAATATTCATAATAAACATCAACATTTATCTTTATAACATGGTATTCCCTACAATAATATAGTATCAAATTGACCAATATTTAGTTTTAATGTACTAATATATTCCACACATTCAAATACCACTCCAATTATAAGAAAAAGAATAATATTTATGTTTTTTTATTAAACACAGCAGCATAGCAGAACATTTAGAAAAGACATGCTTACATTTGCTTAACATAACACTGAAATGTTTTCCTCATCTACTCATCAAAGATGTAAAAGTCTATTGGCTGTATAAATACGGCCACTATTCCAAGCTGAAAAGCACTTCTTCATCCTGGCATCAGGTGGACCAGATTAACTTCATTTCTACCCTTAGTCATTTTCTTTTTAATATCTTTATTGTTGAGAGCACTATAGATGTCTCCCCCTTATACCTCCATTGCCCTCATCCACCCAGATCCCACCCTACCCTAGGACTTCACCACCCTATTGTCTATGTCCATTGGTAATGCATATATGCATACACTGAGTGGCCAGATTATTATGACCATCTGACGTTTGTAGGCAAATTAGCCATACACTGCATCTTATGGGATATGGAAGCCGAAGGCCTGTTTGAATACCTATGCTGTCTGCAGTTACCAAGATAAAACGTCTCCAATTAACACAGGAACACAAGGATTGGACAGTCGAGCATTGGAAAAAAAGTCATGTGGTCCGATGAATCACATTTCCAGTTGCGTCATGCAGATGGCAGAGTGAGAATTTGGCAGAAACAGCATGAAAGCATGCACCCCACATACATGAGTACAACCCTTTAAGCTGGTGGGGGCAGTGTTATGGTTTGGGGCATGTTTTCCTGGCATGATTTGGGCCCTTTAATTCGTGTGGAACAATGTCTGAATAGCACAACATACCTAAGTATGGTTGCTGATCAAGTTCATCCTATCATGTTGATGGCGTATCCCAATGGACATGGCTTCTTCCAACAAGACAATGCACCATGCCAAGGTGCTCTTATTGTGCAGGAGTGGTTTCAAGAACATGAGGGAGACTTTACCTTGCTTAGGTGGCCCCCACAATCACCAGATCTCAATCCAATTGAGCATTTGTGGGACGAAGTTAAAAGAGCCATCAGGCAGCTGGTTCCACAACCATCAAGTCTCACAGAACTGGACAGTGCTATTCATCAGGCATGGTGTCACATTCCTCGCATCACCTTTCAACATCTCGTGGAGTCAATTCCAAGAAGAATCAATGCAGTATTGAAGGTAAAAGGTGGCCCAACGAAGTACTGATGGGGTGGTCATAATAATCTGGCCACTCAGTGTATATGGTCTCTGGTTAATCTCTTCCCACCCCAACCCCCCCTTTCCTCTGAGGTTTGTCAGTCTGTTCCAAGTTTCCATGCCTCTGGTTCCATTATATTAATCAGTTTATTTATTTATTTTGATTTTTGAAATTGTTTTGAAATTTTTTGAAATTGTTTATTTATTTTGATTTTTAGATTCAATTGTTGACAGATATTTTATTGCTATTTTATTGTTCACATTTTTATCTCTTCTTCTGCTTCTTCTTAAAGAAGACCTTTTAACATTTCTTGTAATTCTGGTTTGGTGGTGATGAACTCCTTTATCTTTTTCTTGTCTGTACCAACATTTGCATCATGGTGGTGCCAGAAGGAGAAGAGAGGGAGCAAGATATTGAAAACCTATTTGAAGAAATAATGACAGAAAAGTTCCCCTACCTGGTGAAAGAAATAGACATACAAGTCCAGGAAGTGCAGAGAGTCCAAAACAAGAGGAACCCAAAGAGACCCACACCAAGACACATCATAATTAAAGTGACAGAGATTAAAGACAAAGAGAGAATCTTAAAAGCAGCAAAAGAAAGTTATCCACAGAGAGCGCCCATATGACTGTCAGCTGATTTTTCAACAGAAACTTTGCCCCAGAAGAGAGTGGCAAGAAATATTCAATGTGATGAAAAGTAAGGATATACAACCAAGATTACTCTACCCGGCAAAGCTATCATTTAGAGTTGAAGGTCAGATACTCTTAGTAATTTTAGAGAAATTTAGCATATGCTAGATTTTAGCCATTGCCTTCCACTAAGTCCTTTATTAAAGACTTTATACTCACATGACATTATCTATACTTCCCTACTACTTCAAATAGCCTTTCCAGGTCCCTCTCTGGTTCTGAGTATTTTTTTTTAGAGGTGGGCATATCTAGAGGTGGTATGTCTTAGTGGTCAGTGGCACATTCTTGGATTCATGCAATCTAAGTTCATACCTTACTTCTGATTCTTGCTAGCTGTGTTAATTTAATTACTCAATCTCTCTTTTATTCAGTTTCCTCATCTGCAAATATAGAAAATAGAAGTAACTACCATCATGAGGTAGTTGTAAGGATCAACTATGGCAACACAGATAAAGTGCTTAATACAGGGAATGATAATAGTAAATATTACATTCAATTACCTACCATTGTCCTTGTTTTTGCTATTTAGCATAAGGGAAAAGATGAATGTCATATAAATGGAAGTTATATTCAGAATGAGTGAAGAATGTATAGTTACCAACATGTGTAAAATTTCTATTCTACATACTAGAGAAATGATTTTTAAAAAGTAAGATTTTAAATCATTTGTCTTTGTAGACTTTGTTGAATTTAATATTTTAACCAATTTTATTTTAAAAATTTATATCTTGATATGAGAAGTATATTGTTTCAATAATCCTCATTATCTATATTTTGGTGATTGGGGGCAGGGCCGGCCAGGGGGAGGGGCCGTGGGTAGTTGGCCGCCTGCAGTGTTAGTCATAGCAACTGGTTGTTCCAGGTGTTCTGATGTTCCAGTTGCTTGGCTTTTAAAATATATTTTATTGATTTTTTACAGAGAGGAAAGGAGAGGGATAGAGTCAGAAACATCAATGAGAGAGAAACATCGATCAGCTGCCTCCTGCACGCTCCCTACTGGGGATGTGCCGGCAACCAAGGTACATGCCCTTGACTGGAATCAAACCTGGAACCCTTCAGTCCGCAGGCCAATGCTCTATCCACTGAGCCAAACAGGTCAGGGCTGCTTGGCTTTTATATATACAGATTTTTCAAAAAGTATAAAATGCTACCAATTCTCCAGTTTTGCCCAAAGCAATCAAGTTTCCTTACATCCATTTGCATGACATTCAAGTTTTAATTTCAAATCATAAATGTTTGGGGATAACTTATGCTAACAAAGATTAAGTGGAAATATGAGAAGTAAAATTATAGTTTTCTCTTGAATTAATATTTTAATTTTTTAAAAAATCTTTATTGGTGAAAGTATTACATAGGTCCTCCTTTTCCCCCATTAAGCTCTTCCAACCCACTCCCATTCCCCACCAGGCCCTCACCACCTCATTGTCTCTGTTCATAGTTATGCATACAAGTTCATTGGTTGATTTCCCACTCACCTTCCCCTGCCTTTCCTCTGAGGCTCAACAGTCTGTTCAGACTTCTATATTTCTGGGTTTATTTTTTATCATCAGTTTATTTGTTTATTAGATTCCACATATGAGTGAGATCATGTGATATTTACCTTTCTCTGACTGGCTTATTTCGCTCAGCATAACTCTCCAGGTCCATCCATGCTGTTGCAAATGGTAAGAGTTCTTTCTTTTTTATTGCCACATAGTATTCCATCGTGCAAATGTACCACAGTTTTTTTATCCACTCATCTGCTGATGGGCACATAGGCTATTTCCAAATCTTAGCTATTGTAAATTGTGCTGCTATGAACATAGGGGTGCATATATTATTTTTGATGAGTGTTTTGGGTTTCTTAAAATATATTCCTGGAAGTGGGCCAAATGGGAGTTCCATTTTTAATTTTTTGAGGAAACTCCATATGGTTTTCCACAGTGGCTGCACCAGTCTGCATTCCCACCAGCAGTGTACTAGGGTTTCTTTTTCTTTACAACCTCACCAGCAATTGTCATTTGTTGATTTGCTGATGATAGCCATTCTGACAGATGTGATATGGTACCTTATTGTCATTTTGACTTGTATCTCTTGGATGATTAGTGGTTTTGAGCATTTTTTTCAAACTACTGCTTTATTTTTTATTTTTTAAAATATATTTTATTGATTTTTTACAGAGAGGAAGGGAGAGGGATAGAGAATTAGAAACATTGATGAGAGAGAAACATTGGTCAGCTGCCTCCTGCACACTCCCTACTGGGTATGTGTGCGCAACCTAGGTACATGCCCTTGACTGGAATCGAACTTGGGACCCTTGAGTCCGCAGGCCGATGCTCTATCTACTGAGCCGATTTTTTCATATGCCTCTTGGCTTTCTGTATGTCCACTTTGGAGAAGTATTAATTTAGGTCCTTTGCCCACTTTTTAATTTGATTTTTGTCTTCCTTTTATTAAGTTGTATGAATTTCCTATATATTTTGGAGATTAACCCCTTACAAGATGAATCATTGGCAAATATGTTCTCCCATGTAGTGGGCTCTCTTGTTATTTTGTTGATAGTTTCTTTTGCTGTGCAGAAGCTTTTATTTTCATGTAGCCCCACTTATTTTCTCTTTAGTTTCCATTGTCCTGGGAGATGTATCATTAAACATATTGCTGTGAGAGATGTCTAAGATTTTGGTGCCTATGGTTTTCCTAGGACTTTTATCATTTCACTAGAGGCCCGATGCATGAAATTCATGAAAGAATAGGCCTTCCTTCCCCAGGCTGCCTGTACTGGCTTCCCTCTGGCACCTGGGACCCAGGCTTACCTCCGGCCCTGGCTTTGTCCAGAAGGACGTCCAGAATGAGGTCCAGAATGACATCTGGTCTAATTAGCATATTACTCTTTTATTATTATGGATGTTTTACATTTAAGTATTTTATCCACTTTGAGTTTATTTTTGTGCATGGTGTAAGTTGGTGGACTAGTTTCATTTTGTTGCATGTACCTATCCAATTTTCCCAACAACATTTATTAAAGAGGCTGTCTCTGCTCCAATATATGATCTTGCCTCTTTTGTGAAATACTAATTGAGCATAGTGGCTTGGGTAGATTTCTGGGTTCTCTGTTCTATTTCATTGATCTATATGCCTGTTCTTATTTTCCAAAAGGGAGAGAGAGAGGTAACAGTATCTAAATTAGGCCATTCTCTTCTAATTTTAGAAAGTAAGTTAGTTCTTATTTGATGGGAGCAATAAATATGTATAAAGATGTGATATCTTTCACATGTTTGTAAATTTGTAAAATTCCTAGCAATAAAAATTATTAATATCATTGCCAGGAAGACTATATTATACAAAAATATACAATAAAGATACTAAACATACAGCTCCTACTTTACATGACTACTGTACCACCTCATTTATTAAACAATTTTTCTACTTTATTGTTATTAATACACTTTTGCAGTAGATAATGATTTTCTATTTCTCATTTATAATATGTCAACATGAAAATAAGATATAAGCAATGTAAATTCATAATAGTTGCCCAGCAATTCATAAATCATCACATGTATTGTTCAATACACTAGACAAGAAAGTATCACTATTGCCCAAATAAGATAATGACGATGACAATGCCAATGATAATAGTAATACTGACATGTTCTGCAATTTTGCTATGTGTCAGGCACAGTATTAAACACATATACATATTCTTTTCCCTTTATCATAATAACTTTATAAGGTGTGTATTTTTATCAATAATTAAATTAAAGCTAAAAGAGGTTAATTGATTTGACTTTATTTTTTTAAATTAATTTATTTATTGTTTAATGTATTACATAAGTCTCCTTTTTCCCCCATTGACCCAGGCCGCCCCCAAACTCCAGCACATGCCCTCACCCCCCCTGTCTGTATTCATTGGTTTTGCTCATATGCATGCATACAAATCCCTTAGTGGATCTCTTACCCCCTCACACCATGCCTCCCCTCATAGGTTGGACAGTCTGTTCAATGCTTCTATGACTCTGGTTCTATTTTTGTTCATTAGTTTATGTTGTTCATTATATTCCACAAATGAGTGAGATCATGTGATACTTATCTTTCTCTGACTGGCTTATTTCGCTTAGCATAATGCTTTCCAGTTCCATCAATGCTGTTGCAAATGGTAAGAATTCCTTCCTTTTTAAAGCAGCATAGTATTCCATTGTGTAGATAAGAACATACAATGGAGTCAAGACAGTCTTTTCAATAAATGGTGTTGGGAAAATTGGACAGATACATGCAAAAAAATGAAACTAGACCACCAACTTATACCATACACAAAAATAAACTCAAAATGGATAAAGGACTGAAACATAAGATGGGAAACCATAAAAATATTGAGGAATCCACAGGCAGCAAAATCTCAGACATATGCTGAAGCAGTATCTTCACCGATACAGCTCCTAGGGCAATGGAAACTAAAGAGAAAATAAACAAATGGGACTACATCAAAATAAAAAGCTTCTGCACAGCAAAAGAAACCCTCACCAAAACAACAAGAAAGCCTGGGAGAACATATTTGGCAACATTATCACTGATAAAGGTTTAATCTCCAACATTTACAGGGAACTCACACAACTTAACGAAAGGAAGCTAAACAACCCAATCAAAAAATGGGCCATGGACCTAAATAGATACTTTTCGAAAGAGGACATACAGAAGGCCAAGAGACATATGAAAACATGCTCAAAGTCACTAATCATTTAAGAGATACAAATCAAAACGACCATGTGGTACCATCTCACACCTGTCAGAATGGCTATCATCAACAAACGACAAGTGCTGGCGAGGATGCGGAGAAAAAGGAACCCTTCTGCACTGCTGGTGGGAATGCAGACTGGTGCAGCCACTGTGGAGAACAGTATGGAGTTTCCTCAAGAAACTAAAAATGGAACTCCCATTTGACCCAGTGACCCCACTTCTAGGAATATATCCCAAGAAACTAGAAACACCAATTAGAAAGAATATATGCACCCCTATGTTCCTAGCAGCACAATTTACCATAGCTAAGATTTGGAAACAGCCTAAGTGCTCATCAGCCGATGAATGGATTAGAGATACACTCTTCATTCCTTGAAAAGAACTACTCTGTTACCAAGAGGAAACATATGACCAATTATGTTGTTAGGAACAAATATTCTAGATTTAAAAATGTACAGATACTGTATATAGATGTATATTGATTGACATGTGTGATAGACACATAGATTCATATATACAAATGACAATTAGTTACCATTCATTTTCTCTTTGATTTTTAAAAAAGAGAAACAAATGAAATCTAATGAGGTTCTCGTTAAAGAACTAATACTGTATAATGTGGGACATACAAACATGACAAACTAGTAGTTTTGAAATTTGAGAGTATATCAATCACCTGGAGGGCTTGTTAAAATGCAGACTTCTCAGGCTCACCCCCCATGTCAATTTTGGTAGGTCTCGAGTGGGACCCAAGGAATGAATATATATATATATAGATAGATAGATATATATATAATATCTATACATATTTATATCTTCATTTCCAGGAAATATTGATGTTTGAATTTTAATCCTGAATTAGAAGCTCCACTGTACCAATTAGTAGTTTTTAACTTATGAGAAAGTTAATCAACTTCTCTCTGCTTCAGTTTCCTCATTTGTAATCTAAAGATATAAGCACAGCGTTGAGGTTCCAAACACATCCTCCCCCAGCCCCTGAACTTGCCATTTTAATTTATGCTGATGGAGTCCTACTGCAAAAACCTGCCATTCTCTTTCCCAGCCAGTGTGGTTCAGTGGTTGAGCACCGACCCATGCACTAGGATGTAGCTGGTTCAATCGTGATTGGGGCACATGATTGGGTTGCAGGCTCGATCCATGGTAGGGAGTGTGCAGGAAGCAGCTGACTACTGTATTGACATTTATATATCTTGCCCATTGACATTTATATATCTCTCTCCCTCTCCCTTCCTCTCTCTGAAATCAATTAAAAAACATATTTAAAAAAAACCCTGCCATTCCCTAAGGGCCTATGTTAGGTGCACACAAAGTGCTGGCCCAAAGTGCTAGCAAGTTAATGCCCAAGGAACAGCACAGCACTCAGTGAATGATGGATAGAAACTGGAAAATAATACCACAGCTTCCTGTCCCTCTACTGAGATAGCTCTTAGGTATGTTCTATATTTCTTAAAGTTTGGTCCCCAACCACCTCAAGATACAAGTAATTTTTCTGAAGTATAAAATCTGTTGTAGTTCAATGAACTTTCCATCCTCTTTTGCCATTGCTTGCACTCTGTGATTTAAAAATCGTAGCCACTTTCCTAAGGATGACACTCCTTAAACATTCATCTATATAAACTTGTAATCTCATGCCAATTAACTAATAATTTGCTTCAGTTTGGAAATTTGTTCTTCCATTACTGTGGGAACCCTGGTCAGAGTATACCGGATGTTCAAGGCCAATTTGAATATGGGGGCTCTGTACAGAGTACACCAGATGTTCAAGGCCAATCTGAGCATAGGAATCCTGATGAGAGTTTTCAAGGCTAATTTGCTATATGCAGGTGCAAAAGCAAGGACACAGTGTACTGTATTACACAGTACTGCCCTTCTATACCCTAAAATAATGATGTCACTATTTTGGCAAGAAGCCTCTTTTGCCTAAGTTAGTATAAAGTATGTGCGGGGAAGATGTATTACTGACCAGCTGGTGCTGGCTGTTTTACTAGGATGGCTCCTGTGTTTGCTACTGTATTAGCAAGGGCTACTATATGTACAATGGCTCCTATGTTTACTACTGTTTTAGCAAGAACTGCTTTGTCTAATTGCTCTTTAGTAGCAATGGCTACTTAGGCTACAATAAAGGCTCTCCTATATGCCTACAGCTACTCATATTATCTTCTCCATCTACTACCCGGCATCCATGAAGGTCCAGGTCCTAGCAGAGGAGGACCTGTACTCCCATAGTTGGTGTAGTTAGGCAGGATAAAGGAGTAAATACTCCCACAATTGGCACAATGAGCAGGATTAAGGAAGAACTTACTCTAGAGTCTAACACATTACTGAGGTATTATCTATACTAATAAAGTGGCAATCTGCTAAATAGATTGGACGTCTTCTGGACATCCATCTAGACATCCTTCTGGACAAAGCCATGGTGGCGGGGGCCGAGGCAAAGGTGGTTAGGGGCAATCAGGCTGGCAGAGGAGGGCAGTTAGGGGCAACCAGGCCAGCAGGGGAGGGAAGTTAGGGTTGAGCAGGCCAGCAGGCAGAGGCTGTTAGGGGTGATCAAACTGGCAGGGGAGCAGTTAGGGGTTATCAGGTCGTGGCAGGCAGAGGTGGTTAGGGGCAATCAGGCAAGCAAGCAGAGAGGTTAGGGACATCAGGCAGGCAGGCAGGTGAGTGGTTAGGAGCCAGCAGTCCCAGATTGCAAGAGGGATGTCCGACTGCCGGTTTAGGCCCAACCCCATGGGGATCCCCCAAGGGGTCCCGGATTGGAGAGGGTGCAGGCTGGGCTGAGGGACCCCCCCACACTCTCATGCATGAATTTTGTGCACCAGGCATCTAGTCTATAATAATAAAAGCATAATATGCTAATTAGACCAGACATCCTTCAGGAGAAAGCCAGGGCTGCAAGGGAAACCTGGGTCCCGGGTGCCTGCTGTCAGCCAGAGGGAAGCCCAGGTCCCAGATGCCTGCCGGTGGCCAGAGGGAAGCCAGTGCCAGTAGCTGGAGGAAGGAAGGCCTACTCTTGCATGAATTTCATGCATCAGGCCTCTAGTTAAGAAATAAAGCCAAGGGCAATGTTACCATGGCTACCTAAATACATCTAACATTTGGGTAATTCAACATGATAATATATGGTAATTACCTTCTAAGTGAGCCCCAAAGTAGTCACATCTTCTTTTCTGACAAAGTGATGCTTTCTTGTCAGCTCTGGCTTAAAGTCAGTCCCACACAGACATCTGCCAGAATGAAGACTTACCAGTGGGAACAGCCTCTAGCAGAGGCCTAGACATTCTTTCATCAACAAAGATGCTTCAAAGAAAATACACTGAAGCCACCAAATAAACAAATGTTCCATATTCAGAAATGGATTTCTGAATCTAGCAGCTTAAATAATATGGAATATGTTAATAATGGAATATTTTATTTGTAAGTATAAAAACAGCACAATGAACTCATACATCCATTCAAACTAGCTTCATCAATTCTTAACTTTATGCCAAACTTGCATTATCACACTCTTACTAAAACACACACTCACATCCATCCATACATACATACATACATACATGATTAATACCGCTGAAACACTTCTTGAGAGTTAAAGATATCAAGGTCATTTACCTCAAAATTCTTGACAATTTTAAGTAAATACAGAGGTGGGCAAAAGAAGGTTAAATTACCAGTCATCATTATCTAAAAGATAAATCATAAATAAAGATATGAAATAATAACAATAATAATAAAATAAATAACAAAAATAAGTAATATAATAATTATTAAATAGCTAGAGACCTGGTGCATGAAATTCATGCATAGGTAGGATCCCTAGGCCTGGCCAGTGATCAGGGCCCATTGGGACCTTCCTTCCCCTGGCTGCCAGCTGCTGGCTGCTGGCTAGGGCCTTCCTTCCCCTGGCTGCTGGCCGCTGGACAGGGCTTTCCTTTGTTCCGCACCACCCCCTGGTGGTCAGTGCACATCATAGCAAGTGATCGAACTCCTGGTCGGTCAAACTCCCGAGGGTACAATTTGCATATTAGCCTTTTATTATATAGGATAATACAAGAATAAACTGCTTCACATACTCACAACTGTAAAACTACTTTTGCCTACCACTGTGTTTTGTACTCCTTTTGGTATTATCATTAAATTCACATATAAAACATCTGCTTACACATAAAATTAAAGAAAATACTATATAATGCCTCAACTGTACTATTATAGAAAAAAATAAGGAAAATATCATGGAAAAATTAAAGGATAATCATCTATATTAGATATTAGAATGAAAACACCATATTGGTGATTCAAGTATTACAACCTATAATATTACCATCAGTGACATTTTCTAAACCCTCAGTTCCTGATTATTCTGAAACAAAATAAAGTACAAGCTTCTCTGACTGTATGCAATCATTAAATTATTGGAAAATTCTAATAATATTAAAAGACTAGAAAACATGCTTTGTGTTGCTATATAAAACAGTTAGTGCCTATGTTTAGATATATATAAACAGGCTTCTTGATTACATGAACATTTGGCTGTAGGGTGTTATAAAGTTGTGTGGAATAGGACACTTCTCCACTAAGCAGGAATGAGCAGTGCACTACAGGATGCATCGCATATTGGACTTACTCCACAATTTCCCAGACACCTCTCAGGGAAATACAACTTTCAATGTGAATAAGTGATTTACACAAAGCAGAACAAACACAAAAATTATTTAAAGTTATGTGGCATTAATTTTATTAAATAACAATGGCTTTCCTAAAACATTATTTCTATACTTTTTTTATCCAACAACTCATTAACAAAACCCAACTCATTTAACAACAACAACAACAACAACAAACAAATTTGAGGCCTGAGAAACCTAAGTTTTTATGATCCCTCTAATACAGGTAGCTGCAAGCAGAATTTTTTTCTAAGATTATAAATACCAGTGATGAGCCTCCAGATGGAGTATTAATACAAAAGATTCAAGAAACTTAGATCCTTCAAGTTACTTTAATATATGTGCCAAGATCATGCCACACACTCCCTGCCCCTGCAGCAATTCCTCTGGAAAGTGTTGTAAAATAAAGATATAAACAGTTTTCCTTTTGTATCTATGTAACTACAATATCAAAACAGTAATGTGTACATAAATATATGAGCAATTGAATATAAAATAGCTCTAGTAACATCAATAAGACATTAAGACAAGTGTATACTGAACTTAAACACCAGTTAAATATTTTCTTAAATTATAAATACATTCCTATTGATCATGGGTAACATTTCAGTGTATTGGTTTAAAGGCAAATATACCAGTTATTTGAAATTAACTTTATTTGAATAATGACAATGTTTTATATAATATTTCCTCTAAAATGTGCATTTAAAAAAGATAGTTTTGAAATACAAATTTTTTCTATAATCATTTTTTAAAAATGAGAAATAGTAAATATATATACACACAGGGGTTGACAAAAATAGGCTTATAGTTGTATGTATGAAAAATAAGACAATAATTAACCAATAATAATACAAGAATAAAGTCTGTTTTGCATACTCACAACTATAAATCTACTTTTGCCCACCCCTACACACACACACACACACACACACACACACACACACACAATGCATGTAGTACATAATGTCTCAGTAACGTACTCTTCTCTAAAAATATAAAGGGGATAAATTGTGAAAGACAATATTAAAATGTCTACTTCAAAATTTAACAACTAAAATCATAAGAACCTAATTGAATTGAAAAAGGAATCTTAGTTATAAGAGGGTAAAATATGCCTCTTTGATCTAATTTAGGTGTGAGTAGAGTACAAGGTGTTTCTTGTAGCAAATATATAAAAAACTAGTGGCCAGGTGCACAAAATTCATGCACATTAAAAGGGAATTAATTAGAGGAAATATTTTAATATTGCTTTTTCCCCTTTCTCTATAATAGAAGTGTCAGAGATGAAAGAAAATTAGTAAAATGTATATGAAAATCTCCCTCCTGTCAGAGTCTAGGGCACGCTGCGGGACCTATAGTCAAGTCCCCACCCACCACTCACATACACTTCGAAAACGCAGGAGACCCAGACCCGGCTGGCCCCACCCTCACTGAGTGAGACCCAGACTCAGTGGCCCCAATCCTGTCAAGCCCTTCTGGGCAGGGGGTGCAGCCTCAGGTCCCCCAGCCCAGCATTGGGTGGGGGGTACAGCCTCAGGTCCCTGGACCCCGGCACTGGGGCAGTGGGTGTGGCCTGAAGTCCCCTGTCAGCCCCACCAGTTGGGGGGCATGGCCTGAGGTCCCCAATTAAGCCCTGCCAGGAATGGGGTACAGCCTGAAGTCCTTGTCCTGGCACTGGGGTGGGAGGTGCGGCATGAGGTCTCCTGCCCTGGTGCCAGGGCAGGGGGCACAGCTTGAGGTCCCCCGTCAAGTCCTGCCAAGCGAGGGGCATGGCCTGAAGTCCCTTGCCCTGGCCAGGTACCATGCAGCCTCAGGTCCCTGCTGTTTGGTTGTGACGTTACAGCATCCTGGCTAATTTGCATATTTCTCTATTATATATATACTAGGGGCCCGGTGCACGAAATTCGTGCACGGGGAAGGAGGGGTCCCTCAGCCCGATCTGCACCCTCTCCAATCTGGGAGCCCTCAGGGGATGTCCTACTGACGGCTTAGACCTGCTCCCCATGGTCCTCTGCTCTCTGCGGACCTGCCTGCTTGAGGCCACCGTAGGCCTTGGTGTCTGCTCTCTGTAGGGGACTGCCTGTCCTTAGCTGCTGGGGTCAGGGGCAAGCAGCGCCCTGCTGTCTTCTCTCTGGCTCGCCACCGCAGGGGCAAGCAGGGCCCTGGTGTCTGCTCTCTGTGGGGGCCCTGCAAGGGACTGCTTGCCCCTGGCTGCCACGGCCAGTGGCAAGCAGGGCCCTGCTGTCTGCTCACTTGCTGCAGGGGACATTCCCGCCCCCTTCCTGGCCGCTTGGGTGTGCGCCAGCTTGGAGTGCCTGGGTCCTAGGGATGTTCCCACCCCAACCCCGGCCGCTTGGCACCTGCAAGCTTAGGCCGGACATTCCGGACTTCGGCCTCTCAGGGCCTATGCACAGGCCTACAGGCTCAGAGCGGCCTGGCTCCAGAGGACGCCTGTCCCTGTGACAGGGCTGTGGCCAGTTTCCCCTCCTGCTCCCAGCCACTCCTGCTGGGTTTCCCCTCAGCTCCCAGGCGCTGTGGCCGGTTTCCCCTCAGCTCCCAGGCGCTTTGGCGGGTTTCCCCTCCCGCTCCCAGGCTCTGTGGCGGGTTTCCCCTCAGCTCCCAGCCACTCCTGCTAGGTTTCCCCTCAGCTCCCAGCCACTCCTGCTGGGTTTCCCCTCAGCTCCCAGGCGCCTTGGCGGGTTTCCCCTCCTGCTCCCGGGCGCTCAGGCGGGTTTCCCCTCCCGCTCCTGGGCCCTGTGGCCGGTTTCCCCTCCCGCTCCCAGGCGCTGCCCATTCCCCTCCGAGCCACTGCCCCTCCTTGCAGCCGCTGTGGCTGGGCTTGCCCTCCCACCTCCCACATCCCACCTCCCACCTCTGCAGCCTTGGGTCCGTTTCTGTCCTCGAGGCCTCTACTTAACTCCTTTCTGTACCTCTTGGCCTCCATGTTGTCCTCAGTCTTCCCTCGCAACTGGTATATGCAAATTAACCGCCATTTTTAGCTTCTATAATTGAAACATTGTATCTTTTGGAGCTGTTGCTTCAGGAGCTCAGAGCCAGGCGGCAGCAGGCAGGGAACCTTGGCTTCCTCGGTCACTGGAGCAAGCGAGCCTTATGTTCCGCTTCCAGCTGCCTGGCTGCCGGCCGCCATCTTGGCTGACAGTTAATTTGCATAGGATATGCTGATTAGCCAATGGGAAGGGTAGCGGTCGTACGCCAATTACCATGTTTCTCTTTTATTAGTGTAGATATAGATAGCAAAGTGGAGAAAATATTTCTAAGTTTCTTCAAAATATACTTTAAAGTAGAAAGTGTCAGTGATGTATTTAGTCACTGATCTCTATTCTTTCCCAGTTATGATAAAAAAAGAGAATAAAATCACAAATGCAATACATATCCTTTTCTCATCCAGATTAGTATTTTGAATGAAAGAGAAAACAAGCCTTGGTTTTACGCTCAGTAGCATAAATGCCAATGCTTGAGACATCATATTTTAAAGCAATATAAAAGTAAAATATATGTTCTAGAGAAAAATTCTGTAAAAGGAATAAATTTACCAAAATCTGTGCTTCAATTTCCCTTTTTTGTAACCCTCACCCAAGAATAAGATTTTATTGTGATCCAACCAAGTGAGCCATTAGACTGGGGCTCCAGCTTCAGTTTTTTTTCTTTAAATGTATCTTTATTGTTGAAAGGATTGCACATACGTCCCCCCTTTTCCCACATTGACCCCTTCTAGCCTGCACCTGATCCCCACCCTAGTCCTTCATCACACTAATGTCTGTGTCCAGGGGCTTATGCAAATATGCATATTAGTTCACTGGTCAATCTCTCCCAACCAACCAACCCATCCTCACCTTCCCTCTGAGATTTCAAGTCTGTTCCATGCTTTTATGTTTTTGAATCTATTTTGTTCATCAGTATATTTTGTTCTTTAGATTCCACACATGAGTGAGATCATGTGATATTTGTCTTTCTCTTACTGGCTTATTTTGCTTAGCATAAAACTCTCCAGATTACTCCATACTGTCTCAGTGGGTAAGAGGCCCTTCTTTTTTACCACTGAATAGTATCCCATGGTATAAATGTACCATAGCTTTTTTATCTACACATCCACTGATGGGCACTTGGGCTGTTACCAAATCTTAGCTATTATAAATTGAGCTGCTATAAACATAGGGGTGCATCTATTCTTTCTGATTGGTGTTTCAGGTTTCTTAGGATATATTCCTAGGAGTGGGATAACTAGGTCAAATGGTAGTTCCATATTTAAATTTTTGAGGAGACTCCATATTGTTTTGCATATTGGCTGCACCAGTCTGCATTCCCATCAGCAGTGCACTAGGGTTCCCTTTTCTCCACATCCTTGCCAACACTTGTCATTTGTTGAATTGTTGATGGCAGCCATTCTGGGAAGTGTCAGGAGATACCTCCTTGTGTTTTAATTTGTATTTTTCTGAAGATTAGGGGCTTTGAGCATTTTTTCATATGTCTCTTGGCCACCTGCATGTCCACTTTGAAGAATTATCTATTTAAGTCCTTTGCCCATTTTTTAATTGGATTACTTGTCTTCCTTTTGTTAAGTTGTATGAGTTCCTTATATATTTTGGATATTAACCCTTATCACCTTATCAGATGTATTATTGGAAATATGTTCTCTCATGCAATGGTCTTCCTTTTCATTTTCTTGATTTTTTTTTCTGTGTAAAACCTTTACATTTGTATGTAGTCCCATTCATTCATTTTCTGCTTTATTTCCCTTGCCCTAGGAGATGTACCAGAAAACATTGCTATTAGAGTTTTCTGAGATTTTGATGTCTATGGTATCTTCTAGGGTTTTTATAGTTTCATAAATCACATTTAAGTCTTTCACCCATTTTGAGTTTATTTTTATATATGGTGTAAGTTTGTGGTTTAGTTTCAGTTTTTTTCCATGAACCTGTCCCATTATTCCAACACCATTTTTTTGAAGAGTCTGTTTTTACCCCATTTTATGCTTTTAACTCCTTTGTCTAATATTAATTGTGTGTAATGGCTTGAGTTGATTTCTGGGGTTTCTGGTCTATTCCATTGATCAATATACTCGTTCTTATGCCAGTATCTATATATATTGATACTATATATATATATATATATATATATCCTATCTAATAAAGAGGGAATATGCTAATTGACCCTCATGCTGTTGCAAAGATGGCGGCACCCACAGCCAATAAGGAGGGAATATGCTAATTGACTGTCACACCCTCAAAGATGGTGGCACACACAGCCACAAGATGGTGATGCCCAGTCCCCTCAGACCTGCTGGGGAGGCAGGCTCGCCCTCAGGTAGGTCCAGCCACTCTGCATGCCTGCCTCCGGAGTCCCCCAGTCCCCTAAGCCCCCTAGCCGCCCAGGTCCAGCCCGAGGTGCAAGAAAGCCTCTGATGGTGGCTGTCCAGCTGCTCAGGGCTGCCCAAGGCTCAGGTAATGAGGGCCAGCCGAGGCTTGCACTGCTGGCAGTGGCAGCAGCAGAGGTGTGATGGGGCATCACCTTCCCCTGATTGCCGGTGTAGTATAACTTGATATCTGGTATTGTGATTGCCTCCAACTTGTTCTTCTTTCTCAAAATTGCTGCAGCTATTGGTGGTCGTTTTTGGTCCCACAGAAACTTTTGAAATGTTGGTTCTAGATATGTGAAGTATGCCATTGGTATTTTAATAGCGATTGCATTGAATCTGTAGATTGCTTTGGGTAGTATGGACATTTTAATGATGTTAATTCTACAAATCATGAACACAGTGTATTTTTCCTGTTGTTTATATATTCCTTTATCTCTTTTTTCAATGTTCTGTATTTTTATGAGTACAGGTCTTTTAGCTCCTTGGTTAAGTTTATTCCTAGGTTTCTTAATTTTTTGTTGCAATGGTAAATGGGGTTTTTTGTTTGTTTGTTTTTAGTTTATCTTTCTAATAATTCATTAGAGTGTACAAAACTGCCATTGATTTCTGAGATTAATTTTATATTCTGCTACATTGCCAAATACATTTATTAAATCTAGTGATTTTTTCGTTAAGTCTTTAGAGTTTTCTACGTACCATATCATGTTATCTGCGGATAATGACAGTTTTACTTCCTCCTTTCCAATTTGGATGCCTTTTATTTCTTCTTCTTGTGTGATTGCTATGGCTATCCACAGATCAGATAAGAAGAACGTCCCTGTTCTGTTCCTGTTCTTAGGAGAGATGGTTTTGGTTTTTGCCCATTGAGTATCATGCTGGCTGAAGGTTTGCCATATATGGCTTTTATTATATCGAAGTATGATACCTCTATTTCCCACTTTTATAGAGTTTTTATCAAAAATAGGTATTGGATTTTGTCAAATGATTTTTCTACATCTATTGATATGGTCATGTGATTTTTGTCTTTAGATTTGTTTATGTGATGTATAACATTCATTGATTTATAAATATTATAACAGCCTTGCAGATCCA
Organism: Myotis lucifugus; assembly: GCF_000147115.1. Taxonomy (NCBI): domain Eukaryota; kingdom Metazoa; phylum Chordata; class Mammalia; order Chiroptera; family Vespertilionidae; genus Myotis; species Myotis lucifugus. The sequence continues at coordinate 10,919,493 of NW_005871068.1, forward strand.
GATTAAATACCATTTGTTCAATGCATATGATCTTTTTAATGTATTGCTGGATCCAATTTACTAATATTTTATTGAGTATTTTAGCATCTAAGTTCATCAGGGATATTGGCCTGTAACTCTCTTTCTTTGTAGTGTCTTTATCTGGTTTTGGAATTAGGATAATGGTGGCCTCATATAAAGAGCTTGGAAATGTTCCATCCTTTTGGATTTTTTTGAATACTTTGAAGAGAATAGGTGTTATTTCTTCTTTGAATGTTTGGTAAAACTCCCCGTGAAGCTGTCCCAATTAGGGCTTTTGCTTGCTGGGAGTCTTTTGAATACTGCTTCAATTTAATCAGTTGTTATTGGCCTATTTAGGTTTTCTGATTCTTCCTGACTCAGTTTCGGGAGATTATATTTTTCTAGGAATTTTTCCATTTCATCTAGGTTGTCCAGCTTGTTGGCATGTGGTTATTAATAGTATTTGCTAACAATCCTTTGTATTTCTGTGGTGTCAGTTATTAATTCACATATTTTGTTTTTGATTTTATTTGGAACCTCTCTTTTTGTTTTTGTTTTTTAATGAATTTGGATTCATCAAACTTGTTTATCTTTTCAAAGAACCAGCTCTTGGTTTCATTTATCTTTTTTTCTTTTTTTAAAATATATTTTATTGATTTTTTACAGAGAGGAAGGGAGAGGGATAGAGAGTTAGAAACATCGATGAGAGAGAAACATTGATCAGCTGCCTCCTGAACACCCCCCAGTGGGGATGTGCCAGCAACCAAGGTACATGCCCTTGACAGGAATCAAACCCGGGACCCCTCAGTCCGCAGGCCGATGCTCTATCCACTGAGCCAAACCGGTCAGGCCATTTATATTTTTCTTGTTTTCCTTATTCTATGTAAAATTTATTTACCCCTCTCATCTTTATTATTTCCTTTGTTCTACTTCCTAGGGTTTTTCTTTTTATTCTCTTTTTAAGTATTTAAGCTGTATGGTTAAGTAGTTTATTAATATTTGTTGATGTTGTTTTTTGAGGTAGTGTCATAGTTCTATGAACTTCCTTCTCAGGATTGTTTTTGCTGTGTCTCAAAGATTTTCAGTTGTTATGTGTTCATTTTTTCCAGGAAGTTTTTTATTTCTTTCTTGAACTCATTGGTAATCCATTCATGTGTTCTTTGTTTGTTTGTTTGTTTGGTTGGTTGGTTGGTTGGTTTTTTTTAAATATCAGGCTATTTAGCCTCCATTTGTTTGAATGTTTTTTAGTCTTTTACTATAGTTGGTTTCTAATTTCATGCCATTATGATCCAAGAAGATGTTTGATATGATTTCAATCTTCTTGAACTTGTAGTGACTTGTTTTGTATCTTACCATGTGGTCTATCTTTGAGAATGATACATGTAAACTCGAGAAAAATGTATATTCTGTACCTTTGGGGTGAATTGTTCTATAAAGGACCATTAAATCCATATGACCTAGTGTGTCATTGAGAATCACTATTTCCCTGTTGATTTTTTGTCGGGAAGATCTATCCAGTGAAGTCAGTTGGGGTGTTAAAGTCCCTAAAATGACTGTATTGCTGTCAATCTTTCCCTTAAAGTCCTCCCGAAGTTTTAGTAATATATTTGGGTGCTCCTATATTGGGTGCATATATGTTTGCCAGGCTTACTAGTATATCCTTTTATTGGATTGATCCTTTTTAGAATTATATAGTGACCTGTATTGTCTCTTGTGATGGCCTTCATTTTAAAGTCTATTTTGTCAGATATAACTATTGTTACCCTAGCTTTTTTTCATTTCCATTTGCATGGAAAATTTTTATCTATCACTTCACTCTCATCCTGTGTGAGTCTTTTGTTCTGTGGTGGGTCTCTTAGAGATGGCATATATTTGGGTCATGTTTTTGCATCCATTAAGCTATTCTATGTCTTTGATTTAAGCATTTAAAACAGGGGTCCTCAAACTACAGCCCGCAGGCCACATGCAAATACAAATATTGTATTTGTTCCCGTTTTGTTTTTTTACTTCAAAATAAGATATGTGCAGTGTGCATAGGAATTTGTTCATAGTTTTTTTTTTAAACTATAGTCCAGCCCTCCAACAGTCTGAGGGACAGTGAACTGGTCCCCTGTTTAAAAAGTTTGAGGACCCCTGATTTAAACCATTGACCTGTACAATTATTATTGATGGGTACTTATTTATTGCCATTTTAATTCTTTATGCCTATGTTTCTCTCTCTGTTTCTTATTATTATTACAGCAGTCCCTTTAACATTTCTCGCAATGCTGGCCTGGTGGTGATACACTCTTTAATTTGTTTGTTTGTTTTTTGGTCTGGGAAGCTCTTTATTTCACCATCTATTTTGAATGATAGTCTTGCTGTATATAATAGTCTTGGTTACAGACCCTTGCTTTTTATTACATTGAATACTTCATGCCATTCCCTTCTGACCTGTAGAGTTTCTGATGAAAAATCAGCTGACAGCCTTATGTGAGCTCCTTTATAGGCAAAACATTGCTTTTCTCTTGCTGCCTTCAAGATTATTTCTTTGTCTTTAATTTTTGCATTTTAATTATAATGTGTCTGGGTATGGGCCTGTTTGGCTTCTTGCCTGGGACTCTCTGTACCTTGTGAACTTGTGAGACTTGTTCCTTCACCATGTTAGGAAAGTTTTATGCCATTATTTATTCAAACAGGTTCTCTATGCCTTGCTCACTTTCTTCACCTACTGATACTCCTATGATGCAAATATTTTTATATTTCATCTTGTCCCACAGCTTCCTTACATTTTCCTCCTGTGTTTTGTTTTGTTTAGTTCTCTGATTGAGTGATTATTTTCTACTGTCTTCTAATTCACCATTCTGATCCTTGGCTTCCCTTAATCTGCTGTGTATTCCTCCTAATTGTTCTTTATTACTTCTATTTCATTCTTCATTTCTGATTGGTCTTTTTTCTTAGTTTCTATATATTTCTCATGCTGTTGATCATCCTTGTAATCATTATTCTGAACTCTATATCTGATACATTTCTTATCTCCATTTCATTTAGCTCTTCTTCTGGAGAATTCTATTGTTCTTTCATTTGGGGCTTGTTATTTTGTCTACCCATTCTGGCTGCCTGGTTGGGTTTGTTTCTAAGTATAATAAGTAGATCTGCTACGCCTCCCAGTTTTTTGTTGTTTTTTTTTAGAGTCTCTGGTACAGGGTAATGTCACATGTTGTTTATGACTGGCCCTGACTACTGTGTTTGGAGCTATCAGTAATCTACCAGCCTCTGGCTCCCTCTGCTGGGGCTGGGTGCCTTTGGAATGAACCAAGATGTGACCAACATCTGCTTTTCCTAGCCCTTCATCCAGAAGCAGATCAGGCAAAGACTCAAAGCATCAAGATATCTGTCTCTTCCTGCAGGCTGACTGTTATTATTAGCTTCTTACTGACCCTCTGGCTATAGTCCACAGCAAGGTGTGGATGGACTCTACAGGTCTGGGTGAGAGGTTTTCCAACAGGGTGAGCCAATTGCTGCATGGATGGTAAAGATCTGTCTGACAAAGATGTCTTCTGCTGTATGGGGGAATGAGTCAGCACAGGGAGCTGCCTTCCAAGCTCTAACCCCAGAGTCCTCAACCCTAAATTCTTCTCACACAGCATTAGTCCATTCTTCCTTCCCTTTGCTGAAGCCCAAAGGGAGTGGCTGCATACAAAATTTTGTGCATTGACCCTTTAAGATGGTGCCTGTATTTCTAGCCATCTCTCCCTGGCAGTTAGCAACCCCATTGCTTTTTACAACCAAATGTTATCTGGGCATCTTTCTTAGTTCTGGTGCTCTGAGGTGTGAAGACGTTGGGGTTTATATTCCAGAGTTCTCAGTGGGAATCCCCCACATTGAGCTATCCCTCTGGAATTTCAATTGCTGTTGGTGGGAGCCTAGCCAGCACTCTTCTATGCTTCCTACTAGTTTTTATGTGGTCTCCACTTTATATCCTTCGTGTAAGGGTTCTCTCCAGCTAGGCTTCAGTTGATTATTCAGGATGGTTTTTCTATATTTTAGTTGTAATTCCAGTTTGGTCCTGGGAGACTTTATATTACTTTGATGCACTGTTCAAGCTGGTGTTGTTCAATGGTCAATTGGAATAAATATCTACTACATGCTAGTCACTTGGTCAGACATTAGAGAAAATGGAAAAATAAAAGGCCATCTATTGTTTCACAGCCTCAGGAGCTTCCCAGGTGATATCTGAAACTGGTTCCCCTACATGGAGGGCAAGAAAAGGCCTATACTCCTTGATCTCTCAAGGCTATGTCCTGAGAATGCCTCCAGTATGGGAACCTGCCAGGGAGGAACTTTTTCTGTTTCAGTTTTGACATAGATATTTTAAAGAAGTAATTTGGCTTCTAAATGTGTATTAATACTACATGAAATTTACTCATATATCCTACTAGAGGCCCAGTGCATGATATTCGTGCACTGGGGGGGGGGGTCCCTCAGCCTGGCCTGCCCCCTCTTGCAGTCTGGGACCCCTCACTCCTTACTGCCCACCTGCAGTGGAGGCAGAAGAGGCTCCCGCCACTGCCACTCCTCTCTCCAGCCATGAGCCTGGCTTCTGGCTGAGTGGTGCTCCCCCTGTGCGAGTGCACTGACCACCAGGGGGCAGCTCCTGCTGTGAGCATTTGCCCCTGGTGGTCAGTGCACATCATAGCTACTGGTCATTCTGCCATTTGGTCAATTTGCATATTACGCTTTTATTATATAGGATATCTAGAAGTCCTTGTTCTATGTTTCTTACACTAAAACTAAGTGATGATATAATTATCCAACTTAAATATGCATGCATTCCTATATTTTCCTGAATGACATCCCAGAAAAAAATAAAACTGTCCAGAAAACATCACCTTTAACTATACTAGGATATATGCATGTATATGTATGTATATTTATATGAATGTGTATATGTAGTATATATATATTTAAGTATATATATACATATATATATATTTAAGTATATATATACATATATATATATATATATATATATATGTGTGTGTGTGTGTGTGTACATATATATGGAGAAAGAGAGAGAGAGAGAGAGAGAGAGAGAGAGAGAGAGAGAGAGAGAGACTGGAAAAGCAAATGATAACTTAGCCTCTGTGTCATACATTATACAGAATAACTTCCTTGATCAATGTCAAATGTGATTATATTTTCTGTCACATTAACATTGGATGGTAGATTGAGTGCAACATCTTTTAAAGTGCAGGTTGTGATACAACTGTCATAGATCAACCAAAATCACATTTGAATTTATAACCTAGAAGTGATAGGTTTTGCTTCCCTTACATGGAGGGCAAGCAAAAGGGAACCAAATAAGGGAAGCAAAATATTCAGAATGCATTTAGACTTTTGAAAACTGATGCATTTAATAAATCTTTGTTAAGGAAATAGTTGTGAATAAACAACATATTCTATGACATGACTAAAAGAATATTTCTAACATCCATTTATGACAGTATGTCATTTATCACCACAATCTATAAAGATAAAATAAATTGCCCCAAAAGAACAGGTTTATAAAAGTTAGTAGATAGTATTTATTTAAAAACTAAAAAGATTGTAAACATAGTCACATAATTATTTATGGCTACATTAGTTCATTTTATTTGTAAAATATTTTTAAATATATTTTATTGATTTTTTACAGAGAGGAAGGAAGAGGGAGAGTTAGAAACATCAATGAGAGAGAAACCGATCAGCTGCCTCCTGCACACTCCCTACTGGGGATGTGCCTGCAACCAAGGTACATGCCGTTGACCAGAATCGAACCTGGGACCCTTGAGTCCACAGACTGATGCTCTATCCACTGAGACAAACTGGTTAGGGCTATTTGTAAAATATTAATGTGTTTACTCTTTGATGTTGAATATAAAAATACTAGTTATAGGTATAGTCTTAAAATCCTATCTAATAAAAGAGAAACATGGTAATTAGCTGTACCTCTGCTACACTTCCCATTGGCTAATCAGGGCGATATGCAAATTAACTGCCAGCCAAGATGGCGGTCGGCAGCCAGGCAGCTTGAAGCGAACAGGAGGCTTGCTTCCTGCAGTGACGGAGGAAGCCAATGTTCCCCGCCTGTGGCTGCCGGCCTCTGAGCTTGCAGTTTGAAACATTGTTACAAATATAGAAGCTAAACAAAACCCCAGAAACCTGCTTTCAGCCAGCAGGGATATCAGAGCTGGAGTTGAAACAGTGTTTCGATTATAGAACCCAAACAAACCAGATACCTGCTTTCAGCAGCCGAGGCCTCAGAGCTGGAGCCAAGCCTCAGAGCTAAAGCTGGCCCAGAATAAAAAAAAACAAAAAACAAAAAAAAAAGGAGCGGTTGGGAGTTTCAGTTATCCGCCAGCCTGAAAACAGCCATCAGCCCCTCACCCAGGCTGGCCAGGTACCCAAGCGGGACCCCCGCCCTGATCCAGGACACCCTTCAGGGCAAACCAGCCGGCCCCCACCCATGCACCAGGCCTCTCTCCTATATAGTAAAAGGGTAATATGCCTCCCGGCACCGGGATCAGCGTGACAGGGGGCAGCGCCCAAACCCCCTGATCGCCCTGCAGCTCTGTGTGTGACAGGGTGCAGCGTCCCAACCCCCTGATAGGCCCTGCTCTGTGTGTGACAGGGTAGAGCCATAACCTCCCCATCGGCCCTGCCCTGCGTGTGACAGTGGCGGCGCCCCAACCCCCTGATTGGCCCTGCTCTGTGGGTGATAGAGGGCAGCGTCCCAACCGCCCCCCCACGGGCCCTGCTCTGTGTGTGATGGGGTAGAGACATAACCTCCCTATCGGCCCTGCCCTGAGTGTGACAGGGTGCGGCGCCCCAACCCCCTGATCCGCCCTGCTCTGTGCGTGACAGGGTTCGGAGCCCCAACCCCCCTGATGGGCCCTGCTCTGTGAGTGACAGGGGTCAGCGCCGCAACCCCCTGATTGGCCCTGCTCTGTGCGTGACAGGGGGTGGCACCACAACCTCCCCATCGACCCTGCCTTGAGTGTGACAGGGGGTGGTGCCCCAACCCCCCAATTGGCCCTACCCTGAGCGTGACTGAGGGTAGCATCGCAACCTCCGGATCCGCCCTACTCTGTGCATGACAGGGGGCGGCGCCCCAACTCCCCAATCGGCCCTGCTCTGAGCCTGACCAGGGGCTGCACCTAGGGATTGGGCCTACCCTCTGCCACCCAGGAGCAGGCCTAAGCCAGCAGGTCGTTATCTCCCAAGGGGTCCCAGACTGCGAGAGGGCACAGGCCGGGCTGAGGGACCCCCCTCCCCCCCGAGTGCACAAATTTTTGTGCACCGGGCCTCTAGTAATAATATAAAAGTAAAAATATTTTAAAGCAACACACAAAATATGACACTTAAAAATATATTGTCTAAAGCAGCGGTTCTCAACCTGTGGGTCGGGACCCCTTTGGCAGTCGAACGACCCTTTCACAAGGGTCGCCTAAGACCATCCTGCATATCAGATATTTACATTATGATTCATAACAGTAGCAACATTACAGTTATGAAGTAGCAACGAAAATAATTTTATGGTTGGGTCACAACATGAGGAACTGTATTTAAAGGGCCAGAAGGTTGAGAACCACTGGTCTAAAGAAACTATTTCTTATGACCCAGCAATTCCACTCTGTGTGCATCCAAAGAAACCCCAAATGCTAATTCAAAAGAATATTGCACCCCTATGTTCATTACAGCATTATTTACAATAGCCATACTATGGAAGCAACCCAAGTGCCCATCAGTAAACAAGCGGATAAAGAAGTGGTGGTACATGTATAGAATGGACTATTGCTCTGTCATAAAAATCTCACAATTAGCAACATCATGAATCGACCTAGATCCCTAGTCCATGGCTGGCAAACTGCGGCTCGTGAGCCACATGTGGCTCTTCCTAAGCCTTAGGAGTACCCTAATTAAGTTAATAACAATGTACCTACCCATCTAGTTTAAGTTTAAAAAATTTGGCTCTCAAAAGAAATTTCAATCGTTGTACTGTTGATATTTGGCTCTGTTGACTAATGAGTTTGCCCACCACTGAGATGATAGTGAGCTCAGTGAAGTAAGTCAGAAAAAGCAAATACCATATGATTTCACTTATATGTGGAATATAATATACAAAATAATTTAACAAACAAAGCAGAAACAGATTCACAGAGAGAACAGACTGATGGATGCCAGAGAGAAGGGGCTTTGTGGGGACTGGGTGAAAAAGATTAAGATAGAGAAGCATCAGATTGGTAGCTACAAAAGAGTCATGGGTACTAAAAATAGCAGGGGAACATTTTGTAAAGTATATGATTGTCTAACCACTATGTTGTATATCTGAAACTAATACAAAATAATACAGTAATCTATTAAAAATAAGAAAAAAGGAAAATATGTAAATATCTATAAAATTGTATTTCTTCTCTCTGGATATGTAAACTTGTATGGATAGCTCTAGTTGGTAATAAACTCACCAAAATTTATCAGGATAAAGGAGAATTAGACATGTTTTCCAGTTTGTGCCTATATTACAGTAGCTATTATCTTGTTGATTCTGTATTCTGAAAAAAAATTATGAAATAATGATGTAATCTAATATGTCCTTTCCAGAGCTGATTTCTCATAGTCTCTTTTCTCTACATCTATTTTACCTTCCCCCTAAATTAGCTTTCTCACCTGTGAGACTTTCACTAGTAAACTGTTGTCTTTACTTAGACCCATAAGCCATCTTTCTCACACTTCAAGAGAAAGCCTAAGCAACATATGAAAACCAGAAGAAAAAGTGGGAATATGGTAAAAAGGGCACTTTTAAGTGCATGATGTTGAAGACTGAGTTTTAGTTGTTACCAAAAACTATCCTCAGTATTCGCCACTGAATTATGGAAAAATTTCAGCAAAGTTCTATCTCCAATTCCATAAAATCAACTAAAGCAGTTTAATAGAACTTGCTATGATGATGACAAATGTTCTATAGCTGCCTTGTCCAATAAGTTATTCATTAGACACATATGGCTATTGAGCAGCTGATATGTGACTAGTACTGAATTTTAAATTTTACATTTTAATTAGTCTAAATATAAATTGCTACATGTGACCAGCATATCCAAAATATTCAACTAAACACGTTATGCCCTTGATCCAAAGGAAATAACTTAATTTTAGGGTAAAAGGGAGTAAATAAAATTTCAGGATGTATTCTTTTTTTGGTATTTGTATTTATTTCTTAAAAAATATTTATTATTGGGAGTATTATAGATGTCTCCTCCCTTTCCCCCCCATTGCCCTCCTCCAGCCAGATCTCACCCCACCCCAGGCCTTCACCACCCTACTGTCTATATGCATATAAGTTTTTTGGTTAATCTCTTCTTGCCTCCATCTGAAATTTCCTTCCCTCTGAGATTTGTCAGACTGTTCCATGGTTCCATGTCTCTGACTTAGTATTGATTTCAGAGAGGAAGGAAGGGAGAGAGAGAGAGAGAGAGAGAGAGAGAGAGATCATCAATGATGAGAGATAACCATTGATCAGCTGCCTCCTGCACGTCCCCCACTAGGGATCTTGCCCATAACCCAGGCATGTGCCCAGACCTGGAATCGAACTGTGACTTCCTGGTTCATAGGTCAATAGTCAGTCATCAAGCCACACTGGCCAGATTCTGATTCTATTTTATTTATCAGTTTATTTTGTTCATTTTGTTCATTGGGATTTCTTATTCATTTATCTTGAGTTTTAGATTCAATTGTTGATACATATTTATTTATTGCCATTTTATTGTTCATATTTTTGATTTTTTTCCTTATTCTTAAAAAAGACCCTTCAAAATTTCATGTAATACTGGTTTGATGGTGGTGAAATCCATTAGCTTTTTTTGCTTTTTTCTTTTTTTTTTTTTTTTTTTTTTTTTTGTCTGTGAAACTCTTTATCTGACCTTCAATTCTAAATGATAGCTTTGCTGGGTAATCTTGGTTGAGGTCCTTACTTTTCATCACTTTGAATATTTCTTTCCCCTTGCTTATGGCCTGCAAAGTTTCTGTTGAGAAATTAGCTGACAGTATTATGGGAGCTCCCTTGTAGCCCAGACCAGGCCATTCATAAGGAAAAGCCACTGCAAACAGCCTGGTTTGGACTGCACATTGGCTTGGGCAGGATCTCAGGGAATCATCTGGGTGGAGCAAACAGTGTGGGCCAGGTTGATGGAAACTCAGATATGGTCCCTTCTTCCAGGATTTCAGGGAAAACAGTTGAGTCTTTCACCATTAAGTGAATCATTAGCTGAGGTTTTTTATAGATGCTTCTTTATCAAGTTTTGGAAGTTCCTTTGCATTCCTTGTTTGTTGAGTATTTTTATCAAGAATGGGTGTTATATTTATTTAAATGACTATTATGTATTTATTAATAAGATGATATGGTTTCTTCATTATTCTATTCCTATAATGTATTACATAAATTGGTTTTGGGATGGGAAACCAACCCTGCATTCTTTGGTTATTCCCACTTGATCATGGTATATATAATATTTGTTAAATTTCTTTTTGTTGTTGTTGTTAATCCTCATCCAAGGATATTTTTCCATTGAATTTTAGAGAGAGTAGTGGGGGAGGGGAGAGACAAAGAAAGATAAACTTTGATGTGAGAGAGATACATTGATTTGTTGCCTCTCACATGAGCCCTGACCAAGGCCAGGATCGAGGATGAAACAGAAGTACATGCCCTTGACCAGGATCAAACCTGTGACCCTTCAGTCTGCGCGTCAATGCTCTATCCACTGAGCCAAAATGGCTAGGGCTGGATTTCTTTCTCCAGAATTTTGTTGAGGATTTTTGCATCTGTATCAACATGATGCATTGACCTTTAGTTTTCCTATGATATCTTTGTTTGTTTTTGCCATTAGGGTAATACTGTCCTCATAGAATGATTTGGGAAGTATTCCTTCTATATTTTGGAGGATTTTATAAAAGATGTTATTAAATCATTTTGAAGATTTAATCTCCTCAGCAGAGCTGATATTCAATTCTATTACATTATCTTCTTGAGTTTGATAGGGAGTTTTGAGTTACTGCTGGTAAATGGCAGGTGTGTTGCAGGAAATATTTGTATTTGATGTCAGGTAACAACACAAAGTAACTTAAGCACAATTACTATACCTCCTTTTCTGGGAAGTGGGAAATTTCTTTCTCACTTTTTCCAAAGCTGGTACAGTGGGGCCTTGACTTACGAGTTTAATTCGTTCTGTGACAGAGCTCGTAACTCAAATTACTCCTATGTCAAATCAAAAAGTGAACGAGTGAGACACGTGATGCTGGGCTGTTGTTGTGGCGTTCACTGTGACGTTTGCTGTGCCAACTAGTGGTGGGGTATCTGAAGCTGGCTCGTAACCCGAATTTTAGCTCGCAACTCAAAGCAAAAAATCGGCCCAGAGATGGCTCGTATCTCGAAAAACTCGTTAGTCGGGACACTCGTAAGTCAAGGCCCCACTGTATTCAAATCTGGGTTAAATGTGGAAATAATAGACACCACAACAATAAACATATTTATTCTCTGAGAAGCTCTCCAAACAAAGAGACAAAAAATTGCATTTATTATCTTGTTTGCTCTTTTATGCTTTACAAACCATCCTGAGAGATCTGACAAATCTTGAAATGATTAACATTTAATAGTCACAAAAATGGGTAACCTTAGGGAACATTTTCATCTGCTGACTGTTTAAAAGATACTCCACTCAAAAATCATTCATGGAACTGATTTTGTGATACACTCAGCCTCAGACAAGGTAAGCAAATAAGAAAGCATATAACAAAGCATTTTCAACTTGATATAAGCTGACTTTGGACAACCAGTCCTAGCCCTTTCTATGTGTTCAGAATGGGAAGAGAGAAAAAGTAAGTGGAAACAGACTTGTCCTGTCACTGGACAATATAACAACAAAATACATGAAGACACTGTCTTCAGGCACTGGACAATAACAAGGCCAGAACTGTGATACCTCAAAAAAGGAAAGCACAGAGTAAGCAATAAAAACTCTCTGTATTTCTGTCTAGATTTACAGTCCTGCTTTAGGGCAGAATAATACACCCCAAATTATGGTAGATGCCATGAGTGAAGGAGGCAGAGTTCTAAAGTCTAATCTGCTGGGATCTGTGCAGCAGGTAACAGAGAATAGGAAACTGTGCAAAGAGATGGCTCAGAAAATCTGCATGGGCATTCACTATTTCTCCATATCCAAGAGTATAGTTTCATATGTGTGAAGCTCTAAGAGCCTTAGGAAAAATCACCTGTTATTTTGTTGAGACCTGAGCAGTTACATAAAAGGTCATGTAATACTAGGAGCTTGGTGTTCTGGCTGAAGTAGAGAGGAGACAGAGACTTCATTGAACACCTTGATGAACTCCACTCTTGGTACACCCAAGAAGACCTTGTCTTAGCAGTATGCTCTATGATCCAGATAAGGGCCATGGCCTAGAACTAAGTTCATGTCCAAAATATCTTTGATAAAAAAACAACAACAAAAAAACAAGAAACAAAAAAACCCCACAAAATAGTATCAAGCTAATCCTATACAATAAAAGCACAATATACAAATCAATCAAATGGCGGAATGACCGGTTGCTATGATGTGTGCTGACCACCAGGGGGCAGACGCTCAAGGCAGGAGCTGTCCCCTGGTGGTCAATGCGCTGCCACAGGAGGTGCACCACTCAGCCAGAAGCCAGGCTCACAGCTGGTGAGTCCAGCGGCGGAGGCAGAAGCTTCTCCCGCCACCACTGCAGGCAGACGGTAAGGAATGAGGGGTCCCTGCCTGTGAGAGGGGTAAGGCCGGGCTGAGGGACCCCCCTTCCCAGTGCACGAATCTTGTGCACTGGGCCTCTAGTAAACAATGAAACCACATCCAATATATGCAAAAGGAACTACCAATAATTTAACTAATTGCCTAAGCAAAGCTCAATGCCCTTTAATGGAGGATGACTCTCCACAGTGTATTACAATGTCCATCATACAATAATAAAAAAAATTCATCATATGGAAAGAAGTAGAAAGATGCATTCCACAATCAAGATCTGGAAGAGGATGTCAATATCCATTCTAGGAAAACAACTCATACCTGGGTTCACACATGTAGAGTTTCTTCTTCCATCATAGTCCTATCTTTGCCTTTCATGTCTCTGACCATTTATTCAGCAGCTAGTAGAAGTACTTTCTGGCAAATAGCTGTATCCTTTTATCAAATGTAATTTTATTTTGATTAATCTTCAATAACAGGTTGCTCATGGTACCCCCCCAAATCATGTCACTTTTTCAGCAAATTGGAAATAGTGATGATCATACCCTAACTTGAATATGGGTTTCATGAGGATGGTACTATGTCATTTTTCTTTCTACTTATTTATTAAATTTATTGGGATGACATTGGTTAATAAAACTATATAGGTTTCTCAGGTACACTTCTATAATATACCATCTGCATATTGTATTGTTTGTTCAACACCCCAAGTCAAGTTTCCTTCTATCACCATAGTACTATGGCATTTTTCCCCAGTATGAATCTTTTAAGTTTCTGATGACTGCTGAAAATGGATTGGTATCCTCCCTTCACACATTAAATCTTCTACTATGATACAAATTTAAAAACAGGTTCAATCTAGCTGTAATCATCGATCTCTGACACAGATGTGTCCACTAATACCTATATATCTGCTAACATCTTCATAGAATAGGTCTTTTTTATTTGTTTTCTTCTTTATTAATGCTAATTACCAATCCTATACCTCATTAGCTAATTTTCTAATATTTTCTCCCATATACCGTTCCTTTGTCCATATTTGACAAGTCCATGAGCATATAATGAATTTCTCTTCTCTTTTCCAAGCATTGATTAATTTACCCTCTTTCTGCCAAGGAACATTTACTACAGGTAGGACTTCAAAGTTTATAGGTAGAACTCCAGCAATCAAACTACAAGCTTAAAAGCTACTTAATAAACTATTTCGCTTGTTCTGATCCTGTTGTTTCTACAGCTTTAGGGAAGAATATTGTGCTTATTTTCTGTAGTAAATATTTCTAATTCTTTTAGGCATATCAGATAGAACATAAGATAAAGTCCAAATTCCTTAGACTGGGAAATGAATGTTTCTACAATCTAAAATAAGCCACATTTTGAAATTTCAGATGCTTCCCAAATGCTATATGCTACCATAATAACACCTAACTAATTACCATACTCTCCCTCCAACCACAGTGTTTTCACATTATTACTCTCTAGAGTCCTAAAAATTTCAAGGGTCAACTCAAATCTCACCACCTTCTATACCTCTCCCTCTGCCCATTTTTTCTCCATCCAAACTGCAATGAATTGTCCATATATGAATTGTCCATATATGTCCTGATGTAATCACTAAGTTGGTATTATGTACATCAAATGTAAGTAAGTTCAATATATGAAATCTCTCAACAACTAGATATAAAGAAGATGAAAATGTGGATGATATCTTATATTTCCTTATATCCCCCATGTGTAACAAAGTATCATGCACCTAAAGTCTCCTTCTCCCCACATATGCATGCTGATAAAGTCATGGCAAAAGCCTACACTTTAGAAAATTTTAATTGATCTCAAGTATGTTTTAAAATAACATAAATAAAATTAAGAATGAGAAACTAAACCTTTTCTAAAATTTTGGTTTATTATCTTTAATAGTCACTAAGTAGAAAATACCTACTTTTAACAATGCAACATGCTTATTTTCTCTTATTTTTCAATTCTCCACACCTTTTTTATAACCAAAAGCAAATTTAAAGTTCAAAACTATAATAATAAGATGGTTAAAGCATACTGTAATTTCTTTCAATAAATTATCTAAGTAGAACAGCTCTGCAACTTTAGTGATTTACTCTTTTTCTGCACAGAAGCTAAAGGCTACCTTTATAGTAATAAGATTGATAGAACTTGTACATAGTTACTGATAAAACTGAAAGCTCTGTGCTCACTCTGTGTTCAATTGTTTCTCATCAGATGATAGTGTTTTTTCTCTCTAATCCCTGATCTGCTGCATCTCAGTAGTCTATCCAGGTTTCAAATGATCTTTACTGAGTGTCACTTTTATTCAGTGTTTAGGATTTTCTTATCTGCTGTTTAAACCTCACTTATTTAATTGCATTATTTTCCTGGAAGAAGCATGTTAATAAAGTGAAGAATATTGTTTTGTCAGTTTCCCATTGTGAAGATAAAACTCAGTAATCTTTTTGAATAGCAGAGATAAAAATGGACAAATGTAGTCAAGCCAGAACAATACACAGGAGATTTCAATTTGATGTCCCATAAGGGCCATGGAAAGTAGATGCATGTATTCTCTCTGCTCAACAATTTATATCTAATCAAGACAAATTGTACATTTATATGGAAATACATAATAGATAAAACAGGATATTTGCTTTCGCTTTTCAGATGCTTCTAGTGCAAGGATAACAGATATATATCAAACTATAATCTATGTTTTTATTTTTAAAACATATATTTTTATTTCAGAGAGGAAAGGAGAGAGGGCTAGAATCATCAATAATGAGAGAGAATCATTGATTGGTTGCCTACTGCATGCCCCACATTGGGGAACAAGCTTGCAACCTGGGCATGTGCCCTGACCCAGAATAGAACTGAGACCTCCTCTTTCATAGGTCAATGCTCAATCACTGAGCCATGCCGGCCTAGCAATTTAAAAAACATTTATCACAACACACTAAGGTCTTTCAGAAATTTTGCATATTTAAAAAATACTAAATTGAATCATGCCTTTCAAGTTCAACTCCTATGCTTTTTAAGATGCATAATCTACCATTAACATTCAATGTTAAATAATGATGAGTATCACTCCACATCTAACAATATCCTTTCTCCATTACCCTGACCCACCCATAAGTTAAATCCTAGCAGAATCATGAACTCAATTGGAGAAAAACAGACCTTTTGTGTTCCTTTTATTCCACTTGGGTAAGATCTGAAAAATGTCCATTTCTTCTGCAAGCTTTCTTCAAGTCTCTCTTTCAGTAAATTATCATAAAATCCATACCTGGATGAATCAATAGGCTTTAACCAACGTATCAGAAGTGCTGAAACTTAGACAAATAAAAAAGCATCACAAGTCATCAATAATAAATTAGTTTGTCTGCAGTAGTGACATCAGGCCAATATAAGAAAGGACTTCATCCTGAGCTATTTAGCCTCTCTAGCATAAGAAGATTCCACTCATGAAAGACAAAATTTAAAGGACAATACAATGTTTCCATCTACCCACCAAAATTATTTTCCTCTTGCCTTTATCAACTTATTCAATTAAAAAAAATCTTTAAGCTGTTCCTTCCACTCATTTTTTGTTCTGTTTTAGCACGTCTGCCAAATACAACAAGACCACAGTGTGATAGAAGGATTGTAACACAGCTTCCTACATGAATTTCATCCAAGACTCTGTGAATCCACAGAAGAAACACTGAAGTTAGGGGAGATTTGGGATTTCAAAAGGAAGCAATGTATTGAGAAAATGGTAGGCGGAGGAATAATTTTAAAATTATAAAATTAGCTTAGCTATAGACATTTCATGAGTCAGAGATGAGTAATTAAAATATATCATTTTGAATGAATTATAATACTCTCTGCTCTTAGTTACTCTTTCCACCCTTGTCAGAATTTTTCATCAGTGTTCTCTATTTAATACTATGAGCACAAGGAGAACTATAGATGCCATTGGCTATGGCAGATGGTATATGCATGGACACAGAATCTAGTTTACCTTCAGATTCTACATTCACACATGCTTCACACTGTGCAATTTTAAAAATAACAAACAAATATTAAGTTTTTGGGATCTCTTTACTGTTCATTGCTCTTTTCACCCCCAATTTTCATCAGATTTACCTTCTGTATCCTATCTCCAGAATTCTTAAATACCTATTCCACAGGAAAAGAAAAGGATTCCAGCATACTTTAATTTATTTCTCAGAATGCTCCTTCCCTCATTGTCTTAACTGATTGGTTTTCCCAGAAAGACACCACTTTTCCAAGAGTCCCTCAAAAGTAAAGGCTGCTTCTCCTACACCTTTCCCTTCATAGGGTTCTGGTTCTGCTATTTCTAAACTTTTCAATGTTTGTTCAACACTCTCATATAAATGTCTTTGAGAACTTAATCACAGGTTCATTCTCCTTATTTTCATCTTTATATCTATTTGTTATTTCATCTCCGTCTAGGACTTGGATATCTAAACTATAGCCTTTCCAGCAACTACAAATCCTTCCATCAAAATCAAGAATTTCAATGTATATTTTACTTCGTGTGTCCATGTTCTCAATTCTCATTCAGTCCTCGATCCATTAAAATTTCTTACTACACTGACACTGTTATTGCCAAGGTCATCAATGTCATGCTAATTGCTTAATCTGATATCCATATTTTAGTTATTGTCTTATTAAACTTCTCTGCGTGGTTTATACTGGAGGCCACACTCCTGGCTAATTAAAACCCTCCCATGTGAGATTCTGAGATGTCACTCTTGTGATTTCCTTCTTCTACATCTGAATGCATCTTTTCATTTTCATTTCCTGGCTCTGTTTGCTTCTTATAAATCAGAATGCCCAAGCATTCCATATTCAGATCTTATACTTACTCAACCTGTGCATTCTCCTTTTTTGTTTTAATCATACTCAAGGCTGCAGCAATCACCTTTATGCATATTATTCCCAAAATATAACAACAGTCCTCACCAATTTCTGAAACTCATACATTTTTTTTCAAAAAGGGTGTCTCTATTTGAAAGACTCGTGGAAATATATAAACCGACATGTACAAAACTAAATTAATCATACGTCAGTACTCTTTGGGTACAAATATTCTGGGAGTTGTAAGATCACTGAACCATAATATCATCTAGTTATGAAATTGTATGGAAAGCTTTGATAAATCATTGTAGAAATTAGATTTAAGTTATATTTCCACAGTGTTATGCCTACACCCTTTCTTAATCAACTCATTAGTAAATATATCAAAAGTAAAATCAGTTAGTGAAATGTTAACCTTTATTAGTAAAATCATTATAAATCCCAACTACTAATAAGACCAGACTTCATGTAATGAAATAGAAGAAATATAATGTCTAAATCACAAGAAACTACAGTCTTCTCATTCCCAGAACCAATCAGACCATATCTAGAAGAACAACTTCAATTTTGTTTTGACTGCCATTTAGAAATTATAGATAGAATGATGCATAACCTAGCCTATGAGCAGTTGAAGGGTTGGGTACAGATACTAAAAGATAGAAAAATATCAAACATTGGAAGGGAAGCTATACGTTGCTTCTGATTGTAGAAAGGGAATCATGAGGACAACTCTAAAATGGGAGGGGATTACGTAAGTCAATAAAATAAATATTTATTTCATAGTGTATTGCCTTAGCTAATGATATGGTCTGCATATTATCTTCCAGATTCCATTACTCTGAGGTTGTTTAGAGTCTAGTCAGTATCTGCAAAACTCAGTGTGGAAGAATTTACCTTTCCCTCTGTATGAGTCTAATTAGTTAATGTCATCTTATAAACAGGGGTTATGTTTCAACTCTACACATGAATCAATATCATTTGTCTCTACTTCCTACCAACTTTACAAAAATATGTATAGAAGCTGAAAAATTTCCAGAGATTTCCACCAACGTACACTATACACAAGAATAAATTAAAAATGGATAAAAGACTTAACTGTAAGTCATGAAAACATAAAAATCCTAGAAGAAAATGTATGCAGTACAATGTCAGGCATCTGTCATAACAATATTTTTGCCCATATATCTCCTAGGACAAAGGAAACAAAGGAGAAAATAAACAAATGGGACTACATCAAAATAAAAGGCTTCTGCACAGCAAAAGAAACCATCAAAAAAATGAAAAGAGAACCCACTGTGTGGGAGAACATATTAGCCAATGATATGTCCAATAAGATGTTAATTTCAAAAAATATATAAAACAACTCAACACCAGGAAGACAAACAATCTAATTAAAAAATGGGCAAAGGACCTGAATAGACACTGCTCCAAAGAGGATATACAGTTGGCCAATAGACACAAAAAAATGCTCATCATTACTAATCATCAGAGAGATGCAAATTAAAACTACAATGATGAATCACTTCACACCTGTCAGAGTAGCTACTATTAATAAATTAACAAGCAATAAGTGCTGGTGAAGATGTGGAGGAAAGGGAACCCGAGTGCACTGTTGGTGAGAATGCAGACTGGTACAGCCACTGTGGGAAACAATATGGAGTTACTTCAAAAAATTAAAAATGGAACTGCCTTTTGACCCAGCGATCCCACTTCTGGGAATATATCCTATGAATTCCGAAACAGCAGTCAGAAAGAATATATGCTCCACTATGTTCATAGCAGCAATAGTTACACTAGCCAAGATCTGGAAACAGTGCAAGTGCCCATCAGTAGATGAATGGGTAAAAACGCTGTGGTACATTTACACAATAGAATACTATGTGGTTATAAAAAAGAATCCTTATCCTTTACAACGGCATGCATGGACCTGGAGAGTATTATGCTAAGTGAAATAAGTGAGTCAGAGAAAGACAAATACCATGTGATATCACTTATATGTGGAATCTAATGAACAAAATAAGCTGAAGAAAAAAAATGGAACCAGAAGCATGAATACATGGAACAGACTGGTCGGTGCCTGAGAGGAGTGGGGTGAGGTGACTGGATAAAGAAGGTAAAGGGATTAGCTAAAGAACATACATGCATAGCACAAGGACAATAGTGTGGTGAAGGCCAAGGGAGGGGGAGGCGTGGGTGGGTAGAGATGTGTGTGTGTGTGGGGGGGGGGGGCGGGTTGGCGAGCACTAATGTTGCAATAATGTCAACATTAAATATTTTCAATTAAAATCTTTATTTTAAGGTTAGAAAAATATTTAGTTGGAGCTAAATTTTGGCTACAATTCATGATGCTTATGTTTCTTCACTACTATCTCCAACTTCCCTACTAACATTGCATTTTTAGATCAGCTAACAGTTCCTAAATCAGTATTTGGTAATTCCCTTACTTTATTGGGAAAAATAATAGCTTCTACAATAAACAGAAGTACCTTTGCCTCTAGTCATTCACTTTACCAGCAATTCCAATATTTCATCACTACCTATGAACAAAACAGAATGTTTGGAGAAGGCTGACTATTCAATCTGCTCCCTCTGCACTGAGGCAGAAATGGCTTATTCAACCATCATATACTCTGGAGAAAGTAAAGTTATAGCCCCACTTTACCAAAATATTAACCACTTAGTGGTTTTCCTTGGCTTTAATCTTGAATCATGTTCTTAAGCACTAGACAGAATTCTGTGTTGTTGTTGTTGATTTTTTGCATTATTTTCCTTTGCTAACTCAATGTACCTTGCATTTCAATGTCTTTGGTAAGAACAATAAATGTTAAAAAAAGGGGCATAAGTCTTTGCTTACATACACTTTTGGCAGAATGTTTAACTTCCCTCCTCCCTCTCTAAGAAGCACACATCTTACTTTAGGGATCATGGTTTCAAAGACCTTTGTCATTTATGAGTTAAACAATCATGAATATTGTTACAGTCATTCTTACAGTTGATTCAGATTATAATTTGCTAGAGGCCTGGTGCACGAATTCATGCACCAGTGGGGTCCCTCAGCCTGGCCTGCAGGGATTGGGCCAAAACCAGCTCTCCGACATCCCCTGAGGGGTCCCGGATTGCGAGAGGACACAGGCCAGGCCGAGAAAACCCGCTGGTGCACAATTGGGGCCGGGGAGGGATGTGGAAGGTTGGCCAGCTGGGGAGGGGCTGCAGGAGGGCTCCAGGCCATGTCCAGCCCGTCTCGCTCAGTCCTGATTGGCCAGACCCCAGCAGCAAGCTAACCTACCAGTCAGAGCATCTGTCCCCTGGTTGTCAGTGCATGTCATAGCAACTGGTCGACTGGTTGACTGTCTGCTCCCTGGTGGTCAGTGCATGTCATAGCAAGCGATTGAGCGGCCTTAGCATATCATTAACATATTATGCTTTGATTGGTTGAATGAACGACTGGACGACCGGACACTTAGCATATTAGGCTTTTATTATATGGGATAGCTATAGTACCTGCTAGAACATCTCTTAATTTCCTTTCATCAACTCTATCTTCTTCTAATCTTCCTCCATCTGTACTGCAGACAAAATATTTTCAAACCTGTGGTCTGATCAAGTCTCACTTTACTTAGAATGTTTCATTGCTTTGTATCCCTCAAAGGATCAACGCAACCCAAGGTGGTTTTATCTACCCCACCAGACTTATCTCATATCCCCCTTCCCCGTTGCTATAATTACTATTTCTTCCAATCATTATCCTCAATGTCTGGAAACTCCCTCCTCTGATACTTTCCTCCCCATCATTATAGGCTAACTCTCCTTTAAGCACTTTTCAAGAAGCTAAGCATTTTAAAAAATAAGACATTTAATGTATACAACCTACAGTTTAATGATGTTCCCCACTTTCAAATTATTCTACCCCTACCTACAGAAGTGCTTAGATTGATAAAGGTAAAATGTTATACTTAATTCCTGCAAAGTCCTTAGCTAAATCTGATATTAAGGTCATAAGCTGAAACTTATTTTCTACATGACTGGATACAGAGATTAAGTTTGGGCTACTAAAATTAGTAGCTGGTCTTGCCAGTATTTCATGTTTTTAAACATGTAACTATTGAACAAAAGATTAATATTATACCTCAAGGGATTATACCTTTATATTATATCTTCTACTCTTTTAATTCAAAATGGAAGCTCAGCTAATGTCCATAAAAATAACATTTCAAATGGCTTAAACCAAGAGATTGTGATATTATAAGAACAAATTTAGCAGTCAACCTTTAATTCATCACATTGGACCCAGCATTCTGCAGGTGCGTTCTTGGGTGCATTATAATTAAGCTAATCATGGATATAATAGTTGTTATTTATTTGAATGCATCTACTTAAACTAATCTCCCAAGCCCTATATATCTGTAGTCAATTTATCTATTCTTAGACTTGTTTGCTATTCAAAATAGGATAATCACCTCAGATGAGATGAGAGACAGTGTTTATAAAGATTTCATGAAGGTTCTGGGATACAGCATGGTAAGCACATATTGCACCATATACACTGACACCAACGTTTACAATGATGATCTCCTGAAATTTAGGGACTCTCTTGAACATTTTATTTTTCAGTAAAAGTATGCTAACTACTAAAAAATTATTTCTGATATAAACCAAGAGGTGCATAATGACATGTGGAAAAGAAAGTATAAGGTGATTGCTTCAAAGAACACCAAGCTGATTATCAAATGTACTTTTTAGTCATAATTGCATATTATACTAGATATATCTATGACAATATACAGATATTGGAAAAAGTAGGTTTATAGTTATGAAGATGCACATAACTATACAAGAACAGTTTATTCTTGTATTATAACTTATTAATTATTGTATTATTTTTCATACAAAAACTGTAAACCTACTTTTGCCCACTCCTGTATGTATACTTCTTTGCTAGTTATTTTTACTAGGAAAATACAGCCAATTCATAACAAAAGAGTTAGATTCTGAAATTAAACAAACATAAATATTAAAAATTATTATTAAATATTCCTTAGAGAAGTATCATATTGGAAACCAACATTGCTCAATTAAGGTACTATATGGAGGACCAACATCTCACATTTCAAATGCCACCAGACAATTTTTCCTTCACCATGGGTACAGCTGGCTTATTCAATGGGGTACCTGAAGAAATAGTCAATTAGTTTGTTCTTAGGGGCCATGCTGTAAGACTCACACTCAAGAAAATGAAGTACTCTTAGTCTGAGATGTACATAGAAATTCAGTATCCTGTGTGAACAGCAAATTCATATCTCTTGTCTTAGCTTTCTCTAGGGTATGTGTTCAAAAATGAGAGGAAGATAAAAGGCCCATAATTATATTTATATTTTATGTCTAGCTTTGGTATATAGTAAATTTGTTAAATGCACGTTTTGTCTAACTACAGAGTCACAGAAATGGGTTTATATATATTATATCTTTCGATCTAAACCTAACTTGGCAAATGACATAAATGTATAAATCATTTATCTAGATAAGAGTTTAATCTGAAATGTTGATTTCAACCCTTTTAAATTTGGCTTATAACAGTACAGAATTCAATTAGTTACAAGATTATAAAATACATAGACCCTAAATTTATAAGATCAGTTATAAATGTGTATTTTTTTCCTGATTTCCAATCTTTCCCCCCCTGTAAATCCCACTTACCCACCTCTGTTATTTAAGAACATTTATATGCTCTCCACTACCCATGAGTTCAGGTCTAAACTATGTATCTGGAGTTTTGTCTTCTACAATCTGATCCTCATTTACTTTGATGTTTATATACCACTAGAGGCCCGGTGCACAAAATTCGTACACTTAGGCGGGTGGTCGCTCAGCCTGGACTGCACCCTCTTGCAGTCCAGGAGCCCTCGGGGGATGTTTGACTGCCGGATGGGAATGGGCCTAAGCTGTCAGTAGGACATCCTTAGCACTGCCGTGAAGGCAGGAGAGGCTCCCGCCACTGCCACTGTACTCGCCAGGTGTGAGCCCGGCTCAGGGCTTCTGGCTGAGCAGCACTACCCCTGTGGGAGCGCACTGACCACCAGGGGGGCAGCTCCTGAATTGAGTGTCTGCCCCCTGATGGTCAGTGTGTATCATAGCAACCAGTCGTTCCGCCGTTTGGTCAATCTGCATATTAGCCTTTTATTATATAGTATTGCTTCTATATATGTGATAGTTCTGCTCTCCGATTCATCATCAAAATATGTCATTTTATTTCTTGCATCTTTATAATGTGCTTACCCAATCTCTTTGATCCTGAATTGTCTCCCCATCAGTAATTTCCCATCTACCCCTAGCTCTATTATAACCAAAGCAAATCATATATTTTTTAATTGTGCCACAGTATTTCCATCTTTTTTCTTAGTGCGTATGATGGCAACTATTAATGCTACATCCTTATATTAGGAATCCATATTGTAGTTGGGGACAGGTATGTTTCATATATTATTTCATTCAATCCTTTTTTATTTTTTTTCAGAACCAAGCAAATTTAATTCAGATAGAGAACAAGAAAGAGGCCAGGGTGCAGGCAATGCTGTGAAAGAAGTGAAAAGTACACATCTTAGTGAATGTGGGCCAACTTGAGAGTGAATTGAGCCTCATTCAATCCTTAAAACAATGAAATGAAAGGATGGCCTTTCTTACATTAAAAACATGAAAATATAAACTGAGAAGTAACTTACTCAAGGTAAAAAAAATCACTCATGTAAAGGAGCTGTGATATGAACCAAGAATTCTTTGACCCTAAAGGTATGCTCTTGTCCATATACATCAAGACGTCTCACCCACTCTCTGTGTCTTCCATTTTCATTTGCTATGTTTGCATGTTTGTTCTTCTTATTTGTTTTATATGAGTAATCTCTCATCAGCTAGATTTTGATTAATCAAAGGGAATTTTTGAAGTTCTTCATAGTTTCCAGAACATGGAAATTGTTTTAAAAAATAATGGAATCATCAAATTATAAAAAGAACATATTGAGTTGCTATGTTTTATTTTTTTCTTATTTCTCTGGTGCCATTAATGACAAAGTACAGCAATTAATTAAGAAATTAAATAAAAGGTAAAATTCATATAGAATCAGTTCTAATCCTTACTGTGAACAAAGTTCATTTTTCTCCTATATGATGCAGTTTACTTAATAGTAAAATGAGCTTAATTCTAAAATCATTTCTATTTTTAAGAATCCAGGCCAAACTCCCATGATTATTGGGCAGCTCAAATGAAATAAATGTAAACAGAATTTAATATAAAACCATAAAAACTCTGATTAATTATAGTATAGTTTTAATAAATAAAAATACTTGATTTTCAATATGTGCTAATAGTAGGGGACTTCAGTAGTTCTAGTTCTCAAAATGTGCTAGCTATTTGGAGGACTGAAAAGTATTTTTACACTGCAATTCTATAAGTATATTTTATGTCTAGCTTTGTTCAGATTAAAAGCCAAGGAAATAGTATATATATTGTTATCAATTTTTTTACTTTAAATATTAGAAAACACATAATGCTAAATATTTGCAATAGTTATTTTCTGCATTATTCTAATTATATAGTATATGTGACAATGGTACATTGACAGTATACTGGCTTTTAACATTTTGAAATTAAGCTTTTGTATTTAGTTTCTGTGTTTTTACTTAATTCATAATAATATCCTGTGGAAGAAAATGTCTCGAGTCTTCTTTGAGAGCTTGAATTTCCTCTTTGATTTTTGTACTTTGTTTATGAGAAAAAAACACTACTTATGGAAATGCAGTACTTCATATTTTAGTAATCAATCAAAAGCAATAAATACTGCACAACCAACATCTTAAGAATGCACTTAGGTATCTTATTGATCCCCAGAACATTAAAGCTCTTACCAGCATTATGACTATATTCTGCTCTTGGATGCATATGCCATCCCCAGTGATTTGATTTTATAAAGATCTGTGTTCATATAGGCAAGGGCAAAATTACACCTAAATATGGACCCTGTAAATGCCTCTAAATGCATTTAGACAATTTTTATTATATTATCTTTATGGGATACAGCATACATACTCTTAAAAAATAATGAATTTATAATTTAATACATGCATTTCCTTCTACTGCTACATTTGGAAGTTGCCAAATTTGGTAAACATGAAGTTACCTGTGAACAAAGTAAAGTACAATAGCTTACATGGATCCTGCAGAGATATTTACAATGTTACACATGTATGAAATTTGATGTTAAAGGAATTTGATACACATTTACACATAGTATTCCTTTGGAAAGATAAATAAAGCATACCCACTTACTGAATTATATTATAAATCTTTCATTTTGGGGAGAAAAAAAAGAGGTACAATCAGTTCTGCTATACAACTTGTTTTGAACACACAAATCTGTTTCAATGTGATTGATATATTAAGGAACAATATAAGCATAACACAAATTACACACTGCATTTATGCAATTTATTCCATGAGAACTAGGTGAACTCAGAAAGTTGTATCTCAGTAAATGGAACAATGCAGGAGTACACAATACATATTCCTATAACTTAAACATATATCAGCTTCTTTGGTTCAGGACCATCTACATCTGGCATTAACTTTACTTCTGATATCCCACCTTCAGATATCCCACCTTCTATTGATCCACAATAACTAACAAGTGCATATCCTTCCCATTCCCACTTCCACAAGTACTCTCAATGTTTTCAGGATGAATGAAATACTATTCTAGGAACTATTGCACAATGAAAAGGTGTATAGTGAAAAATACATGCTTTACTGAACCAATAAATAAATTTTAGTAATATCATAAAAGTTAGAAAGTTTTTTAGTGTAAACTATATCACAAGTTATACCTTCTCACCAGCAGTGAATTAGGGTTCCCTTTTTCCTACAACCTCTCCAACACTTGTTATTGCTTGTCTTGTTGATAATGGCCACTAACAGGTGTGAGGTGGTATGTCATTGTAGTTTTGATTTGCATTTCCCTAATTTCCAGTGAGGTTGAACATCTTTTTCTATATCTATTGGCTGTTTGTATATCTTCTTGGGATAGGTGTATTTTCAGGTACCCTGCCCACTTTTTGATTGGATTGTTTGTTTGGTGTTGAGTTTTACAAGTTTTTTTTTAATATTTTGGAAATTAAACCTTTGTCAGAGCTACTGTTTATAAATATCATCTTCTATCTGGTTGGCTGACTCTTTGTTTTATTGTCTGTTTCTTTTGATCTACAGAAGCTTTTTAGTTTGATATAGTCTCATTCATTAATTTTTGCCTTTACTAGTACTTGTGTTTGGGGTCAAGTTCATAAAAAGTTCTTTATGACTGGTACAACCACTATGGAAAGCAGTCTGGTGATTCCTCAAAAAAATTAAGAATAGAGCTACCATATGACCCAGCAATCCCACTCCTGTTTATATATCTGAAAAACTCAAAATCATGTATTCACAAAGATATATGCAACCCTCTGTTCATTGCAGCATTATTCATGGTGGCAAAGATATGGAAACAGCCAAAATGTCCCATGATGGAGGACTGGATAAAGATGTGGTATATATACACAATGGAATACCACTCAATCATAAGAAAGGATGAAATAGAGCCACTTGCAGCAACATGGATGGACCTTGAGAACATTATGTTAAGTGAAATAAATCAAACAGTAAAAGCTAAGGACCAAATGGTTTCATTCATATGTGGTGTATAAAACTGAAACTTATGAACACAAACAGCAGTGTTATGGTTGCCAGAGTGAAGGAGGTGGGGGAGGAGGGGTCCTAATATTAGGTGACAAGAGAAGATTTGACTTTGGCTGGTGAGTACATGGTGCAATATACAGATCTTGTAATATAGAAACTCATACATGAAACCTATTTGTTCATTTGACCAATGTCACCCATTCAATTTAATAAATAAAGTTATAAGTTAAAAAACAAGGTATACCAAAAGATATTTTTAAAACAGAAAAATAAAATGAAATTTTTTCTAATTTAAATATGGATGTTTCAAAAACATAGTGTTTTATAACCTAGAATTTGATTACCACATATTTAAAATTTCTATTATAGAATAGTGACTCAATTTGAAAAGAAAAAAATGGAAAAGGTCAGGGATGTCAGCACTTATCTTTTATTCAAAATATATGTATATACACTTTTTTCAAGAAAGATATACAGATGGCCAACAGATATATGAAACAATGATCAACATCACTAGTTATAGGGGAAATATAAATCAAAACCACAAAGAATTATCTCACACCGGTTAGAATGGCTATTATAAAAAAGACAAGTAATAAGAAGTGTTGGAGAGGATGTGGAGAAAAGGTAACCCTCCCTCACACACTGCTAGTGTAAATATAAATTGTTGCAGCCACTATGAAAAGCGGTATGGATATTCTTGAAATAATTGAAAATAGAGCTTCCATATGACCGAGCAAACCCTCTTTTGGGTATGTACCTGAAGAATTTGAAAACATCCTACATAATAAGACCTAATATGCAAATGGTCATCAGGCCCTCACACCATCACGCCATAATAGCTCAGACACTCAACACTGGAGAGAGAGAAATGGGGACCACCCCGGCACAAATGAGCTCACGAGAGAGGAATGGGGACCGGACAGGCTGTGGCCCAGAAGAGGGACAAGCTGACTGCCCCAAGGTCCTGGGAGCCAGTGGCTGCACCTGTGCCTATGGCCTGGGAGAGGGACAAGCTGCATGCCCCACAGTCCAAGGCGCCAACTGCTGCGCCTGCACCTGCAGCCCAGGAGAGGGAAAAGCCACCTGCCCCTCGGTCCCGGGTGAAAGTGGCTGCACCTGCAGCCCAGCCCTGGAGAGGGACAATCTGCACTCCCCAGGGTCCCTGTGGTTCCAGGCACCAGCGCCTGAAGCCTGGGTGAAGCCGACCGCCCACGGTCCCCTGCGGCTGCGGCTGGTCCGGGCAAAGCCAACATGGGTCCTGGGTGCCTGTGGCGAGCCAGAGGAGGGAATCCTGGGTCCTGGGTGCAGGGCAAAGCAGAGGCAGTTAGGGGCGATCAGGCCAGTAAGGGAGCAGTTAGGGGCGATTGGGCAGGCAGAGGCATTTAGGGGCAATCAGGCAGGCAGGCAGGTGAGCATTTAGGAGCCAGCAGTCCCAGATTGTGAAAGGCAGTCAGACTTCCCCCAAGCGGTCCCGGATTGGAGAGGGTGCAGGCCGGGCTGAGAACCCCCCCATGTATGAATTTCGTTCACTGGGCCTCTAGTTTATTCATAAATATGTGTATACCTTTATGTTCACTGAAGCTTTATTTGAAATAGCCAATACATGGAAAAAAACAAATATCCTTAGATGAATGACCAAATCAGATGTGGTTCATATGTACAATGGAATACTACTCAGCCATAAAATATGAACTATTGCCATTTGTAACAACATAGATGTATCTTAAAAGTACCATACTAAGAGAAATTAGACAGAAAAGGACAAGAACCATATGGTCTCACTCATATGTGGAATATAATTATATTGACAAATGTAACCCCAATTATTTAATAATGTTAAAAAACTAGATGTAGGAGATCCAATATGGCAGCCGACAGGATGGCAGTGAGCAAGATAGTGTGAGTGAGAGAGAGAGAGCGAAAGGAGAGTATGTGGATATGCGGGGAGTGTGTGTATTTGTGAGTGAGTGGCAGTTATATTCCACAGGACTGTCGGGGACTGGCGGACCAGGCTCCCCTGGCCAGGCAGCCTCTACTACCACAGAAATCTATCCCGGATGACTGGCTCTGCCTCAGAGACTGTGCCATCTTGAAGGGGAGAGTGGCTGTGATTGGAAGACCAGCCTTACCTTCACCCGGGGGGACCTCAGATACCTCCCGGGACCTGACAGCCACAATGTCCAGTGACCAGCTGCCTTGGCTGCAAACCCATGAACACCAAGACTCCAGCCTCCCTGGAAACAGGCACCTAAAAAGTTTGTTCAGGAGAAGACAAGGTGGTGGCCAAATAGAAGGACGGGTCCTGTGCCTTCACACAGAGCAGATAGAAGAAACAGCTGAATCGAATAACATCCACCTGGAAATGTTGAATTAAACACAGCTGATGAGGCAATCTGTGGACAGAAAGGTCAGAGATCACCTAGAGCAGTGGTCGGCAAACTCATTAGTCAACAGAGCCAAATATCACCTTATAACGATTGAAATTTCTTTTGAGAGCCAAATTTATTAAACTTAAACTATATAGGTAGACACATTGTTATTAACTTAATTAGGGTACTCCTAAGGCTTAGGAAGAGCCACACTCAAGGGGCCAAAGAGCCGCATGTGGCTCATGAGCCACAGTTTGCCGACCACGGACCTAGAGCATTGGTTCTCAACCTTGGCTGCACATTAGAATCACATGGGAATCTTTTTAAAATCCTGATTTCTTGGCCTCATCCTCTGGAAATTCTGTTTCTTTGTTATGGGGTGAGGCCACAACTTTAGTAACAAAGAAACACAATTTCCAGAGGATGAGGCCCAGAAATTAGGATTTTAAAAAGATTCCCAGATGATTCCAATGTGCAGCCAAGGTTGAGAACCACTGACCTAGAGAGAGCTCTGCCTCCTGAGATTCATCTGGGTGTTTGTTGTTTGGGTGTTTGTTTGCATTTTTTTGATTAGTTGTTTTTTCTTTTAAAGTTTTCTCCCCATATACATATATTTCTCCACTTCTTTTTTCTTCTCTTTCTTTTCTCTCTTACATTTTTTCTTTTTCTCAATATCATTTTTGTACTCTTTCTATCCCCTAATTATCTGTTCTCTGGAGGTCACCTTTATTTGGGGTTATTAGTATTGTGAATACATTTGTGTTTGGTGCCCTGTATATGGTGTCTTGTTGTGTTGTATTTTATGCCTTTAAGTCAATGCAAGAAAGAGAGAGCTACATAAGCAGACACCCTGAGAGGAGCGAAAATGGGGAGACAAAGAAACATTCCACATAAGAAAGAAAAGTAGGAATCACTGGAAAAGGAAGTAAGCAAAATGGAGGCAAGCAATATGTCAGAGAAAGAATTCAGAGCAATGGTCATAAGGACTCTGAAAAGGATGGAAGACAAATTCAACAATATGTGCAAGAACCAACAGGAAATGAAGAAGAACCAATAAGAAATGAAGAATGACATTGCTGCAATAAAGAACACAACAGAAAGCATTAACAGTAGACTAGAAGAAGTGGAGGACCACATCAGTGACCTAGAAGACAAGGTAGGAAAAAATACCCAAGCAGAGCAGCAACTAGAAAAAAAACAAAAACAAAAAAAGTTTAAAAACAGGAGGAGAGCCTAAGGGAATGTTGGGACAACACTAAACGAAACAACATCTGCATAATAGGTGAGCTAAAAGAGAGGAAACTGAGCAAGGAATAAAAAACCTGTTTGAAGAAATAATGACAGAAAACTTCCCTGATATTGGGAAGAAGAAAAAACTCAGACAACTCCAAGAAGCTCAGAGTCCCAAACAAGAAGAACCCCAAAATACCTACACAAAGACACATTATAATTAAATTGGCAAACACCAACAACAAAGTAAGAATCTTAAAGGCTGCCAGAGAGAGACAGAAAGTTACCTACAAGGGATCTCCCATCAGACTATCGACTGATTTCTCACCAGAAACACATCAGGCCAGCAGGGAATGGAATGAAATATACAAAGTCATGCAAAGCAAGGGTCTGAATCCAAGAACATTGTACCCAGCAACGCTATCAATCAAAGTTGAGGGTGAAATCAGGAGCTTCACAGACAAAAAAGGACTAAGGGAGTTTATTCCCACCAAACCAGCAATGCAAGAAATGCTAAAGGGCTTGCTGTAAAAAAGAAGAAATAGGAAGGGAAGAAGGAACACAGGCATAAAAAAATAAAAATGGCAACAAATAAGTACCAATCAATAATAACTTTAAATGTAAATGGATTAAATGTCCCAATCAAAAGATATAGGGTAGCTGAGTGGATAAGAAACCATCACCCTATATCTGCTGTCTACAGGAGACCCATCTCAGAACAAAGGACTCACACAGACTGATAGTGATTGGATGGAAAATGGTTTTTCAGGCAAATGGATATGAAAAAAAGCTGGGGTACCAATACTTACCTCAAAGTGAAGGTCATAACAAGAGATAAGGCAGGATACTTCATAATACTAAAGGGAGCAATTCAACAAGAAGATATAACTTTGGTAAACATATTTGCACCCAATAGAGGAGAACCCAAATACATTAAAAAAAAACCAACCAACTTCTGGAGGATATCAAGGGAGAGATTGACAGCAATACAGTCGTAGTAGGAGACTTTAATACCCAACTAACACCACTGGTTAAATCCTTTAAACAAAAAGTCAGCAAAGAAACATAAATCCTAAATGACTCACTAGATCAGATGGAATTAATTGACGTCTTCAGAACATTTCACACTAAAGTGACAGAATGTACATTCTTCTCAAGTGCACATGAGTCATTTTCAAAGATACACCACCTATTGAGACACAGGCAAAGTCTCTTCAAATTCAAGAGGATAGAAATCATATCAAGCATCTTCTCAGATCACAATGGCATAGAATTAGAAATAAACTACAATAGAAACAATGAAAAAAAATCAAACACCTGAAGGCTAAATAGCATACAATGATTGGGTTACCGAAGAGATCGAAGAAGAAATAAAAAGCATCATGGCAACAAATGATAATGAAAACACAACAATACAAAATCTATGGGACACAGTGAAAGCAGTCTGGAGAGGGAAGTTCATAGGTCTACAGGCCTACCACAAAAAAAAAAAAACACTCAAGAAAAATGGTAATATATTACCACCTAACCCTACAACTCAAAAAGTTAGAAAGAGATCAACAAGAATAGACCAGCATAAGCAGAAGGAAGGAAATAATAAAAATCAGAGTGGAAATAAGTGAGAGACAAAAATAATTAAATAAATAAGTAAATACAATAAAAAAGATCAACAAAACAAAGAGCTGGTTCTTTGAAAGGATAAACAAGATTGGTAAACCTCTAGCCAGGCTCACCAAGAAGCAGAGAGAGGACCCAAATAAAAATCAGAAATGAAAGAGGTGAAGTAACAACCAATCCCCCAGAAATACAAATGATTATGAAAAAATACTATCAATAACTCTATTCCAACCGAATGGACAACCTAGATGAAATGGACATATTCTTAGAAAAATACAAGCTCCCAAAACTCAATCAGAAAGAGTAAAAAAACTTGAATCCTATCTAATAAAGAGGAAATATGCTAATTGACCCTCACACTATTGCAAAGATGGCAGTGCCCACAGCCAATAAGGAGGGAATATGCTAATTGACTGCCCCACTATCAAATATGGTGGTGTCCACAGCCAATAAGGAGGGGATATGCTAATTGATTGCCCCACCCTCAAAGATGGCAGCACTCACAGCCAATAAGGAGGGAATATGCTAATTGACTGCTCCACCCTCAAAGATGGCAGTGGGCACAGCCACAAGATGGCGGCACCCAGTCCCCTCAGCCTGCCAGGGAGGCAGGCATGCAGCAAGGCCAGTCCTGCCCCAGGTGGACCCGGCCACTCTGGGTGCCTGCCTCCAGAGTCCCCAAGTGGGATTTATTTCGGGGATGCAAGGATGGTACAATATCCACAAATAAATAAATGTGATACTTCAAATAAATTGAGAGACAAAAATCTCATAATCATATCAATTGATGCAGAAAAAGCATTTGACAAAATCCAACACCCTTTCTTGATAAAAATTCTCAGCAAAGTGGGAATACAAAGCTCATATCTCAACATAATAAAAGCCTTATATCACAAACCTACAACCAACATCATACTCAATGGAAAAAAACTAAATCCATTTCCCCTAAGAACAGGAACAAGACAGGGATGCCCACTTTTACCACTCCTGTTCGATATAGTACTGGAAGTGCCTCCCATAGCAATCAGACAAGAAGAAGAAATAAAAGGCATCCATTTTGGAAAAGAAGACAGAAAACTGTCATTATTCATAGATGACATGATACTATACATAGAAAACCCCAAGACTCCATCAAAAAACTACTAGACCTAATATATGGATTCAGCAATGTAGCAGGATACAAAATTAACACCCAGAAATCTATGGCCTTTTTATACACCAATAATTAAATCACAGAAAGAGAAACGAAAAATAACAACCCCATTTACCATTGCACCAAAAAAAATTAAGATACCTAGGAATAAACTTAACAAAGGAGGTAAAAGACCTGTATTCAGAAAACTACAAGACACTGAAAAAAAGAGATAGAGTAAGACATAAACAGATGGAAGAATATACCATGTTCATGGATTGGTAGACTCAACATCATTAAAATGTCCATACTACCCAAAGGAATCTATAGATTCAATGCACTCCCCATTAAAACACCAGTGACATATTTCTTCTTTTTTAATGTTTTCTTTTTTTTTGATGTTTCTTTTTTCCCTTTATTGATTAAGATATTACAAATGTGTCCTTATCCCCCCAATGTCCTCTCATCCCCCCAAGTCCTGCCCTCACCCTCACCCCCTGTTGTCCACATCCATCGCTTATGCTTATATGCCTGCATACAAGTCCTTTGGTTGATCTCTCCCCCTCACCCCCACACACCCCTACCTTCCCTCTGAGTTTTGAGCATCTGATCGATGTTTCTCTGTCTCTACATCTGTTTTTGTTCATTGGTTTATGTTGTTCATTATAATCCACAAATGAGTGAGAGCATGTGATATTTATCTTTCTCTGACTGACTTATTTCACTTAGCATAATGCTCTCCAGCTCCATCCATGCTGTTGCAAATGGTAGGAGTTCCTTTCTTTTTACAGCAGTGTAGTATTCCATTGTGTAGATGTACCAGAGTTTTTTAATCCATTCATCTGTTGATGGGCACGTAGACTGATTCCAAATCTTAGTATTGTAAATTGTGCTGCTATGAACATAGGGATGCATATCTGGGAATATATCCCAAGAATCCAGAAACACCAATTAGAAAGGATATATGCATCCCTATGTTCATACCAGTGACATATTTCAAGATCTAGAACAAACTCTCTAAAAATTCATCTTGAATAAAAACCGACCCCGATTAGCCACAGCAATCCTGAGAAAGAAGAGCAAAGTTGGAGGGATCACAATACCAGACATCAAACTATATTATCAAGCCACAGTTCTCAAAACTGACTGGTACTGGCACAAGAACAGACATATAGACCAATGGAACCGAACAGAGAACCCAGAAATTGACCCAAGCCATTATGCTCAATTAATACTTGACAAAGGAGGCAAGAGCATACAATGAAGTCAAGACAGTCTCTTCAATAAATGGTTCTGGGAAATTTGGTCAGATACATGCAAAAAAAAAAAAAACGAAACTAGATCAACTTATACCATACACAAAAACAAACTCAAAATGGCTAAAGGACCTACATGTAAGACAGGAAACCATAAAAATCCTACAAGACTCCATAAGCAGCAAAACAGCACACATATGTCGCAGCAATATCTTTACTGATACAGCTCCTAAGGCAATGGAGACTAAGGAGAAAATAAACAGATGGGACTGCATCAAAATAAAAAGCTTCTGCACAGCAAAAGAAACCATCAACAAAACAACAAGTAAGCCCACTGCATGGGAGAACATATTTGCCAATGCTTTTTCAGATAAGGGTTTAATTTCCAAAATTTATAGAGAACTCGTACAACTTAACAAAAGGAAGATAAACGATCCAATCAAAAAATGGGCAAATGACCTAAGTAGACATTTTTTGAAAGAGGACATACAGCAGGCCAAGAAACATATGTAAACATGTTCAAAGTCTCCAATCATCAGACAGTTGCAAATCAAGACATAATGTGGTACCATCTCACACCTGTCAGAATGGCTATCATCAACAAATCAACAAACCACAAGTGCTGGAGAGGATGTGGAGAAAAAGGAACACTCGTGCACTGCTGGTGGGGATGCAGACTGGTACAACTACTGTGGAGAACAATATGGAGTTTCCTCAAAAAACTAAAAATGGAACTCCCATTTGACCCAGTGACCCCACTTCTAGGAATATATCCCAAGAAACTAGAAACACCAATCAGAAAGGATATATGCACCCCTATGTTCATAGCAGCACAATTTACAATAGCTAAGATTTGGAAACAGCCTAAGTGCCCATCAGCAGATGAGTGTATTAAAAAACTTTGGTACCTCTACACAATGGAATACTACACCACAATAAAAAAGAAGGAACTTTTACCATTTGCAACAGCATGGATGGAACTGGAGAGCATTATGCTAACTGAAATAAGGCAGTTGGAGAAAGATAAATATTACATGATCTCACTCATATATGGGATATAATGATCAAAATAATTTTATGAACAAAAATAGATCCAGAGACAAATGGCAGGGGAGGTGGGGGGTTAGAGAGCAACCAAAGGACTTGCTTGCCCGGGGTGGGAATGGATGGGGGGTGAGGAGGGGAGGTCAATGGGGTAAAAGGAGACATATGTAAAACTTTAGACAAAAAAAAATTTTAAAAAAAAGATATTTTGTTACATTGCTGGAACCAATACACTTTCTAATTTTTCCTGAAGGGCTTTGTGTGCAGTTGGTGATATCTTCACTACTCAGCAAGGTAGTGTATACCTCTGTCTTATATTCACTTCCTGCATTGGCAAAGTCTAAATTTCAGCTAGAAGTTAGAGACATGTCTTCTTGTTCTGTGTACAGTTCTGAACATGCACGAAGCTGTCTGCATATGCATGGCCTTCTTGGTTCCCAGTAAGATACTGGAGCTTCTCAAAGTATCTTGTTTCCTAGATTCTTTTTTATTATCTTATTGTTTCCCTCAACTTTTATCCTCATGCCTATATTATTAAGTCTTCCCTTTATTCCTTTCCTATTAAATAATAACCAGATTATTAAAATGGAATCACATGGATCCACCAGACAGGGAAAATAATGACAACTCTCTGGAAATAGGACCTTAAAGAAGTCCCAAACTTACTCTGCCCCCAGATTGCTGGTTTTAAGAGTTACTTCAGAAAAGGGAGTGCAGGGTTGCTATTTGAATAAAAACTGCCTAGATTGCTGGAAGCCTTTGCTTAGTTTTCAGGGTTTGGAAAAATTTGATTCTAAGAATTTTTGCCATGATTTTATTACTTTTGTGTAGGGTGTATTTATGGAAGTGCTTATTCTGCAATTTTTGCTCAAATCACTACCCAATTTTACTATACTGATATTTTTAAGTTCATAAATATTTCTAAATTTTAATTCAATTTTTTTCCTGAAGATTATTTTGTTTTTACAGGAATATAATGATAGAATACACAAATAAAGATGATTATTTTATTATCCTCCCAATTCTATGACTTTTATTTCTTTTTTCAGCATTATTGCACTGATTAGGATTTTTAATACCATGGTAAATAGAGGTAGTGATAGTAGTCATCTTCCTTTTTCAATCTCCATGAGAAAGCTTTCAGTTTTCACTATAATCATTACAATAAAAAGACTTCCCTTCTCATCCTAGATTACTAAAACTTTTTACCCTGTATTAATACTGGATTTTATTATTTCTCTGCATCTTTTGAAATGATTATAGGGTTTTAATTATTTAATTTGTTAATATGGTGAATTACTATGTATGTATATATGTATTTAATTCCTTCCCTGCCCCTTAGCCATCCCTCCTGAGACAAATCCCTTAAATGTTCAATTGCCAAAACCAATGGATATTTCCAAATCTTCATCATGATTATTACCTTTTCATGATGTAAAATTGAACCAGCACAGTGCCTGGAACAGAGTATTTAATTAGTATATAGAATCTCTCTTCTCTTGTCTCTCAGAACAGGAAACCTATATTTGGTCTCATTTTACTTGTCAGAACTTTTCTTTCTCTCTCTTTCAACCTCAGTATGTAGGATTTTTTTAAAGCCCCAAATTTACCAGTTATAAGACATGGCAAAGTTTTGTTCACCAATTTCATTTCTTCTCCTGGGCAAGAAGACTACATTACTAAGTTTTAATTGAAATTTAGTTTGGGGATTGACATCTGTCTGGTTTCTGGCCAATAGACTGTGTGAAAGGTATGTGGGTTCCTGTCAGTCTAACTATAAACTCCTGGCTTGATCATACTTCTTGTTCTTTTATTTTTTCATAAATGACCATATAGGACAAGTTTTAAAGATGGTGACATCATATGATGGAAGAAGCCTGAATCCATGAGTCTGAAAGAGTCACCCAGAATTGCTGCCCAAACAAAATTGCCTGTAAGATGTTGAAGAAATAAAGTTTTGTTCTGTTAAGCCACTGAGGTTTGACAGGTATCTCTTAATTGCTTTGAACTTAGTCAAGTTACTTGCCTCTAAACCTAAATTTCCTCAAATAAATGATGGACACAAATATATAAATCCTATGTATACTGTTGTCATGAGGATTTAAAGGAAATATATGTAGTAGGCAAGAGAAGTAATTTTCAAGCACCAATAATAATAGTCTCATCTCCTTTGAATTACATTGGATGAGGGTGCTAGTCCTTTCTAAGTTACACTGCATATTATCCACTCTATCTGATCCTTCTCAGGCTTATTCAATGACTCTTCACCATGATGCTAAGAGACAGAGATTACTCTCTAGATTTACTAAAGAGAAAGCTGAAGCTCTGTGAAGTTAATTAACTCACCAAAGTCATAGAGCCAGAAATTGTTGAAGTCGGCTTTCAAATAAAGCCAGGATTTATCTCTGTGACTTCTAGCTCTGTGCCCTTAATATGGTATCAGTACTTTGATATGTGGTGCCCATTATTATGACACTTATTGACTTTCTTCTATTTTTACATACTTTACCTTGGTAGCTTCACTTCAAGCTACAATTTCAATGATCGCATCAATAAGAATGGGCTCTGATAGTTGTGTCTTTATTCCAAAGCTCTTTCCCAATCCACAGACCTCATTGTCAGCTTCAGGCTGGACCTATAACCCTGAGATGTCTCAAACTCTGTACCTCAGGAAAAAAATCTCATCATCATTTATATTTCCTTTCCTTTTTCTTTAACATTTTTTTTAGAAAAGAATATTTCTACATTGTGGTATACTTGACATATAACATTATGTTAGTTTCAGGTGTACAAAATAATGATTTTATATTTTACATATTTTGGAATAGTCACAACAATAAGGCCAGTTAAATCCATCAAGATACAGTCACCAAAAAAAAACAAACTATGATAAAGACTTTTAAGATTTACTCCCTTAGTAACTTTCAACTACACAATACAGTATTGTTAACTATAGTCACCATGCTATACATTACATCCTCATGGCTTATTGATTTTATAACTGAAAGTTTGTACCTTTTGATTTTCTTCAGCCACTCTGCACCAATCTGTTCTCTGCACCTTTACACTTGGTTTTGTTTTTCCAATTTCCCCATATAAGTGAGATTATATGATATTTCTCTTTCTCTTTCCAATGTACTTCACTTAGCATAACGCCCTCAAGGCTCCTCAATATTGTTTTAAATGACAAGATTTTCTTTTTGTGGCTGAATGTATTTCAGTGTGAGTGTGAGTGAGTGTGTGTGTGTGTGTGTGTGTGTGTGTGCGCGCGTGTGTGTGTGTGTTTGTGTACGGATAAAGGCTATATACATATACATATATACCACATCATCTTTATCTCTTCACCAAACTATGGACATTTAGGTTGCTTCCCTATCCTGGATATTGTAAATAATGCTGCAATGATCATGGGGGTACATATCTTTTTTTGAATAAGTGTTTTCCTTTTTCTTTGGATTAATACTCAAAAGTGGAATTGCTGGATCATATGGTGATTCTATCTTTATTTTGTTGAGGCACCTCCACTGCTTTTCAATATTTAAATGCATCCATGCTTTTAAGATAATGAAGTATAGTCAATGATAAAGTCAGCAAGCAATGATAAAAATGCTTTAGTGGGCCGCTGTCGCCACCACCTCCGCTGTGGCTAGTGGAAGAAGATGGAGGAAGGCAGAGTAGTGGATCTGGACCTCCAGCGGTCTGACATCGCGACGCTGCTCAAAACCTCACTCCAGAAAGGGGACACCTGATATTTATTTTGATATAGGTGGAAAATTTATATTCATAAATTTGAATGGATTTAAAGCTGAAAAACCTTTTGATTCTCAGGAGAGATGTCTTATGTAGCAGAATTTTTGCTGATACATCTCCTAGGGCAAAAGAAACAAAAGAAAAAAAAAAAACGAATGGGACTACATTGAACTAAAAACCTGCACAGCAAAAGACACCATCATGAAAATAAAAAGGGAACCCATTGTATGGGAGAACATATTTTCCAATAATACATCTGTTAAGGGGCTAATTTCCAAAATACATAAAGAACTCATACAACTCAACAAAAGAAAGACAAATAATCCAATAAAAAATGGGCAGAGGACCTGAATAAATACTTCTCCAAAAAGGACATACAGTGGCTAATAGATACATTAAAAAATACTCAATGTCACTGATCATCAGAGAGATGCAAATTAAAGCTACAATGAGGTATTATCTCACACCTGCCAGAATGGCTACCATCATGAAATCAATAAACAAATGCTGGCGATAATGTGGAGAAAAGGGAGCCCTAGTATATTGCTGGTGGGATTATAGACTGTTTCAGCCACTATGGAACACAGTATGGGGTTTCCTCAAAAAATTAAAAATGGAACTGCCATTTGACCCAGTGATTGATTCCACTTCTGAGAATATATGCTAAGAATCCCAAAACACCAATTAGAAAGAATATATGCACCCCTATGTGCATAGCAGAGTTATTTACAATATCCAAGATCTGGAAACAGCCCGAGTGCCCATCAGTAAATGTGTGGATAAAAAATCTGTGGTACATTTAAATACACAATGGAATACTATGAGGTTGTAAAATTGAAGGATCTCTTACCCTTTGCAACAGCATGGATGGATCTGGTGATTATGATGCTAAGCGAAGTAAACCAGTCAGAGAAAGACAAATATCACATGATCTCACTTATATGTGGAATCTAATGAACACAATAGATCCAGAGGCATGGATGCATGAAACAGACTGACAGATCTCAGAAACGGAGAGATTAACTGAAGAATTTATATGCATACTAGTGACCCAGTGCATGAAATTCGTGCACATTAAAAGGGAATCAATTAGCGGAAATATCTTACTATGGCTATTTGCCCTACCTCTATAATAGAAGTGTCAGAGATGAAAAAAAATTAGTAAAATGTATATGAATGTCTTCCTCCTGTCAGAGTCTGGGACATGACATGGGAACCAGAGTCAAGTACCCACCCACCTACATGTGCCTCAAAATCATGCAAGACCCAGACCCGGCCAGCTCCACCCCCATTGGGCGAGATCCAGACCCTGCCAGTCCCACCCTCGTCAAGCCCCGCCAGGTGGAGGGTGCAACCTCAGGTTCCCTGGCCCAGCGTTGGGGTTGAGTGTGTGGCCTGAGGTCCCCCGGCCTGGGCTGGGACAAGGGGCATGTCTTGAGGTCCCTGTCAAGCCCCACCAGGCAGGGAGTATGGCCTCAGGTCCCCCAGGCTGGCGCCGGGGCAGAGGGTGCAGCCTGAGCTCTCCCGGCCTGGACCACGGTGGGGGGCATGCCTTGAGGTCTCCCATCAAGACCTGTGGGTGGGAGGCACAGCCTGAGGTCCCCTGTCAAGCCCCGCATGATGGGGGGCACAGCCTAAGGTTCTCTAGCCTGGCACCGGGGTGGGAGGCACAGCCTGAGGTCCTCCAGCCAGGCACGGGGTGGGGGGGGCATGGCCTCAGGTCTCACGGCCTGGCGCTAGAGCATGGGGTGCAGCCTCAGGTCCCCTGGGCCAGTGCCGGGTAAGGGGGCATGGCCTGAGGTCCCCCAACCCGGCGCTGGGGCAGGGGTTGCAGCCTTAGGTCCCCTATCAAGCCCTGCCAGGTGAGGGGCATAAACTGAGGTCCCCTGGCAAGCTCCACTGGGTGAAGTATGCAGCCTGAGGTCCCCTGTCAAGCCCTGCTTGGTGGGGGGCACGGCCTGAGGTCCCCCAGCCTGGCACTGAGACAGCGGGAGGGGCCTGAGGTCCCCCAGCCTGGTGCCGGGGCAAGGGGTGCAGCCAGAGGTACCCTGTCAAGCCCCACCAGGCAGGGGATGGAGCCTCAGGTCCATGTTGATTGCTTGTTAAGGTTCATTACGGGAACTCAGCCCCCGCTGTGGGTTGAGCCATCTTGTGTTACAGAATCCCTGCCTCCTCTGTGGGCACAGCCATCTTGACTGTTATGGTGTGGTGGTCAATTTGCATATTTGTGCTTTATTAGATAAGACTAGAGGGCCAGTGCATGAAATTCGTGCACGGAGGGGGGTTCCCTCAGCCCAGCCTGCACCCACTCCAATCAGGAACCCCTTGGGGGATGTCCCACAGGGATTGAGCCTAAACTGGTGGTTGGACACCCCTCTCACAATCTGGGACCGCTGGCTCCTAACCACTCACCTGCCTGCTGGCCTGATGATCCCTAACTGCCTTTGCCTGCCTGATCACCCCTAACTGCCCTCCCCTGCTGGCCTGACCTCGCCTACAACTGCCCTCCTTTGCTGGCCAATTTGGTTCTGATTGGTCAGTTTCTATGCCAGTTAGTGTCAAAAGCTCCATCTCCTAGGCAGCCATTGGCTCCTTACATTCTTCCAGATTTGGTTCTGATTGGTCAGTTTCTATGCCAGTCAGCGTCTCTGGCCCTATCGACGGGGCCTGATCAGAAAGGCAGGGTTGATCAGTAGCCCCGGTGGAGGCCTGGAGAGAAATGGAGGCATGGTTGTTGGCCAGGCTGGGAGAGAAAGAGAGGCAAGTTCTGATCAATGGCTGCCACAGAGGCTACGGATCATACCCTGCCTCTCTCTCTGCAGGCCTCTCTCAGGGCCTGATCAGCAGCCCCTTAGGCAGTCAATGCTGGGTCGGGGTGCCCGCAGTGGCCCCAGTCAGTGCTGGGTCACCATGGCAACCCAGCACTGACTTCCGGTCTGGTTGAGCCTTTGGTTGTAATGATCCTGGCTCTTTATTATATAGATATGTGTGGCCCATGGACAAAGACAATAGTGTGGTGAAGACCTGGGGTGGGGTGGGATTTGGTGGAGGGGGTCATAGGGGGAAGTGGGGGTCATCTATAACAGTTGTTAACAATAAAAAATAAATTAAAAAACAAAACAAAAAATGCTTTAGTGTTTACTTTTCAAAGAATGAATATCTGGGTACACTCAATTCCTACAACCTGCTGTGGATAGCAATGAAAATACTGGTTCAGTTGAATAAATTTCTCCATTGTCAGCCTTAGTACATGCCTAAAATCAAACAATTACAAGTGATTTTTGGCAAATTGTAAATTTGTCAGATCCCTTAAAACAGTTGGTGACTGTAAATTATGTCATTACCATTAAAATATTCAAATAAGATGAAACTATATGTATGCCCCAGCTTTGGAGAGCATATACACTGTTTACAGATGGTCTGGGTTTGAATTCCAGATCTGCCACTCAACAGCTTGCCTCTGAGCATGG
This sequence comes from Myotis lucifugus, assembly GCF_000147115.1. NCBI lineage: Eukaryota > Metazoa > Chordata > Mammalia > Chiroptera > Vespertilionidae > Myotis > Myotis lucifugus. The sequence continues at coordinate 10,962,727 of NW_005871068.1, forward strand.
TACTTCTTTTCCCTGTAGCTCAGTTTCCTCCTCTATTAAGATACTAACAGTATCTTCATAGAGAGACTATACTGTATATGTTATGTATGTCAAGTGCTTGGAAGAGACCCTGGTAATAGGAAATGCTACTAAAGTGTTAGCTGTTATTATGTATTTCCTGCCTACTTGAGGAGTACCACTTAATATATGGATGGGTTCTATCATTGTTATTAGCACCCATTTCTATAACCAACATACATCTTCAGTCTTACTTATTAACATTTAAGCTATTGCTATTTAGCTTAGTAATATATTATAATAAAAATCAGTATTATAATTGGGAATTCATTTTTTAAAAAATTTTCTCTGCCCCAACATTTACTATGATATCTATAAATGATGTATTAATGAGAACTTCAGTTGATCATAGAGACATATCATAGGATTTTCAATCCCATTAAAACCTTGGAGATTCTATTTTAGAATTCATTCAAAAGTAATTATAGGGCAGAATCAAGAATAGAATTTTGTGTTTGACTTTAAAATGCTAATTTTCTGTGTGTTCTAAAGTATTTCCAGATTATGAAGTAAGCTCTTCTCAAAATACTGCTATAAATTATTTCAAAGTTAAGAGTTATTTCTTCATAATCATAAAGTTAATGGCAGTCATATAAAAAAGCAGAAAATAGAGGTGAATGGTCCATTGTATTAATAATGCATATATCATGCCTAGTATCTTGAATAATGTCAAGAAATTAAAGGATGTTAGAAGCAACAATATAAAAGATGAGGGATTTTGAAGGTGAGAAAACCACTTGGGGAAAAGTTTCCTCTGATTCTGAGTCACTATTTTATTTTGACTAATAGCAGCTTATGAGATAATACACTTGCCCAGGTTTCATTCAACCTATATGAGAAAAAAAAAGAATTGGTCAAAATGATAAATGACATCATGGTAGAGCTTAAAACAGTATTGGTAAATCTATAATATTTTGTTATGCATCTGCTACACATTGGGTGCCAGAGATGTAAGAAAAGGACTGACATAGTAACATAACTTTTTTTTAATAATTAAATCTTTATTGTTCAGATTATTACATTTGTTCCTCTTTTTTCCCCCCATAACTCCCCTCCTCCCAGTTCCCACCCCACCCTCTGCCCTCACTCCCCACCCACTGTCCTCATCCATAGGTGCATGATTTTTGTCCAGTCTCTTCCCGCATTTCCCACACCCCTTCCCCCCACCACCACCAAGCATACTCCTGAGAGGAGATAGGCAATAAGCAATCAAGCAACAAGCACAGAAATAAAATCATTTTAATACATTGAGTGATTTTAGTAAAAGTTAAGAATGAAATAATCAGAGTCACATGATAAAGAATAAAACTAGAGGCAGGCAAATTTTAAATATGGTCTTAATGGAAGCCCTCAGTGAGGACCTGACAACGAAAGCATTTGAGCTGAAGCTTATTTGTCCTATGTGCCCAGACATTGCATTATCGATGAATCATGACACATTTTCTGAAAATACTGGAAGAAAACTCAATATCTTTCACAACTTCCTCCTCCCAACTCCACAGCGCATTCCTGCTGGCATGCAAGATGAAAATTATTTGCATTCTAAGTTTTGATTTCTTACAGCAATAATTTCTTTTCACCATGAATCCTAATTCTATCTGCTGTTCATTTCCTTGCCCAGTAACAACTCTCCAGGAGTAGTCCATCCATCCAAGACAGATCCCTGGCATATTCTTAATATTCACACTGTAATGCTACATTTTCTATCAGCCTATCTGGTTCCCTTATTCACCAGTATCCTAGACTTGATGATTTTGACAAAGAACACAAACCAATTCCTCAGCCCAGTTAATAGAGTTATATTTTTTGAAGTATTGTACATTCATCCTTCTATCACAGTGACAATTTTACATTTAAAAATCAAACTCTAATGCTTGGGACATAGTACTTGACCCCTTCATCCCTGGTGGTGGCCCTTAGAACTCTCCATAGGACCTTAATTTAAAAAAAATTGTTGTTGTTATTAACACTCACCCAAGGATATTTTTCCATTGTTATTTTAGAGAGAGTGGAAAGAAGGGGGAGAGACACGGAGAGAGAAACATCCATGTGTAAGAGAAACACATTGGATGGCTTCCTCCTGCATGCGCCCCAACCATGGCCAGGGATAGAGCCTGCCACCGAGATATGTGCCCTTCTTGTGGCCTTGACTGGAATCAAACCTGGGACCCTTCAGTCCGTGGGCCGATACTCTATCCACTGAGTCAAACAGGCTAGGGCAAACATTTTTATTGTTGATAGTATTACAGGTGGTCCCCATCCCCCCATCCCTTTGCCTTTCCAACCAGCCTTTCCTCTACCCCAGGTCTTCACAGAACTTTTGTTTGTGTCCATGGGCTATGCATATATGCAAATAAGTTATTTGGTTAATTTCTTCCTGCTCCCCCTTCCCTCTGAGATCTGTCAGTCTGTTCCATGCACCCATGTCTCTGGACCTATTTTGTTCATCAGTTTATTTTGTTCATTAGAATCCATGTTTGCATTGAACTTATTGGGGGGACATCTATAATAATAAAAGCATGATATGCAGATTTATCAAATGACCTGACAGCAGAACCACCATCCGAATGACCTTACGAACAACTGCGCTATGACACGCATTGGTGCCAGGCCAGCCAAGGCGGTGGGATGCAATTGGTTGGGGGGCCTGCCATTACCCCACAATCACTCTGCACAGGGCGGCCCAGACCACCAGCCTGGGGACGATCAATCAGGGGGCTCCACATTTGCCCCAAAGGGGAAGGCCCAGGCAACCTTCTGCAGGGTGATCAATTGGGGGGCTCCGCAGAACCCGGGAACTGAGGGGGTGTGGCAGGCAGCATCAGGCCAAGTCGGGTATGGGTGGGGGCAGGGCCACGAGGCAGCTGAGGCTGTGAGGCAGCCGGGGCTGCGAAGTCCTATCCTTGCACGAATTTCATGCACTGGACCTCTAGTTGGTTAATAAAATTATATAGGTTTCAACTGTACAATTCCATAATACATCATATATACATTATTTTGTGTGTTCACCACCCAAAGTCAAGTTTCCTTCCATCACCACATTTATCTTTCCTTTACCCTCTTATACCTCCTCCCATCCCTTTCCCTCTGATAATCACCATATTGTTCTCTGTGTCTATGGTTTTGTTTTTTTGCTTAACCTCTTCGCCTTTTCACACAGCCCCCCAACAACACTCCTCTCTGACAGCTGTTAGTCTCTTTTCTGTATCTATGAATATGTTTCTATTTTATTTGTTTACTTTGTTCATTATATTTCACATATAAGTGAAATCATATGGTATTTTGTCTTTCTCTGACTTATTTCACTTAGCATAATACTCTCCAGGTCCATCCATGCTGTCTCAAAGGGCAAAATTTATTTTTTTTATGGCCCAGTAGTATTCCACTATATAAATGTACCACAGGTTTGGTTTTGTTTTGTTTTTTAATCCACTAACCTGATGGACACTTAAGCTGTTTCCAGATCTCGGCTATTATGAATAATGCCACTATAAACATAGGGGTACGTATATTCTTTTGAAATAATGTTTCAGGTCTCTTCAGATATGTTCCCAGAAATGGAATTGCTGGGTCATAAGGCAGTTCCATTTTAAATTTTTAAAGGAAACTCCACACAGTTTTCCACAGTGGCTACACCAATCTGAATTCCAACCAATAGTGTATTAGGGTTTCCTTTTTCTATATCCTCACTAGCACTTGGATTTTTGATTTATTGATGGTAGCCATTCTTGCTGGACTGAGGTGGTACCTCATTGTGGTTTTAATTTGCATCTCTCTAATGATTAGTAATATTGAACATTTTTTTTAATATGTCTATTGGCCATCTGTATACCCTCTTTTGAGAAGTGTCTATTTAGGTCCTTTGCCCATTTTTAAATTGGATTGTTTGTCTTCCTGGTGTTGAGTTATATAGGTTTTTATTTATATATTTTTATATTAACCACCTATCAGATGTATCATTATAGAATATGTTCTTCTATGCAGTGGGCTTTCTTTTCAATTTGTTGATGGCTTCCTTTGCTATGCAAAAACTTTTTAGTTTAATGTAGTACCATTTGCTTATGTTTTTCCCCTTGCCTAGGAAGATATATCAGAAAAAATATTGCTACGTGAAATGTCCAAGATTTTATTGCCTATGTTTTCCTCTAGGGTTTTTTATGGTTTTGAGTCTTACATTTAAGTCTTTAATCCATGTTGAGTTTATTCTTGTGTATGCTGTAAAAAGGTGGTCTAATTTGATATTTTTGCATATATCTGGAGGGCCTTAAATTTTATGAATACAGTTGCAAGCCTCAGCTTCATGTATAAATACTATTTATTAAAAAAAAGAATACAATGCAAATTTATACTTAATAAGTGGACTGAGTTTGATTTAAATCTCATTATCCTACACAATCAGACTTAATAAGTAGCATTTAGGTATTATGTCCTACCATTGGTTTAGTAAAAGTACAACCTTAGGATATATCCTATTGGCTTTGCCAAAGGGATACTTTTGAGGACTTATTTAGTCTATTTACTTTTACTTGAAAGCTCATACACAAAGTTTAAAAGAAATGTTTTCTGTACCCTTTCTGATTAGAATATTCTAATACCTTTAATAATTAAGAGGAATCTGACTACATCTTCCTTTGCTTTGCTTTAACAAACTTTGAAAATAAAATCCCAAGCATGTATGCATGTACTGAAGTAGGCCTGTATGCACGAAGTATATTTTTTCTTTCTGCTTTGATTTGCTTGATGACCTATTAATATATTTTCAACAAAAAGGGGTTTATTGAACACTTACTATGTACCAGAGATTGTGGTGTTTACTACTTAAAGCATCGGGCCTCTAGTATCTATATATATAAAACATAGAACAGACTGATGAATCTCAGAGGGAAGTGGGGAGAGGGAGGGCAGGAAGAGATTTGGCATACATTGGAAAACTGGGAAACACTGAAAGAGGGTGACTGGGCAAATGAAATGCAACAGCTCTCAAGTGTGATGGGTTTCTTTGTTTGTTTGTCTTGGTTCTGCTCATAGGATGTTTATGAGGAGGTGGTCTTGAAATCTCTGTGGAAAGGAGGGCAAGGAAGCAATGTAAGCTCAACAGCCTCCACAGGGGGAGACTCTGAAAGGAAAGTCGTCTATCAGGTAGGTCCTGTTTGCATTTTTTAGCTCCACCTGGATCAATCACTGGGTGTAGACCACCCATAGAAAGAAAGTACCCTTGAGAGAGAAGCTCTTTGCAGCTGAGATAATCCCTGAACATCCTTTCATTGAAGGCTGTCTACTGACAGCTCTCCAGCAACTGGGACAGAAAGTCCTTCTTTGGAGGAGGATCTAGCAGCACATCTTTACATTCAGACTCTGCATAAAGGTTATATCCTCAGAGATTCCTTCTGACCATCCTTTAGAAAATAACATCCCTATTCCTAGCCCCTCAAAATAATCCCAGCCTTCTTTTCCTTATCTTGCTTTATTTCCATTTGACTTATTAAATATAACACTAGGGGCCCGGTGAACAGATTTGTGCACTGGTGGGGTCCCTTGGCCTGACCTGTGCCCTCTTACAATCTGGGACCCCTCAGGGGATGTTGGAGAGCCAGTTTTGGCCCAATCCCTGCAGGCCAGGCTGAGGGACCCTACCGGTGCACTGGGCCAAGGGATCCCACTGGTGCACAAATCCATGCACTGGGCCTCTAGTATGCATATAAGATCTTTGGTTAATCTCTTCCTGCCTTCCCCCCTCCCCCCTTCCCTCTGAGATTCATCAGTCTGTTCCATGTTTCCATGCCTGTGGTTTCCGCTCCTGCATTGAGCATCTGCCCCCTGGTGGTCAGTGTGTGTTATAGCTACTGGCCAGTTGGCCAGTTGGCTGGTCGCCGGTCACTTAGGCTTTTCTATATATAGATACTAGAGGCCCGATGCACAGAATTCATGCAAGGGGCTCGGCCCTCGCAGCCCTGGCTTTGTCTGGAAGGTGGTCTGGAAGGACGTCCGGAAGGTCATTCGGCTGCCTGGTCTAATTGGAATATTACATGTTTATTATTATAGATATTTTAATTGAGTTATAATTGATGTTACATTATATTAGTTTCAAGTGTACAATATAATTATTTGATATTTGTGTATATTGCCAAATGATCACCACAATAAATCTAGTTAACATTCATCACAATACCTAGTTACAAATTTTTTTGCAACTGCAACTTTGCAACAGCTTTAAGTGCTATCCTTTGAATTTCACAATCATGTGAGTTACTTTTTCTCTGTCCAACCCTCTCCTTACTTTGCCCTTGCTACCTCCACCAGTTACTTGAATGTCTGTTCTCCTTAGTAAAACAAATACCAAACTCTGAATTCTGACTTATGTAGTATCTATGAAAATGGTGCTAACATTTTTTAAAGTTTTTTTTAATTGATTTTTTCTAGTGAGAGAGGAAGGGAGAGGGAGAGAGAAACATTGATGTGAGAGCAAAACATCAATTGGCTGCCTCCTTCATACCCCTGGCATGTGCCCTGACTGGGGATGGAGTCTGCAACCCTGACATGTGCCCTGACTGGCAATCTTTCAATGCATGGGAGGACACTCAATCGAGCTGCACCGGCCAGGGCTGGTGCTAAAATTTTGATTTAGCAAATCAATAGCTCAGTAAACTTAGCAGCTTTATTAAAAGTTAATTATAGCTGGTTTGGCTCAGTGGATAGAGCATCAGCCTGTGGATCAAAGAGTCCCGGGTTTGATTCCAGTCAAGGGCACGTACCTTGGTTGCAGGCTTCTCCCCCACCCAGGCCCTGGTCAGGGCGCATGCAGGAGGCAACCAATTGTGTTTATCTCACGTTGATGTTTCTCTCTGTCTTTCCCTCTCTCTTCCACTCTCTCGGAAAGATCAATGGAAAAGTATCCTTAGGTGAGGATTAACAAAAAAGTTAATTATTTTATAAAGTACCCCATACCTATCTACTAAAGATATAACTCACAGCATCCACAGAATGTGCTAAATTCAGAACTTAAAAAGAAGGAAGTCTCAGATAATTTCCACTGGATTTGCCCAAAGATTTGCCTCATGTCAGATGATGTGTCCAGATTTTTGTTTTTGTTTTTTATTTCCAAGAATCTACATCAGCAAGGGTTTTTGTTTTGTTCTGGCACTTTCCCATAGGGAAATTCATTTTAAAGGCATGTGTTGAAGTTCTGTCCATGTCACTGATTTCCCTGCTCCTCATTATTGCCCATCTTCACAGAGGCTTCACGCTGCCCTCAAGTGACATAGTATCCTATATAATAAAGAGCTAATATGCTAATTAGACCAAACAGCAGAATGACCATCCAGACGACCTTACCGACAACTGTCCAGATAATGACCTTCCAGATGAAGCCGGGGCTGAGGCAAGGGCCGAGGCAGTAGCCGGGGCTGCAAGGGCCTACCCTTGCACGAATTTCATGCATCGGGCCTCTAATTTCATTATAAAAGTATCAGTGACAGGAAGACCAGTGGCATGACAGAAGATTTTGAGTAATCTACTCAGTAAAAAGAACCTCTGTACTAGTGGACGAATGTGATAAACCTCATCTATCCACAGACACACTTTTAATAGCCCCAAACCATATTTTTGTCTATCCTATTTCTAGTGTTTAAAGCAAAAATTTCCCCTTAAGTACAGAAATATTACAAATGTTAGAGTCTCTAACCTGGTTGTGACATTTTCTTCTACAATATAATTGAAAGTGCCATTAACTCCTTGGATATCTGTACCCATCATGGCCCTGACTGTATACAGATGGCACAGCACGTAGTGGGATAATTGAAGTCAGGTAGACAGGGATCAATTAAATAATAAAGATTGTGAAGCACATAGGAACTAGTAATGTTAGAAAGCTTTTACCTCGCAAGGCCTGAAGGGATCATGGAAAGGCATGTTAATACTGGAGCCCAGTGAGAGTTGAGCTTTGGAAAATGGGCTACACAATAGCAGTTGTGGTGTTAGAAAATCCAGGCCCCCTTAACCTGTAGGTGAACAGGGAGTGACCCAGGGTTATGAATATATCTTTCTCCTCCAATGCTCTCCTCTCTTGCCAGTGACTTCCATTGGGTGGATGTATCCAGAAGCCAGAGTACAGAGATGCTGGTTGACAGATCTCATAGTACTAAACAAACAGCATGGCGAAAGGCACAGAGAAAAATTGGGTGAGCAAGCAAAAAATAAATAAATATTGCCTAATAAATCAATTCTATTATCCAAGAAATAGTAGAAATAATAATTACCTGAGTTGCCTGGCACACAGGGAAGATTTAAGACTCAAATGATATGTTCAGGATAATAATTTATAAACCTAAAGCACTTCAGAATAATGAAGTGTCAAAAAATTTGCCTGTTTAGAAATTCAAAAAACAAAACAAAATTAGTTTCCTTACTTTAAATCTGTGTTATGTTTTTTATAGTAAATAGCTTAGAAATGTTGAGATATTTTGAAAACCATAGTACTAACATTCCCTGTTATTAGGGATTTGAATTGTTTCTAATTTTCATTTTTGTTAATGAAGCAATGATAAACACCTTGGCATCTAAATCTTGTTTCTTTGATTTCAATTCCTGGGCATTTGATCACTATTGCCAATTCATTTTTTCGGTAAAGACTGCACCTATTAACACTATTTTTTCAGTTCGCAGGCCGATGCTCTATCCACTGAGCCAAACCGGTCAGGGCAACACTATTTTTTAACATAAAAAATCTCACTGATATTTGCTTTACTAGACACTGATTTTTTTTACTAAAGATGTGTGTGTGTGTGTGTGTGTGTATACACACATATATCATGTGTTATCTTCATCTAATTACTTTCTCAAATTTTTGTCATTATTTTAAACCATTTATTTTATTTTTTCTTTATTGATTAAGGTATTACATATCTGTCCTTATCTCCCCATTGCCTGCCACCCCCCCCACTCATGCCCTCACCCCCTAGTGTCTATGTCCATTGGTTATGCTTATATACATGCATACAAGTCCTTTGGTTGATCTCTCCCCCTTACCCCCACCCTCCCCTACCTACCCTCTGAGGTTTGCCGGTCTGATCGATGCTTCTCTGTCTCTGGATCTGTTTTTGTTCATCAGTTTATGTTGTTCACTATATTCCACAAATGAGTGAGATCATGTGATATTTATCTTTCTCTGACTGGCTTATTTTGCTTAGTATAATGCTCTCCAGTTCCATCCATGCTGTTGCAAATGGTAAGACTTTTTTTTTTTTTTACCACAGTGTAGTATTCCATTGTGTAAATGTGCCACAGTTTTTTAATCCACTCATCTGCTGATGGCTAAACCATTTACCTGGAATAAGTTTTATCTTATCTGCCTCAATTTATATATATATATATATATTCCCACAGTTTTATATAGAAACATTTCTCCTTTTTCTCCATTAATCCATCTGAAATTTATTTTGGTATCAAGAAAAGGTCTTATAGAAAAGATATACTATTTACTGACTAGCTAAAGAACTTGCTCAGTGTCACAATTGAATATTTTATTTTCTGACAGATTTTTGATAAGTTCTTTATTATATTATCAAAGAATAGATTTGTATTATTTTTATATTACAGATAAAGAAAGAACACTTTATATTCATTCATCTAGCAATCAAGTACAATGTGTTGTGATTTTTTTGGATTGATTCTAAATTTTTGAGTCACTGAATATACAAGAAATTCTGTGACTTTTATAAACCGATAAAATTATGAATTTTATTATTCTTTTCCAATTAAAATTTAGACATTGCTTTAAATCCTTCTAGTGTTATGTTATGGAGAAGTCTAAGAACTACTTGATTTTTGTACTTAAGTACACATCTTTAGTTGGTTTATTAACTTGTTCTAATTAGATGTTTGCAGCAAATAAAATTAAAATTAAAATACCAGGTTGATTCTTCAAAAAATTATGAAACTTTTTTTATAGCTCAATTCAATTTTCATCTCTTTCATTGGTTGTGGTTTTGTCTTTGGCAAACACAACTGTATAAAACATCCTCTTTCATTTAATTTTCTATATCACTTTCAGGTTTATAATTCCATATTTTTGGTCTGCATTGCAAAAGGATTAGTTCCTCAATTCTATTCTCTACAGATTCAATTTTCTCTCATGTTATTTTTGTTATGAGCACCCTGATGAAGTTCTTAATTCCACTATTATGTTGTTAGCTTCCTTGCAGTCTTCACTTAAGATTATTCAAGTTTCTTTTTACTCTGCACATACATTTTACATGATTTTAAATTTAGGATCTCTATATGACAGTTTGAAATTTATTCATGGAATCCAGGTGTGTGTGTGTGTGTGTGTGCGCGCGCACACACACATGCTCACATGCATGTATATCTTATTTCCTTAATTTTGTATACTTAAGACATACATTACTAGTTTTCTAAAGCTTTGAGACTTTTTCATGGATACCAGACTGCTTTATTTATTCCCTCCATTCACCATTCCCTACGGAACAATGAAATATATTCAGACATATTTGCCCGTCTTTGGATTGCCCTTGGAGCCACTCATGTCCAACAGGAGGTTGATATAATACGGACTTAAATTGAAAGCTGAAATGTAGATGGATGTACAATTCTTTTAGACAATTTAGGGTTTAATTTAGAAGTTTATCACCGTGATTCTGTGGGAGTGAGGTACAATTGTCCTGCCAGTGCTCTATAGGACTAGGATAAATGGTTTCAACACTGTCCATTGTGGATCTGTAGGAGATTTACAGATGCTTTGGGTCACTCCAAGGAACAAGCAGGGGCTTTGATTAGTGTGATCTGGGAATCCTTCTTCCAGGAATGCTCTGCTTTCACAGTTTTAAGTATTTGATTTATACATAGAATTGATGAAAAGCTTCTATTAACAAAAACAAACAAACACAGTATCTCACTGAGCAGTAATGCTTAAAGTCTGTATCAATCACTTAGTAAACTTTATAAATTGCAGGTTCTGGTTTGTGTACCTGATGGAGGTCAGAATTCTGCATTTTTAACAGGCTCCTAAGTAATGATGATGGTACATTGGATGGACCATTCGTTAACCGAGTGGTCTGAGAGTATGGGGAATCTCAGCTCTGCTTTAACACCCTGTTCTATATAAATGTTTATAATATATAAAACAGTATACGTGTCAGAATACACTCTTCCCAGATATCTTCGTGCCTCTATTAATAGTATTTTCTGTGAAGAACTATGTGTTTTTACAATGCAATGTGTTGAAAGCCCTGCTCTTAGAACACTAGGGTGATCCTTACTAGTATCTGTAGTTTGCTTGCTTTTTGTCTTTTTGTGCTGATTTGTTACAGTGGCAGCTCTCTATCATTACTTAATCAGGTCTACTGAGTTTGGAGAGCTCCACAGATAAATTCTGTCCTCCAAGATGGAAGCAAATTACTTTGCAGCCTCTTTAAGAAAAGGAAAGGAATCATATATATTTCCGAGTATAAAATTCATATAAGATGAGTTTGGTCTGTCTACCATTTTTAATGCATTTTTTTTCTGAAAAGGGGCATTCTGAATTGTTAAGGGCAAGAAGTCCAGGAAACATAAGAACTTTCTTTGTATTACAATAAAATTGATGGATTCTTCTCTTCCAGTTCTTGTCTGCTCTACTTAAATTATTATATATATACGTAATAAATTGCTTGAAGATCAGCAGACTCCAATTCTTTCTATAATAACATTTCTAAAACAATTAATTCATAATGACTTTATAAATAAAATGTATGCCATACTAATTTCATGAGCAAATTAAATCATACACATTTACTTTTGTTCTCTGAAAAATATAGTTTTCAATCAACAGGTTTAAAAAGTATCTTAAATATATTTTTTATTTTTCATCAACATATAATTATCATATACTTGCTGGTGATTTTCCACCCACATAAGTAGGGAGGGTATTTTCAATGCCTTCAGATTTTCTGGAAATTGTTTTATGTCTAGCCAGAAATCAAAGGAATGGAGAGTACAGTAAAAATATTTCTAAAGTAATGGGCAATGATATCCTGCATTGAAAAGAAAGGATAGGAGATACTTATTATCATCACACTTCACTCAGCCAGCTCAGGCACATTTTCAGTTTATCTTAAATCATGTGTAAGAAAAAGAGGAAAAAAGAAATTATAAAGATACATCTACTTTTCCTTTTAAAAGTAGTAATCAGTAATATCTTTTTCCAAATTCCTGTTGCTCTTTTGAACACCTAAGATATTTTTTAGAGCAAAATTCCTAGTAAAGATGTCACACCTGTGTATTATGAGAGAATCATGTTCTATTCAAAACTAACAGATAATTTAACATTTCTCAAATAGGAAGAAAATTTACGAGGAAAATATTTAAGCATCTCTGTGCACCTGTTATGGCTATTTTCCTCACAGTGAACTGGGATTTTAAAATTGTGCAAAGGGTTCAATTTCCATGCTATGTTATTTTCCATATCTTTTGAAGTACAATCTATAATCTATCGAATGGTTCCAGAATTTTTGCCATTGTTCTATATATCATACATTAAAAATACAACGTTTATACAGCATGCTTTCTATTCTCATATTTGGCCACTCCTTTTGAGAAATAGTTCGTGTATGATATTTGCATATGGTGCTGTATGAAGTGCATAACATCACTGCTTCCTCTGTGGATTTCTTCCATGAATGACCCCACTTAAGAAAGTTCTGTGCCTCTTGAATTGTGCTCCATCACTCTTTCCTCTGAAGGTCTTTCTTGGTGTGTACTCTTTGTAGAAGATTCACATGAAATTCCATGTTCAGATTAGAGATAAAAGTCTGTGTAGATATATTCTCACCTAATTTAAGCAAAAACTGTATTCAGATAGGGTGGCGGTGGTGAGGAACTTGTCTCCATTGAGGTCCCATCTCAATCCCCAGATAAGTAGAAATGGGTATAAAATCAAATTGTGCAGAAAAAAAACTTTATAGTTTTGTGAAACTGTAAAAAAGAGGTTTTTTTGTTCACCAAAAGGCAAATAAATACAGTGGGGCCTTGACTTACAAGTGTCCCGACTAATGAGTTTTTCGAGATACGAGCCATCTCTTGGCCAATTTTTTGCTTTGAGTTGCGAGCTAAAATTCGGGTTACGAGCCAGCTTCAGATACCCCACCGCTAGTGGGCACAGCGAACATCACAGTGAACGCCAAAACATCAGCCCAGCATCACGTGTCTCACTCGTTCACTTTTTGATTTGACATACGAGTAATTTGAGTTATGAGCTCTGTCACGGAACGAATTAAACTCGTAAGTCAAGGCCTCACTGTATAGGTCTAAAATGTACACATACTCTTTTTCACAAATAAAATTTATCTGAATCAAAATTCTTACAGAATAACAAGCTACTGACTATAAGTATTCTTTTAATTTCTTACTAACTTTACCTAATAGGTAAAAAATTAAACTATGAAATGGTACATCTAGAGCTTATTTTTCTAAGGATATTTTATTTACTAAAGAAGACACATTAGCAGTTTAATAAGCTTATTTAATTCACTTTTAAAAGATAGCTAAGTTATACATGTCCAGCCAAATAATCATTTTGTTTTTTAACAATTATTCTAAAAATCAATGTAATAATTATATTATTCACCCACGTTTTTACTCTATAACTATAATAAGATCAAATGTCTTTTTTCCCCTAGAAGTCTCAGTTTACAATTGGGTGTGATTTCTTTTTTGTCTCCCATTTTACTCTGTAAATTTAATGACATGAACAGTCTCTTGTAATAAATGCATTGCTATTCCCTTCAATAATCAGCATCTGGAAGGCATGTCATAGATCTGATCCCTTATTTCATTCTTTTAAAATCACATGGTTGTGGTAGATTCTGCCAATGTCCATGATTAATTTCCCCTTCCCTGCACCCACATTCTTTTCTGGGTAACTTTGCATTTCCCTCCAGTCAAGGGCAGAATAACATGCAATGCCAAGTGACCTTGCACTCAAATATGATATTTGAAAACATGCTCAGGCTTAGTTGTTGGAGGATGAGAGGCATGTGGAGCAGAGCTATGTCATTCAAATCATCAAGGCCAGCCTAGTTAAAATGATAGTCAGCTGACCTTCAGGTTTATGAAGAAGCCAAGTCTAAAGTAACAGAGCTTCCCAACTAATCCCAACTTAGAAGCGCTAAACACTGCAGAAAAATGAGAAATAGATATTTAAAGAAGCCACTAAGTTTTTAGATGGTTTGTTACAAAGCCACAGGCAACAGATATTTTAGGATATGTTGTAAATGAATTGTACTAAAGATGTGGAATTAAAATTACTTTATTTGGAAAATTCATCTTAAAGAACAATATGATGCAATACCTAAAATGAGCCACCAGACCTAACCAAACATTCGCATTATATTGTGGTTTGAATGAGTTTCAAGTACTGTGTAGTACTGTATGGCTCAGGCACAATTCAACTACAGTGATAATCAAATGACCCTCTCTGACCAGGGTACTCCAACACCTTGAATATGCTCACTGATTGATTTGTGGTTGTGTGGTAACCTAATAAGGGTCACATATAATTTTTTTTGAGATTTACTTGTCTTTGAGTGTTCAAGAAAATGGAAAATATACAGACGTTAAAAGTAATTTTTGCTACTTCCAGGAGAGATGCAGTAAATCAGAGACATAAAATATGTCCTCAGAGGTCTGTTTGGTCATTGAATAATATTAGTACAAACATGCGTATAATATGAGAATATGATGTGTTATAGAGTTACATAATATAATGGGAGATAGAAAAAGAAATGACAATGTTCAAAGATAATCAGTATAAAGGCAAGAGACACATAAAGACTTTTAATGATATAATTTTTATCCTTGACTGTATTCTGTTTTCATTTTTGTGAGCTAATACATCTCCTTTCTTCTCATGAGCTAGCTAGTAAGTGAAGAGTATTAATGACCAAATGGATGATTTTTGTTAAAATTAATGAAGGCCCTGTTTTCTATTCTTCACACCATAACAAGTTGACAGTGTATTATGTGCCAGGCTACAGTGTAAAGGGTTAGTCCCTTGCCAAATTTTTAATTCAAACACTCACATTTATTATTAGAAGAGGTAAACATAGAAAGATAACTTTTTTAATTTTTTTATTTTTTTATTGCTAAAAGTATTACAAAGGGTATTGCATATGTGTCCTTTTTCCCCCCCTGCCCTTGACAATCCCCTGGCCTTCCCTACCCCCCAGTGTCTTATGTCCATTGGTTATGCTTATATGCATGCATACAAGTCCTTCGGTTGATCTCTTACCCCCCTCCCTCCTGCCCCCCAAACCTCCCCGGCCTTCCCGCTGCAGTTTGACAATCTGTTTGAGGCAGCTCTGCCTCTGTATCTATTATTGTTCAAAAGATAACTTTTAATACAAAAAAAAAGAATTTGGGAAAGGTACCAGCACAGAGTTCATCCCTAGAATCATAAAACATAATTGGCTGATTCAGGGCCTGTGAGGCATGTATGAAATATTTCAATGACTTTTAAAATCTAGTTGTACAGAAAAAGATTATAAATGCACCAAATAACTAAAGAAGAATGGAAGGTTACATATGGAAAGGCTTTATTCCTATCCAGAAGAATATGGCCATTGTAAGACATTCTCATGGGAGAGAAAAAATAAGTATAATGTAAATTGATGAGGGTTATATAATAGGAATGTAAATATAATATTGGGTTCTGGTATACCTTTCTATAATAAAAGGATCAGGGTTTGAAGTAATAGCTTATTCTAGGAACGTCTGAGGTGGTGAATATTTAAGATGAGCCTGGAAACAAAAAGTAAAGAAGTGTCCCCTACACACATACATATATACACACACAGAGAGATGTGGCCATGTCAAAGGAACACATGAACCAACTAAAAGACATTCCCTTGGCCAAAACTTGAGAAATTTGTACTAGTATATTGGGGGAGAGTAGACAAATAGGCCATGGAGAATTTCAAGCAATTTATGTAGATACTTCATCTTTAAGGAGATGAAGCTTAATTCCTCATTTCTTAATTATGGCTTCCTCCCAAAGGGGAAAGTATGGAAAACGATAAAAGAGTGAGCTATTAATGGAGAAACTTGACAAACACTATCTCAGCCAGGTGATGAAGGTCAACATCACAATGGTAAGTCATGTTGATAGCACATGTCCTTGATATCACGTGATGAGATCGGCACTTTGCCTCTGTTATACACGCCCCAAGAAACCCATAACCCATCTTATTGTGAGAAAAACATCAGATCAATCCCAACTGAGGAGGAATTCTACAAAACACCTGACCAGTGCTCTTCAAAATTGTCAAGATAATAAAAATAAGGTAAGCCTGAGAAACTGCCACATCCAAAAGGAGTCTAAAAAGACATGATCACTAAATATAATGTGGTATCCTGTATGGAATCCTATGACAGAAAATGAGCAGTTGGGAAAACTGAAAAAAAATAATCTGAATAAAGTATGAACTTCAGTTAATAATAATGTATCAATATTGACTCATTATTTGTGATAAATGTACCATAGCAATGTAAGATGTTAACAGGGGAAATGATATGAAGTGTGTGCGAACCCTCTCTACTATCTTTGCCAGTTTCATATAAATCTAAAATTATCCTAAAATAAAAATGTCATATAAAAACATAATGCCAGGACAGCTCAGAAGAAAGTGTGACCATCTGCCTAGGGAGGGAATCAGGGGAAGGAAAAGCATTTAATTCTTTATCTCTCTCTTATATTTCTTTTATTTTGTACCCTAGGAAAAAATTTAAGAAGTGGCAATGTTTGAGTTTGGCTTCAAAAGAGGAATGGGAGCTTGCCTTAGAAAGTAGTTATAAACAGAAGGAGAGACAGGTAAGGACATGAGGCATTTAGACAAGGAGGACATATTCAGGGCTACCAGATTTATGAGGTTGCTATAAGTGGAGAAAAAATTGTGGCTAGAATACAAAAGGCTTTGCATACCATGATAAGGAGTTTGGATTTTACCCTAAAAATAATAGACTAAACAGAAATATTGAAGCAGAGGTGAAACCTGTTTTTGTTTTAAGGACAGTAACCCTGAGGGCACTGGTGGAGATGATATGAGGAGAATCTGGAGACAAGAATCCATTTAGGAAGTTTCTATTGTTTTCTGAGTGCAAAATATAGATTTAGTGGCAACCTGAATGTTAAAGGTGAGAGAAGAGAAAAGTAAGTTCAATTTTGAATTTGGTTTACCAGGTAGATAAAACTACAGTTATCTGAGGGAAAAAGGAAGATACTAATATTCTGAGTTTACAATAGGAGTAAATAAGAGATTACAAAGTCTTAGCATAATAATCACAAGGCTTGCTTTTTGATATGCATTTCCATTTTTCTCACCTATATTTAGGTGCCTCCATATAGGATAGCACTCATTTTGATTTAATATAAATATACCATTCAATTACTAATCTTAGAAGAATCCACAGGCAGCAAAATCTCAGATATATGCCACAGCAATA
Source organism: Myotis lucifugus (assembly GCF_000147115.1). Lineage (NCBI taxonomy): Eukaryota > Metazoa > Chordata > Mammalia > Chiroptera > Vespertilionidae > Myotis > Myotis lucifugus. The sequence goes on from NW_005871068.1 coordinate 10,980,274, forward strand.
TCTTCACCGATACAGCTCCTAGGGCAATGGAAACTAAAGAGAAAACAAACAAATGGGACTAAATCAAAATAAAAAGCTTATGCACAGCAAAAGAAACCATCAACAAAACAGCAAGAAAACCCACTTCATGGAAGAACATATTTGCCAATGTTTTCACCTATAAGGGTTTAATCTCCAACATTTACAGGGAACTCATACAACTTAACAAAAGGAAGATAAACAATCCAATCAAAAAATGGTACAATTTACCATAGCTAAGATTTAGAAACAGCCTAAGTGCCCATCAACGGATGAATGGATTAGAAAACTGTGGTACATCTACACAATGGAATACTATGCTGCTGTAAAAAAGAAGGAATTCTTACCATTTGCAAGAGCATGGATGGAACTGGAGAGCATTATGCTAAGTGAAATAAGCCAGTCAGTGAAAGAAAAATACCACATGATCTCACTCATTTATGGATAATAAAGACCATTATAAACTGATGAACAAAAATAGATATAGAGGCAGAGCAGCATTAAACAGACTGTCAAACTACAGCAGGAAGGCTGGGGCAGGCTGCAGGGGGGTAAGAGATCAACCGAAGGACTTGTATGCATGCATATAAGCATAACCAATGGACACAAGACACTGGGGGTAGGGGAGGCTGGGGGAAGGTCAAGGGGGAAAAAAGGAGACAAATGTACTACTCATTGTAATATTTTAAGCAATAAAACAAAATTTAAAAAATGGGCAAAGGACCTAAATAATACTTTTCAAAAGAGGACATAAGGAAGGCCAAGAGACATATGAAAACATGGTCAAAGTCACTAATCATTTGAGAGATGCAAATCAAAACGACAATGTGGTATCATCTCACACCTGTCAGAATGGCTATTATCAACAATTCAACAAATGACAAGTGCTGGCGAGCATGTGGAGAAAAAGGAACCCTCGTGCACTGCTGGTGGGAATGCAGACTGGTGCAGCCACTGTGGAGAACGGCATGGAGTTTCCCCAAAAAACTAAAAATGGAACTCCCATTTGACCCAGTGACCCCACTTCTAGGAATATATCCCAAGAAACTAGAAACACCAATCAGAAAGGATATATGCACCCCTATGTTCATAGCAGCACAATTCACCATAGCTAAGATTTGGAAACAGCCTGAGTGCCCATCAGCAGATGAGTGGATTAAAAAATGGCGGTACATCTACACAATGGAATACTATGCTGCTGTAAAAAGGAAGGAACTCCTATCATTTGCAACAGCATGGATGGACTTGGAGAGCATTATGCTAAGCGAAATAAGTCAGTCAGAGAAAGACAAATATCACATGATCTCACTCATTTGTGGAATATAATGAACAATACAAACTGATGAACAAAACCGATCCAGAGACAGAGAAGCATTGATCAGACCATCAAACCTCAGAGGGAAGGTAGGAGAGGGTAGAGGTAAAGGGGAGAGATCAACCAAAGGACTTGTATGCATGCATATTAGCATAACTAATGGACATAGACACCAGGGGTGTGAGGGTATGAGTGGGGGGGCAATGGGGGGATAAGGACACATATGTAATACCTTAATCAATAAAGAAAATTAAAAAAAATAAACAAAAATAATTTCAATAGATAATTTTTATTTTTCATTGAATTTATTGGGAGTGACAATGGCTAACAAAACCATACAGGTTTCAAGAGTACAACTGAATAAAACATCATCTACACACTGCATCAGGCACCCATCATCCAAAGTAAAGTCTCTTTCCATCCCTATTTATACCCCCTTTGCCCACCTCCATCCCCCCCCCCGCCATGTCCCTTTCCCTCTGGCTATCACCATACTGTTGCCTATGTGTTTCATATATATATTTTGCTTAATCCCTTCACCCTTTTTCACCCAGCCCCCTAAACCCCCACCTCTCTGACAGCTGTCAGATTGTTCTATGTACCTATGCTGCTATTTCTATTTGTTTATTAAATTATTTTGCTCATTAGATTCCACATATAAGTGAGACCATATGATATTTGTCTTTCTCTGACTGGCTTATTTCATTTAGCATAATATTCAAAAAAGATGAGATTTTCTGCTTTTTTTTTACAACCAGTACTCCGTTGTGTTAATAGTTTTTCTTTATTTTTAATATGATTTTGTTGATTTAAGAGAGAGGAAGGGAGAGGGAGAGAGAATCATCAGAGAGAAACATCGATCAGCTGCCTCCTGCATGCCACCTACTACGGGTCAAGCAAGCAACCCAGGCATGTGCCCTGAACTGGAATTGAACCAGTGACCTCCAGGTACAAGGACAGATGATGCTCAACCAACTGAGCCACACTGGCCAGGCAACAGACAGTTTTCAAAGTGACCACATGTGAAGAAAAAACTTAATTCTTCCCCAAATGTTTAGTCTTCCCTGGAAGTCAAGAACTGGAAAATCTATATGGTATGGCTTATTTAACACTCCCTTAATTACAAACATTACTCCAACACAATGCATAGCCTACTTTACCTAGAAAGGCAATATCGTATCTTGGTTAAGAACTGGGACTGTATTATCTGGGTTGCTAGCATATCATTACTAACTTGTAAGTTAGAGTTTGTTACTTTATCTTTCAGTCTCACTTTTCTCACCTGTTAAATAAATGACCTTCATGGACTATTGAGATTATTACATTGCCAGCAGCAAAAATCTTTTAAAAACACATTTTTATAAAGCTTCACAATATAAAATGCACTTCCATGTACACAGAATTAAACTTTTTTTTCCAACAGCCTTATTTGATATGTAAACCGGGTTGTATTATTTCCAATATATAGGTATGGAAATTAAAGCTTAGAGTACCTAAGATACCTAGGTAGTTACCAATACAGTAAGTTACTAAGCCAGGTTAAGATCCTATGCCTTCTGTGTCCTGCTCAATCCAGCTTTCTTTCCATGTTAGAATTTTGCCTGTTTTAATAGTAATTGAAATATAATATATATTCCATAATTGGTAATTGTTTAGGCAGGTATGGGTTCAGATTCTAGCTTTGCCACTTATTTGGATAATTTTGGAGGGGTTACCTCTCTAAATTTCAATTACTTAATCTGAAAAATGGGATACTATTTGCCTTCTAAGGTATTTAGGCATTGATAAGAGCAATGAATATAAATCACTTTGAAAATTGTTGGTATATAGGAAGAACTCATAATCTGCTATTCTTATGTGAGTCTTATAGCATAAATCTTATCTCTATGGAAGGGCACTCATAGATTTGTTGAAAAAGAAGAGTTGCTTAGTCCTAAAAGTAAAGTATTGTAACCCAATGCACCAATATCCTTCACAAGATTAATGCTGTGTTTTCAAGTGGCCAGCCGGGTACTCTGATTTAGCTATGATAAATCATAACTGGTATTATCACTCTCATTGCTATTATTATATACAAGAGAATTATGGATAGCTTGTATCTAGGAAAATCACTATGAACACTAAGATCACAAGCTGTACGGTACACAGCCTCAAATTTGATACTTCAAGAAAACAGCAGAAAAATCACTTTGGCTCATTAGCCTCTGAGTTTGTACCGCTAGACACTTTGACACTGTCCCTTCCTAAATTATCTTTCTCTGACACCAGCTTAGAAGTGGCATTCTACATATTATAGTTATACTTATTTCAAGATGATACCTTCTACTTTCCCCCAAAAAAGTAAGACCCACAGAAGTGGGTTTAATCTCATTCTTTTAGCAACTGTAGATAAGATCACAATTTTAAAATTTAAAACACAATAGCAGACTAGCACATAGTATCTTCTCCCTCCTTGATTTATTAAAATTATGGTGAGCACTTTTACCAGATATTATGTTAGATATTGTTTTAAAAATACCCAAGACACACTCCCATCAAAAGATCTCACCATCGAGGTGGAAAGACATAAAAAAGAAGTATAGACTGATGATTGTGTGATAAGAGCTGAGATAATAAAAGTCAGCTTAGTTTACATAGGGAAAGTGTTCTCTTTGCCATATTAATAAATTTGCATGTATGATTTGTTTTTGTTTTGTTTTGTTATGTTTTAAAAGCAGGACAGGTCTGACATAACTATCACAGGAGATACGATCAGTTTTTCTCATTGTAAAGAGTATGTATGGCCATTTTTATGAGAGTGTGTAATAAGGACAGCTATAAATATTTGAGTGCTCAGTACGTGACAGGTGTTGTTCTTAGTGAATCATTATCTCATTGGATTGATACAACAGCTCTATGAGGTTTACATCATTATTATTTCTATACTAGAGGCCTAGTGCACAAATTCATGCACGGGTG